>NC_062223.1:43528616-43830997 GCF_902686445.1 Sciurus carolinensis
GTGGAAAAGATTCACATACAAAAAAGTTTATCAAAATATTGTTTGTACAGCAAAGAAAGGAAGAAGGGAGAAAGCAAGCAAGCAAGCTCCTCAATAAAGAACTAACTGAAGAAATTATGGGACTCTGTACAATGGAATACTATTCAGTCATTAAAAGGACTGCAGTACAATATGTTAATAACTTGGAAAGATTTCCATGTAAAAAATTCTTGTAGAAAATATGTACAGTGTAAACCCATCTCAGTGGAAAATGAAAAAGTATATTTTATGAGTGTGTGTGTGTTAAGAAATGTATGTATGTTGTTTTATAAAAGTTTTAAAAAGTAAAAGAAAAAGAATAAGGCTCCTTTGGCCACAGCAAATGTAAACTCTTTATTTCAGCCTTTACCCCTCGTGTTCTTCTGCTGCCAAACATGTCTCAATACCAACTCCTTATCTGATAGAGAATCATGGCCATCAGAGGGAAATATAAATTTTAAAACCATTCTATAACTCAACCTGTTCTGTAAAAAAGAAGGACATAGTCTGAGGTTCCTATGTGTAGGCCTACAGACTTCTCAGACCTTGTTTAAAAAGATCAAATTGTGCCAAAAATGAAAACTAAACTCAGCTATGATCCTCCATTCTAAGTGAAGCCAAATCCCCCACCCTCCCTAAAAGTTCATTAATTAATGGGGGCTCAACACAGATCAAGATTCACTTCAAAAAGGGTTCCCCATGTTCTCCCAGGGAATTACAAGTCACATGGTAAGGGGGGATAATCTGGAGGCTTGCATTATTTTCATGGACACCCCTGAAAAAGCACATGGGTTATGACCACATTGGTAAGGCAACAGTTAAATCCAGAGTTATGCATGGAAGGAGGGTTGGAAACTGCTGACTGCTAGAGATTCCAGAAGTTAGAGGCTCCAGCATCAGGGAGACATCCTCTAGCCAAAGAGACAGTTCCTCAATGCAGACACCTATGGGATGATCTCTTTTGTCCATTTGTTTCATGTTGTTCAGAGGGGAGCCTTGTCCTCAAATGTAATGGGAAATGATTTCTCATAATTTTGTGCATCCAAACCTGGCCTGGTTACCAACTGGGGAAATTTAAAAATGGTTGAAATGCCCTATGACTGCTTATAGGACTTAAATGGCTGGCTATCTAATCTCCTCTTGCAGTCTACCACAATGCTTTCTTAACAAGTTCCTCCCTAAATGCTACAGCACAGGAAGGGAGAAATGGAATGATATCATATATACAAGTCTTTTCTTTGACAGTTTTTACCTGAGGACTTCAGGACTCTCATGTTCTTTAGATATCTAAACTGATTCTAATCTGAGCCAAAAGTGCACAACTATCTGATAAAGATGTTCTGCATGCTCCTTTACTAGAGTAATTATGACTGTGTCATTTTTTTAGAACTCATGTTTTTTTAAATTCTATATTTTTGAGTTCATGGTTTATGGTAAATTCACATTTGATCCTGCATGCTCAAAATAATATATCTTTCTGATCATTCTTATTTTATTTAACTATAGAGATTTTCACATTCTTTGTTTAGAGGTCAATTTTTCAGAAGTTAGTTGTCAAATACATTGGAAAATTTCCTTTTACAAAATCCTAAGTAGGACATAGACATGGTGATGTTGGGAATAAATCTGATAGCCATCAAGGACAAGTAGCCACCTTAACCTTTGATTTCAGTGTTCACCATAACTGTTAGACTTTACACCTAGCATTTCCAACTGTAAAGTCCTGCCCTATATTTAAATCATAATGTAAAAGTCTGATAGGCTCTATTTTAATTCTTAAATAGTTAAATCTAATAGAGGCTTTAATAAAAATCTGTAGCATTGCCTACTACCTGTGGAGACCTACCTACAAAAGTTATAAGATCTTTTTTCCCATCTGTTTTATATATGTGTGCATACCTGTGTATGTATTGTGTTCCTACATTTGTGCTTATGTCCATATATCATGTACATGGTATCAAAATTAGTATAGGTAAATGAGCACTCATCAATCAAAATTTAAAAGGGCAATGGATCCAAATACCATTAAAAAGGAAAAGGTTCGATTTAAATTAGGTAAACAGATGAGAGTAGAGATGTCTTTAAAATTACTAACTCGGGGGCCAAGATGGCGGACTAGAGGGCGGCTGCATTTCACGTTGCTCCAGGACGCAAGACTCAAAAGAGGAGATAGTGAGAGGCTTGGGACCAACTCAAAGCCGCCGGGTGAGTCTCTCCCGTTGGGGAGGCGTCCCGGATGGGGCGGTAGCCCCGGAACGCAGGGAATTTGTGAAGTGGAGCTGCTCGGCGAGACGCCCCTCCCTCCACTGGAGCGGTAAACATGGACAACTGGGATCATCGCAGAGGAGGTGGCTCAGCACAGCGCTTGGACTCGGAGCAACCACTGGGGCTCCGGGCAGCTGCCTGAGGAGGAGCTGCGTGGTGAGCTGTTTAGACCCAGAACGACCGCTTCTGAACACCAGGGGGGTGCCCAGAGGAAGAGGAGAAGCCCGGCGGGTCGCTTGGTCTAGGAGTGAATGCATCAGAGCCACAGGCAGTTGCCAGAGGGGGAGCTGTGTGGTGAGCTGTTTGAACTCAGAGCGAGCGCTCCTGAACACCGGGAGGTTGCCCGGAGGAAGAGGAGGAGCACGGCAGGTTGCTTGACCTAGGAGTGACTGCATCAGAGCCACAAGCAGTTGCCAGAGGAGGAGGCGAGTGGTGAGTTGATTGGACTAAAGGCAACCGCTCCTGAACACCGGTGGCCTGCCTGGAGGAGGAGCGTGGTGAGTCACTTGGTCTCGGAGACACCGCTCCTGAACACCCGGGGGGCTACCCCGAGGAGGAGGAGGAGGAACAGGGCGGGTCACTTGGACTTGGAGTGACTGCCTAGGGCTACGGGTGGTTGGCGGGAGGAGGAGACCCGAAGTGAGTTGTTTGGACTCCTAGTGACTGCGTCGGAAACTGGGCGGCTGTCCGGAGGAGTAGGTGTGTGGCGGGTCTCTGGGTCTCGGAGCTATTGTACGGGGCTCCAGGTGGTGGCTCAGAGGAGGGGCTGCATAGCCAGGCGATTGGTGCAGAGCAGGGTCCCAGGAGCTAGGTGGCTTCTTGCTGGAAGAGCCGCACAGAGACACGCCTAGGGGCGGAGCGAAGTTTCCAGGGCTGCGGGCAGATTCTCTGGGAGAGGCAGCCTAAGGAGACTCGCCTGCGAAGGGTGAGGCTCCCAGGCCCAGGACGTAGGTCCGGGCCCCTGGGATCGTTGCAGAGGAAGACAGCCCAGCCCAGGCGGTAGTTGTAGATTGAGGGGAACCTCTAGGAGGGCAACTGACCAGCGAGACGTCCCCACCGAGTGAGTCTCCCGGCCGGGGGAGGTTTTCCCACAGGGACGGTAAAACCAGAGACACAGGCACAAACAGGCTTTGCCTCAGCCCACAGTCTAGTTCCCCATTGGATGACCATTGGTCAACAAGTGGAGGCACCTCTGCCCACTAGCAGGGAATATACGCCACCTGAGGGTCACCACCCCTAGAGAGGCAGCTTCTTTGTGGAGCTCTGCATTATCAACCTCCTCCAAGACTTCAGGCTACTGAAGGATAAGAGGGGATATACTAGCAATCTTCAGGGACATTATAAGTTGATAGAGGAAATCTGCAATATCTTAATGACCCACTGATTCCTGAACAATATGAGAAAACAAGGGAAGAAAATGCCCCAAACAAATCTAGATGTTACATCAATAAAATCCAACGACAGTATGGCAGAAGAAATGACAGAAAGGGAGTTCAGAATGTACATAATTAAAATGATTAGGGAAGCAAACGATGAGATGAAAGAGCAAATGCAGGCATTGAACGATCGCACCAATCGACAGTTAACAGAGCAAATTCAGGAAGCAAAAGATCATTTCAATAAAGAGTTAGAGATATTGAAAAAAAACCAAACAGAAATCCTTGAAATGAAGGAAACAATAAACCAAATTAAAAACTCCATAGAAAGCATAACCAATAGGATAGAACAGCTGGAAGACAGAACTTCAGATATTGAAGACAGAATATTTAACCTCGAAAACAAAGTTGAGCAAACAGAGAAGATGGTGAGAAATCATGAACAGAATCTCCAAGAACTATGGGATATCATGAAAAGGCCAAATTTGAGAATTATTGGGATTGAGGAAGGCTTAGAGAAACAAACCAAAGGAATGAACAATCTATTTGAAGAAATAATATCAGAAAATTTCCCAAATCTGAAGAATGAAATGGAAAATCAAGTCCAAGAGGCTTATAGGACTCCAAATACACAAAATTACAACAGACCCACACCAAGGCACATTATAATGAAAATACCTAACATACAAAATAAAGACAGAATTTTAAAGGCTGTGAGAGAAAAGAACCAAATTACATTCAGGGGCAAGCCAATACGGATATCAGCAGATTTTTCAATCCAGACCCTAAAAGCTAGAAGGGCCTGGAACAACATTTTTCAATCTCTGAAAGAAAATGGTTGCCAACCAAGAATCTTATACCCAGCAAAACTTACCTTCAAATTTGACGATAAAATAAAATCATTCCATGATAAACAAAAGCTAAAAGAATTTACAAAAAGAAAGCCAGCATTACAGAACATTCTCAGCAAAATATTTCATGAGGAAGAGATAAAAAACAAAGAAGCAAATCAGCAAAGGGAGGAATTATCCTAAAGGAACTGTCAAATAAAGGAGGAACCAAGATGTGTCAAAAATTTTAAATATGAACCAAATGACCGGGAATACAAATCATATCTCAATAATAACCCTGAATGTTAATGGCCTGAATTCATCAATCAAAAGACATGGACTGGCAGATTGGATTAAAAAGAAAGATCCAACAATATGTTGCCTGCAAGAGACTCACCTCATAGAAAGAGATACCCATAGACTAAAGGTGAAAGGATGGGGAAAAACATACCATGCACATGGACTCAGCAAAAAAGCTGGAGTATCCATCCTCATTTCAGATAATGTGGACTTCAAGCCAATGTTAGTCAGAAGGGATAAAGAAGGACATTTCATACTGCTTAAGGGAAGCATAAATCAGAAAGATATAACAATCATAAACATCTATGCCCCAAACAGTGGCTCATCCATGTATGTTAAACAAATCCTTCTCAATTTTAGAAACCAAATAGACCATAACACAATAATACTAGGTGATTTTAACACGCCTCTCACACCACTGGACAGATCTTCCAAACAAAAATTGAACAAAGAAACCATAGATCTCAATAACACAATCAATAATTTAGACTTAACAGACATTTATAGAATATACCATCCAACCAAGAGCGAATACAC
Organism: Sciurus carolinensis; assembly: GCF_902686445.1. Classification (NCBI taxonomy): domain Eukaryota; kingdom Metazoa; phylum Chordata; class Mammalia; order Rodentia; family Sciuridae; genus Sciurus; species Sciurus carolinensis. The sequence goes on from NC_062223.1 coordinate 43,533,943, forward strand.
TTTCTTCTCAGCAGCACATGGATCCTTCTCTAGAATAGACCATATATTATGCCACAAAGCTAATGTCAGCAAATACAAGAAGATAGAGACACTACCTTGTATTCTATCAGATCATAATGGATTGAAGTTAGAAATAAATGAAAGAGTAAAAAACAGAAACTACTCCAACACCTGGAGATTAAACAATATGCTACTATATGATGAATGGATAACAGAAGATATTAGGAAGGAAATTAAAAAATTCTTAGAGGTAAACAAGAACAAAGAAACATCATATCAAAATCTCTGGGACACTATGAAAGCAGTACTTAGAGGAAGATTTATTTCATGGAGCGCATTTAATAAAAGAAGTAAAACTCAAAAAATAAATGACCTAACACTACAGCTCAACGCCCTAGAAAAAGAAGAACAGACCAACACCAAAAGTAGTAGAAGACAGGAAATAGCTAAACTGAGAGCTGAAACCAACGAAATTGAAATGAAAGAAACAATACAAAAAATTGACAAAATAAATAGTTGGTTCTTCGAAAAAATAAACAAAATTGATAAACCTTTAGCCACACTAACAAAGAGAAGACGAGAGAAAACCCAAATCACTAAAATTCAGAATGAACAAGGAAATATCACAACAGACACGACTGAAATACAAAACATAATTAGAAGCTATTTTGAAAATCTATACTCCAACAAAATAGAAAATTTCGAAGACATCAACAGGTTTCTAGAGACATATGAATTGCCTAAACTGAACGAGGAGGACATACACAATTTAAATAGACCAATTTCAAGTAATGAAATAGAAGAAGTCATCAAAAGCCTTCCAACAAAGAAAAGTCCAGGACCAGATGGGTTCTCAGCCGAGTTCTACAAAACTTTTAAAGAAGAGCTCATTCCAATACTTCTCAAAGTATTCCAGAAAATAGAAGAGGAGGGAACTCTCCCAAACTCATTCTATGAAGCCAATATTACCCTGATTCCTAAACCAGACAGAGACACATCGAGGAAAGAAAATTTCAGACCAATATCCTTAATGAACATCGACGCAAAAATTCTCAACAAAATTTTAGCAAATCGCATACAAAAACATATTAAAAAGATAGTGCACCATGATCAAGTGGGTTTCATCCCAGGGATGCAAGGTTGGTTCAACATCAGGAAATCAATAAATGTAATTCACCATATCAATAGACTTAAAGTCAAGAATCACATGATTATTTTGATAGATGCAGAAAAAGCATTTGATAAAATACAGCACCCCTTCATGCTCAAAACACTAGAAAAAATAGGGATAGTGGGAACATTCCTTAACATTGTAAAGGCCATCTATGCTAAACCCATGGCTAATATCATTCTAAATGGTGAAAAACTGAAAGCATTCCCCCTAAAAACTGGAACAAGGCAGGTATGCCCTCTTTCACCACTTCTATTCAATATCGTCCTTGAAACTCTAGCCAGAGCAATTAGACAGACCAAAGAAATTAAAGGGATACAAATAGGAAAAGAAGAACTCAAACTATCCCTATTTGCTGATGATATGATTGTATACTTAGAGGAACCAGGAAATTCCACCAGAAAACTTTTAGATCTCATAAGTGAATTCAGTAAAGTAGCGGGATATAAGATCAATGCACATAAATCTAAGGCATTTTTATACATAAGCGATGAATCTTCAGAAAGAGAAATTAGGAAAACTACCCCATTCACAATAACTTTGAAAAAAATAAAGTATTTGGGAATCAATCTCACAAAAGAGGTGAAAGACCTCTACAATGAGAACTACACAACACTAAAGAAAGAAATTAAAGAAAACCTTAGAAGATGGAAAGATCTCCCATGTTCTTGGATAGGAAGAATTAATATTGTCAAAATGGCCATACTACCAAAAGTGCTATACAGATTCAATGCAATTCCAATTAAAATCCCAATGATGTACCTTACAGAAATAGAGCAAGCAATTATGAAATTCATCTGGAAGAATAAAAAACCCAGAATAGCTAAAGCAATCCTTGGCAGAAAGAGTGAAGCAGGGGGTATCGCAATACCAGATCTTCAACTCTACTACAAAGCAATAGTAACAAAAACCGCATGGTATTGGTACCAAAATAGAAAGGTGGATCAATGGTACAGAATAGAGGACACGGACACAAACCCAAATAAATACAATTTTCTCATACTAGACAAAGGGGCCAAAAATATGCAATGGAGAAAAGATAGCCTCTTCAACAAATGGTGCTGGGAGAATTGGAAATCCATAGGCAACAGAATGAAACTAAACCCATATCTCTCACCATGCACAAAACTAAACTCAAAATGGATTAAGGATCTCGGAATCAGACCAGAGACCTTGCATCTTATAGAAGAAAAAGTAGGTCCAGAGCTTCAACATGTCGGCTTAGGACCAGACTTCCTCAACAGGACTCCCATAGCACAAGAAATAAAAGCAAGAATTAATAACTGGGATAGATTCCAACTAAAAAGCTTTCTCTCAGCAAAGGAAACTATCAGCAATGCAAAGAAAGAGCCTACAGAGTGGGAGAAAATCTTTGCCAATTATACTTCAGATAGAGCACTAATCTCCAGAATCTATAAAGAACTCAAAAAACTCTACACCAAGAATGTAAATAATCCAATTGACAAATGGGCTAAAGAAATGAATAGACACTTCACAGAAGAAGATCTACAAGCAATCAACAAACATATGGAAAAATGTTCAACATCTCTAGTAATAAGAGAAATGCAAATCAAAACTACACTAAGATTCCATCTCACCCCAATTAGAATGGCGATTATCAAGAATACAAGCAACAACAGGTGTTGGCGAGAATGTGGGGAGAAAGGTACACTCTTACATTGCTGGTGGGGTTGCAAATTAGTGCAGCCACTCTGGAAAGCAGTGTGGAGATTCCTTAGAAAACTTGGAATGGAACCACCATTTGACCCAGCTATCCCACTCCTTGGCCTATACCCAAAGGACTTAAAATCAGCATATTACAGAGATACAGCCACATCAATGTTCATAGCTGCTCAGTTCACAATAGCCAGATTGTGGAACCAACCTAGATGTCCTTCAATTGATGAATGGATAAAGAAAATGTGGTATATATATACAATGGAATATTACTCAGCCATAAAGGATGATAAAATTATGGCATTTGCAGGCAAATGGATGAAACTGGAGAATATCATGCTAAGTGAGATAAGCCAATCTCAAAAACCAAAGGAAGAATGATATCGCTAATAAGTGGATGATGACACATAATGGGGGGTGGGAAGGGTTAGTGTTGGGGTTGGAGTTGGGTTTAGGGAGGGGGGCAAGAATGGAGGAAGAAAGGACTGTATAGATGGAGGAGAGGGGTGGGAGGGGTGGGGGGGAAGGGAAAAAAATGACAGAATGAATCAAACAACATTACCCTATGTAAATTTATGATTACACAAATGGTATGCCTTTACGCCATGTACAGAGAAACAACATGTATCCCATTTGTTTACAATAAAAAAAAAAGAAGCTATTCATGAAGAATCCAAAAAAAAAAAAAAAAATTACTAACTCACAAGTTTTTCTAGGTAGTTAGAGAATTTCTACAAAATGTCTAGAATGTAATATCCATTGCTTCTAGGATTTTTCTTCAACAAAGAAGAGATGACTAGCACTGTTCTCTACACTTGTCTGATATCTTAGGTTTTACAGTTAGAAATGAATAAATTATATTTAGCATTAATAGGATTCGTCATAAATGTGTTTGTTAAGGAGACATCAAATTAATTTACAAAGTTAAAGTGCTAAAACATCAATCACTAAATATAAAATCAAGAACTCTTGACTTCTTAAAATTCCATAAGGTAATATATTTAAACATTATGTGTGTTTTCATAAATAGGTAAATTAAAAAAGTTTGAGATTGTTTTGTGTGTCTGTATCTTCACTAAAACAAGTTTACTAAAAGTTAAGATTCATGTAATTTATATGCAAAGAGTATATAAGAAGTTTCAGTTGGGTTTCAATTAAAGTACCATAAAAACAAAGTATTTCCTCTTATTAAAATAGAGTAATGTGTCTAAATTCAGAAATTTCATAAGGATTGTTTCAGAATATAAATTTAAAGAGGGGTCAATAGCTAGGAAAGAGATATAAGAAGATTCTAGATATAGAAATATACTTTAGTATGAAAAATAGAAGGAAAAAGTAATGTTTCTGGATGAGAAGGTCTTTTGTGTGGTAAAGTAAAAAGTTATAGAATGTCTAAGTAAGTTGCAGAAGGTTTGTGGAGGGTGAATTTCAAAAAGTTTGTGTGTAACTGAATTGGTTATATGTATAAGAAGCACAATCAATTAAAGTTATTCAAAGTTTTTCCCTGAGGTCAAATATCAATGTACTTATATATAAAGCAAAGTTTAATCCTCGATGGGTTGAAGTCACAAAGACTTTTTAAGACATTAATCTGTACTTATCTTTCAAGACAATTCCTTGTGTCTGTTATGTTTTACTATTTAGAGCAAGTAGTCTTAAAGGAATCAGGGTTTGTACAACTCTGGTTAAAAAAAACAATTGTTATTTCAGAGTATTACACTACATTACTGAGTTTAAATTTTTCTTTAAAAGTTAAACTTGGTTAATATAAGAACATCAGTGTAATAATGGCACCAAGCTGTTGTTCTTCAAACTAAAGTTTAAAATATAGATTTGAGATTATAAAAACTATTTCCTGGTTCATAGCTATTACACAAACTACTTACGTTCTTACTCTTGTTAATTTCATTTTATGTTTTTCTTGTAAACTTTAAAACTATTATCTGTTAGCACCTTATAGAAGTGTAACTTCTAATATAACAGCCTGAGTTAATTTGAGATAATAGACCATCACCTGCAAGACAGACAGGATATAAGGCTAACTTCCAGTATTAATACTGACCCTAATTAAATAGAAGGGGTAAATAATTATAAAATTATAGACATTAAAGGTAAAACCCAGTACTTTTACTTTAAGACTGATAAAACTGGCTTGCTGAATGTTTAAGACCAAAGCTTAGAGATTAAAGTTAAGGAAATAAAAGGGTCAAGAAAGAAGGAAAAAATAGTCAACATTTGGTTCTTGCCCTCTAAGTTCAGCTCAAATGCAAGGAACAAGGGGACTCTCTAAGGGCTTTGCAACTCTGGGCCACATGACCTCTAAATCAGGGAGATAATGAGACCCTAGAGAACAGGAAGCTTACCAGTGCACATGCTGCAAAGATGAGGGTCATTGGAGAGGGAGATTTCACTGATGCTTCCAAGGCAAACCAAAAGATCAACAAGATCCTGACCCATCCTGGCAGATGGCACTAAAGGAGAAGAGGCTGCTCTCAAGTCCAAGAGAGACCCACTGAGGGAACTCAGTTAACTCTTAACAATAGATAGGAACAAGGTCAATTTAACCAAATTGATCTTAAACACCTAGGAAAACAAGTTATAACCAAAGTAAACCATAGCTGAGCATTTAAAAGAAAAAACAATAGTTCTTGTAATGTAATTTAAGATGTACACTTGTATCAGTGCCACCAAGAGAAAGTAAAACTGGAGGCTACAAAAGAGGGATTCTTAGCAGTGCCTGATAACTATCAAAAGAGACTATCAGAGTCAGAAGTTTTTTAGTCAATAGTCAATTTAAGACCTACAAATCTTCCTAATCTCCTACACAGGTAGGCTTGATCTGTGTTTGCTAGTATGATTATCTAGCCCTAAATAACCAAAATAAAGAGATCTCTACTAAACACAGAGGTTTATGCCAATAGAAATACATTTTACAAAATTCAGATGGCACTATATATCTTAACTACATCTTATAAGGGCATCTATGACATTACAAAAACTAAGTGGTAATTCCATCAGCTTTGAAGAAGAATGAAATTTGGGCATTTGCTTCTAAATGGATGGAGTTGGAGAATATCATGCTAAGTGAAATAAGCCAATCCCAAAAAACCAAAGGCTGAATGTTTTCTCTGATATATGGAAGCTGATTCATAATAAGGTGGGGGGGAATAGGGAAGAATAGAGTTACTTTTTATTAGGCAGAGGGGAGTAAAGGGAGGGAAAGAGGTATGGGGGAAGGAACAATAGTAGAGTGAAACAGACATTAAGGTAATAACGTACATGTATGAGTGCATGACCAATGTGATCCTACAATATGTATAATCAGAAAAATGAGAGATTATACTGTATGTATGTATGATCTATCTAAATGTATAAATGCACTCTACTGTCATGTTCAACTAATTAAAACAAATAAAATAAAATAATTTAAAAAAAAACTAATGTTTACATTCCTGATGACTCTGGCAATGTTAAAGATTTACATTCCTAAATAGAGGCCATGTCCTCACCAGTCTTGTCATGGGAACAACTTCTTAGCTCTTGCACCTCCTGACGAGAGATTATAGGTTCCTATCATCATCATGATATGCATTGACATGTTTCAGATTTGTTTTGTATTAATTGCATTTCAGTACTCATATTTTCTGGTTTTTCTCACAGAAGCACCCACCTCCCAGATGACTTTACAATCTGTTGTTTCCAAATCAGATTTTTGCCCCAGACCACTTGAATGACCCAAAACTTTCCTAAAAGGGAAACCCAAGCTGCTTGTCCCTCGTCACCCTTCTCAGCTCAAAGCTGCCAAAGTGGTCATCATCCATTTCCCCTTACAGCAGTAAGAGTTTCATTATCAGAGGGGGGATTGAGGCCAGGGGGCAAAAGGGCACTCAGTGTAGGAAATGAATGCTTGGGTTGGGAAGACGTGGGCTGGTTCAAAAGGAAATAAAATGTTAACACCTCCAGAGCACTCTCCCCTCCTCCACCTGTTGCCAAGGTTACCTGCCTCCAGGGAATTGTCCTCCCTGCCTGGGCTTCTCTAGTCCCTGTTCTGGTGTCAACTGCCATGATACTCTCATCTCTCTCAGTCAGGGCCATTAATTAAGGGACATACCAGACACAGGGGTGATGGGAGATAAGGAAAAGACAAACAGACACACATAGGGAGAAAAGGTTGGGGACAGGTGGGTAGCCAAGCCCTGGTGAAGCTTGACTAACTGACTCCAGAGCTAACTCAGCAAATTTATCATATAGGTTTCATCAAAAGGTTAACTGTGGGAAAGTTTCAACAAAGCAGGTGATCTGAAGGATGCAGACGTTAGGGTCATCTTGTTTTGCTCAGAATTCTGTGTCCCTGAGTGCTGAACTCAATGCCTTGACAATAGAGTTGTATGTCTTCACACACAGCCACTCCTGTGTGTGAATTACCATAGCTACTGGGGCATCTTGACCTGCACCTTTGCACAGGCAGTTCCCAGCACAAATGCAGCCACAAGAGTCAGACAGGCCATGATTTAGATCACCGTTCTCCACTCCTTCCTGCTAGGAGTTGTCAATGAGTAAGCCCCTGGGTGACTCCCTTCCTGCTGTATCCCTGGGCAGCTTTGTTCCTGCCCTTGGATCACGCCACCTTTTGAGTCACATAGGCAGGATGGGAGGAGGAGGGGACAGGAGAACAAAGAAAATCTAAAATGTATAAAAGGGTCAGGACACCCCACTCCCTCAGGTACCAACTTGTCCCCCTCCTCTGCAGAGGGGCCTCTCTATCTCCCTCTCTCTGTTCTACCCTTCAAATAAAACTTTTTGCCCTTGCCTCAGCATTTCTTGGGTGTTCATTCTTCAACACCAGGGGAACAGGACTCAAGCCTGATTCTCAACACCAGCATCAGAGGCATGAGCCTAAAGGAATAAACAAAGGATTTTACTTCCTACTTTAAGTGGTGAGTTTATGGTTACTGCTTATTTTATTTTTCTAAATATAATTTTTAAACAAAAAAATACATAAAAATAAAAGTGCTACTCTTGATCCCTAATATAATTTTTCAGAGCATTCCTTTTTTAACTTTGGGGACTATAACAATTTAAAAATAAAAACAAAAATACATACAAAAAATAGTTAATCCCTTCAGTGTCCTAAAAACAGATCCTTGATAAAAGTTAATGGAGTATATTGGTTTATTCTGGAAATAAAGAAAACAGACTAATAGTAATTATTCTTACTGGTAATATAGTTATTTTCACTGAAGAGAGGGGACTAATTCCTAGGCAAATATACTCTGAGCCCCCTCAGTTAAAGCAGAGTCCCATTTTCAAATGTCTTCTTGGGACCAGGGCTACATTCTGTGACCCATAAATATGTTTTCCTTACATGAAAGTAGAACTCAAATCATCAGGGGGACCCTTTGGACCACTCCAATCTACTGGGTCCAGCAGCCACACAGACTCAGACAGATGGACGTTGCTCAATGTTCTGAGGTTGTTACCAAAACCAGGCCGGTTTGCCATCTGTGTAATATGCCAATCTCTGAAACTCTGTGTTTTGCAGAAAAGAAAGGTCTTCTTTATGAGGTGGCCAAGTGATCAAGCATAGAGAAGGGAAAGCAAGCCTCAAGCCTACATCCCCCAGACTGGGCTGAGGGTATTTATGGGTGTAGGCCTGGGGAAGGGTAACTGGAGTCCAGGAAGTAGTTGGTGGTCTGTGTACGTGTAATCAAATTTCATCAACAGTTACCATCACCCACATACAGAGGTGTTGTCTATGCCTCCAAAATTGGTGCTTTGTAGTCAACTAAAAGCAAGTAACTAAGAACAGGTGAAGGAAGTTAAGTTTAGAAAAGCAAGGGATTAAGAGCTGGTGGAATAGATAGTCCAGAGGATTTATTTAGGTTTTTCCTCAGTTTTAATGTCTTGAGATTTGCTTTAAAAAATACTGGAGATGGGGAAATTGGTTATAGTACAAACAAGGTTGACCGTGAGTTGAATAATTGTTAAATTTGGCTAATGAGTATGTGGCCACTTAGTATGCAATTCTATTTTCGTATGTGCTTGAAAGTTTCAATAAGAAAAAGTTTTGTGGGCTGGGGATTTAGCTCAGTTGGTACACAAGGCCCTGGGTTCGATCCTCAGCACCGCAAAAAAAAAAAAAAAAAAAAGAAAAGAAAAGAAAAAGTTTTGTGTGTGTATCTTTAAGTATATGACTAAAATCATTGAATTAGAAATCAAATCCTGGTTATTAATCTGGTCTCTGATCCTGCTTTGCTGACCACATTTGTTAAGAAAATTCTGTTTTCCAAAGTTCGTCTATAAAATAAGGTCACCCCTCCAGTAGACTAGAGAAAGGAGATATGGGAAAGGAGAAAGGGTGGGGAAGAGGGAATAGGAAGGAATGAAACAGACCAAAGTGTGAGTTGTGTATGTATTAATATATCACAATGGATCCCATTGTTATGTAAAATTATTAAGTACCAATTTTTTAAATAGGTACATCCCTAAATTTTGCTAATCTCTTCAATTGCCTTACTTTGATTTAGAGCACTTTTTTAAAAAAGATTAAAAGTCTTCCGTTTTTAACCCTTTGTGACTGAATTAAGAACTCTCATCACAATTTGATAGTTCTAATTGTTCTTAAATTCTGCTTTGAAAAATCTAAAGAGGCCACTGTCTGAAGTTCCTCTGATCTTGTCTGCAATTCAGTCATCCCTGGTTTGAGACTGTTTATAATCATAATACTGAGCAACCTTAATTAAAGGGCAAAAATACATTCAGATATGGGGAAGAATTTATCAATAGTAATAGTTATTTGATCCTAAATCTATCCTCTTAGGAGATTCAAAACATTTATTTTTTTGAGTTCATGAGTAAAGAACTTGATTTTTCAGGTGAGAGCTTGTAGCGCCACCTGCTGGTAACATCTTAAATTTATCGACTTGCATACTAAATAGCAAGTTGCCTGGACTTCAAATCATCTGGGACCTGTTGGTTAAAAATAAAGATTCACAGGTTCTGGGCCTATTGAATTAAAATCTCTGCAGGTGAGGCTTGATAAGTAGTATTTTAAGCAAGGTTTCAGGTTATTTTAAGCATAAGAGACAATGTCTCTCAAACTTACCTACTAAGAACCACCTGGGAATGCTTATTTAAGATACTTTTACCTGGCTCACACTGAGTTCACTGAATCAGGATTTCCAAAAAAGAGGCCTGGACTGGATGGGTGGTGCACACCAATGATTGAGGGGGCTGAGACAGGAGGATTGCAAGTTCTAGGCCAGCCTCAGCAATTTATTGAGACCCTAAGCTTCTTAGCAAGACCTTGTCTCAAACTAAAAAAACAAAAAGGGCTGGGGATGTGACTCAGTGGTTAAGTGCCTCTGGGTTCAATCCCTAGTCCCAAAAAAAAGGAAGAAAGAGGCCTGGGATTTGATTTTTAATTAGAGTACAAGCTGACTCTCCAAAGATGGGCATTTGCTAAATATCACAGAGTTGAATGTCATAGTTAACTCTTGCTGTCCTGATTCTCTGTTTCAGGTCATTGGTAACTATATATGGAACATCTACCTGTGGAGATTGGGCACCATTCCCATAACCAGGTGGTTCCCAGGGCTTCTGCCCTGTCTAGCTCTGTAGTTTTGTGATCCAGTCAGGCCCCTAAAAGTCTTGCCCTTCAGTCTCAAGTTCCCAATGGCTTTGTCTCTAAAACCAGTTAACAAATCTGTGGTGCTAGCTACATGATGGGAGAAACCCCCCACCCCCGTCTTGTTTGCTCTACGAACCTTCTTAATCTTTGTTAAACCTTTGCACTGCTCCCCACCCCCACCCCTGCCTCTCTTCCTTCTAGGTTTGGAACTACCTTTGGAATCACAGTTTTGTTCAACAGTAATGAAACTCCATTTTCGTGCAGTGGTCAGAGGGTGAGCCTGACCTGTTCTAAGATCTCTCTGGATTTCCCAGAGTCCTACCCTACCACAACTGCCTGAGCAGACCTATGAAAGAAGGCTATTGTCTTCTCTTCTGCAAGTTAAATAAAGAGTCCTGGTTACTTTAGAGCAACACTATGGAATAAAAAGTGTCCTCACCCAGCTACACCTGGGAGTGAGTTAAAAGAAACATAAGTAGAGCCATAAATAAAATACTGTGCATCACAAAAATACTACAGGGAGAAATAAAATGCAAAATTTCCCAAACTCACCACAACATCCCTTTTCATAGCCCATCTCATGAGAGTAACCATTCTGTAGAACATGCTTTGGGGAGGTGTACTCTCTCCCTCTCCATGACCACCTTGGGGGCTCTTTGTTTCAAAGTACAGTCATCCCTCAGTATCCAAAGGAAATTGATTCCAGCAACCCCCCTCCCACCATGCTAAAATCTGCAGATGCTCCAATCTCTTATATAAAATGGCAGAGGATTTGCATATCCTCCCATGTACTTTAAATCATTTCTAGATTACTTATTCTTAATACCTAAAACTATATAAATATAATACCTAGAGGGGCACAGTGGTGCACACCTGTAATCCTAGAGGCTCGGGAGGCTGAGGTTGGAGGATTATGAGTTCAAAGCCAGCCTCAGCTGTGAGACCCTAAGCAATTCCTCAAGACCCTGTCTCTAAATAAAATATAAAAAAGAGCTGGGGATGTGACTCAGTGGTTAATCACCCCTGGGTTCAATCCCCAGTACCAAAAATAAATAAATAAATAAATACTACACTATAAATGGATGTTATCTGTATTGTTTAGGGAACAACTCTGTAGGTGTTCAGCATAGACACAATTTTTTAAAGAATATTTTCTATCCATAGTTGATTGAATCTGAGATTTAGAACACATGACTATTGGTATCTGTATGTCTCTTTAGTCTTGAAGTCCTGAAGCAATCCCTGCGTCAGGAGTGGGCTAATTTGCATTGCCTAGAATGAAGATTTTTCTCAGAATTTCTACACTATTGGCTCCCCTTTCAACAACTGAATGTCCTACTTGATTTTTTTTTTAAATTTTTTTACTACAAAGCCGATCTGCTAATCATGGCACCCTCTTCACCTACCAACCTTTTAGCTCTCCTGACATTCTAGAAAGGATTTTTCCCCCTCTGTACCATTCCTACCCTAGATGCACCAACCTGTGCAGTGAGTCGAAGAAGTAACAATGGACCAAGGCTGGTGGTTGTCAAAAGTCCTGCAAAGCCCTGAGGCTTCCATGGAATTCCTCAGAGGCTGTCTGAAAATTTGGGAACAGGGAGAGAGTAGGTGTGGTTTTAGATCCTTCCACCCCAAACCCAAAATCAAGCCCTCTCCTCCTTTGTATTTCAAATAATGTCTTGTGTAAGACTGGACAAAAGAATCTCTCTACTAAGCAATCTGAAAACCACTCATTTCAATTCTCACCACTCCCAGGCACACGGTGTTAAGTGATGCAGGAACCTGAGCAGTTGTGTAGAATCAAGACGCTGCGAGCAAGTCTTTCATGATTACCTTCTGGGTTCCCGACTAGTGACCCTCTGCCTCTGCAGCTGGGGCTGTGTAAGCCCCACCCCATCCCAGACTCTGGGACGAGCCTGGCACCTGCTTGGGTGTACGTAAACAGACCTAGGCCAGCACCCCAGGGATTCAGGGCTGGATCACACTGCCCACTACTCTTGTCCTCTCTGAAACCTGATGCCCAAGCCTGTGCCTTGGGCCACACAGTCCCAGTCACTGAGCCCCTGTCTTGACTCCTGTTGTCCTGAAGTTCCTTGCCCACTATTCCAGGGCTCGGTGAACCAGTCACTCTGGTTGTGGCCTGCTCCCTGCATGCCAACTATTTTTCCTATTGCCTGGTCCCAGCTTTATCATTCCCTAAAGGCCTGTTTGATTTTTGAACCTGAGTTATTCCTAGCTTGATCGGCTCCTTCCCTCCACCTTCCTTCCCATCCGGTCAACCTACCTACCATCTCTGCCAAATCCAGGCTTGGATTGTCTTTAAAATCTAAGCTTATAAATACCTAAATAGATAGAGGCACCTCCTAGTCCCTGTGCACATTGCACTGTGTACATTCACAGGAACTGGTTCGCTGTGTCTCCTGGTCTTGTGCTCTTTTACCATCCTTGGGACAAGTCCATCTCCTTCCCACATATTCTCCCACCTGTTCAACTCAATCTGTGACATCTTGGCTCATATTCCTTTGAAGATTGTGGACATGCCTCTCCCAGGTGGTCTTCATTACCCAAGACCCTTTCCTGACAAAACTGCCCCTGCAGACTACCAACATTTCAGAGAGCTTCTGACCACCTCGTCGGAAAGCACCCAGAAACCACTCCGGACACAGGAACTCACATGAGAAACTTTACTAGCAGACAAACAGAATGTCTGCTCTTAAGGGTGAAAGAGAGAGAGAAAGAGCGAGAGAGTGAGAAAGAGAAAAGAGAGCAAACAGCAAGGGAATTACCCTTAAATAGTGAAAGCCCACGGCTAATTGGACCAATGACTGACAAGAAAGTTAACAATCTAGATTACAATATGGTGTGTGGGGAGAGGGCAGAACCAGGGGAGAAATAGCTGCAGCCTTATTCCTTATATAGTCAGTGAGATTTTCTCCTCTGAAAATCTTCAGCCCCCTTGAGATTTTCACAAAAGCTTGTGCTCTCCAATCTTTTTTTTTTTTCTTTTTTATTTATTGTAAACAAAGGGATACATGTTGTTTCTCTGTACATGGAGTCAAGGCATACCATTTGTGTAATCATAAATTTACATAGGGTAATGTTGTTTGATTCATTGTGTTATTTTTTCCTTCCCCCCCACTTCTCCCACCCCCCTTTTCCCTCTATACAGTCCTTCCTTCCTCCATTCTTGCCCCCCTCCCTAACCCTAACCCTAACCCTAACACTAACCCCTCCCACCCCCCATTATGTGTCATCATCTGCTTATCAGCGAGATCATTCATCCTTTGGTTTTTTGAGATTGGCTTATTTCACCTAGCATGATATTCTCCAATTTCATCCATTTGCCTGCAAATGCCATAATTTTATCATTCTTTATGGCAGAGTAATATTCCATTGTATATATATACCACAGTTTCTTTATCCATTCATCAGTTGAAGGTTGGTTCCACAATGTGGCTATTGTGAATTGAGCAGCTATGAACATTGATGTGGCTGTATCTCTGTAGTATGCTGATTTTAAGTCCTTTGGGTATAGGCCAAGGAGTGGGATAGCTGGGTCAATGGTGATTCCATTCCAAGCTTTCTGAGGAATCTCCACACTGCTTTCCAGAGTGGCTGCACTAATTTGCAACCCCACCAGCAATGTATGAGTGTACCTTTAAAAGGTACACTCTCCAATCTTCTTTTTTTAACTTTTATTCATTTTTTTCATTAACTTTTTTGATAGTGATGTTTTTTTAATTTTTTCATACATCTATAAAGGGTAATAAATTCTGTCTCAATCTACCATCCTTCCCATTCCCATGTGCCCCACCCCTCCCCTCACCCGCCACTGTACAATCCAAAGTTCCTTCATTCTTTCCTACCCAAACCCCACTATGGATCAGCATCTGTTGGTCAGAGAAAACATTTGGCCTTTGGTTTTGGGGGATTGGCTTATTTCATTCAGTATGATCTTCTCCAGTTCCATACATTTACCTGCAAATGCCATAATTTCATACTTCTTTAAGGCTGAGTAAGATTCCATTGTGTTTATGTACACATTTTCTTTATCCATTCATCTGTTGAAGGGCATCTAGGTTGGTTCCATACTTTTGCTATCAGCTGCTATAAACAATAATGTGACTGTGTCACTGTAGTATGCTCATTTTAAGTTCTTTGGGTATAAACTGAGGAGTGGGATAACTGAGTCAAAAGGTGATTCCATTCCAAATTTTCTGAGGAATTCACATACTGCTTTCCAAAGTGGTTGCACCAATCTGTAGTCCCACTAACAATGTATAATTGTACCTTTTCTCCCACATCATTACAACACTTATTACTGCTTGTATTTTTGATAATTGCCATTTCGATTGAAGTGAGATGAAATCAGAGCAGTTTTGATTTGCATTTCTCTAATTGCATGAGATGATGAACATTTTTTCAAATGTTTGTTGATCGATTGTATTTCTTCTGTGAAATGTCTGTTCAATTCCTTTGCCCATTTATTGATTGGTTAGGTTATTTGTTTTATTGGTGTTTGTTTTGAGTTCTTTATATATCTTGGAGATTAGTGCTTTATCTGAAGAGCACATGGTAAAGATTTTCTCCCATTCTGTAGGCTCTCTCTTCACATTGTTGATTGCTCCCTTTACTGAGATGAAGCTTCATTGCTTCAACCATTCATTGATTCTCAATTTTACTTCTTGTGCTTTAGGAGTCTTGTTAAGGAAGTCAGGTCCTAAGCCCACATGATGAAGATTTGGGTCTACTTTTTCTTCTATTAGACACAGGGTCTCTGTTTTACTGACTAGGTATTTGATCCACTTTGAGTTGATTTGTGTGCAGGGTGAGGGATATAGGTTTAATTTTATTTTGTTACAGATGAATTTCCAGTTCTCCCAGCACCATTTTTCGAATAGGTTACCTTTGCTCCAATGTATATTTTTGGCACCTTTGTCTAGTGTGAGATAACTGTATTTATGTGGGTTTGTCTTTGTGTCTTCTATTTTGTACCAGTGGTCTACATGTCTATTTTGGTGCCAATATCATGCCATTTTTATTACTATAGCTCTGTAGTATAATTTAAGTTCTGGTATTGTGATGCCTCCTGCTTCATTCTTCTTGCTAAGGATTGCTTTGGCTATTCTGGGTCTCTTATTTTTCCAAATTAATTGCATGATTGCTTTTTCTATTTCTATGAAGAATGTCATTGGGATTTTAATAGGAATTGCATTAAATTTGTATAACACTTTTGGAGGTATGGTCATTTTGACAATTTTAATTCTGCCTATCCAATATTAATCTGCCTATCCGAGATGGAAGATTTTTTCATCTTCTAAGGTCTTTTTAATTTCTTTCTTTAGTGTTCTGTAGTTTTCATTATAGAGGTCTTTCATTATAGTAGTTCTCATTATAGAGGTCTCTTTTGTTAGATTGATCCCCAAGTATTTTATTTTTGTAGAGGGTATGGTGAATGAGGTAGTTTTCCTCATTTCTCTTGAAGTGGATTTGTCACTTATGTATAGAAATGCACTTGATCTGTGGGTATTGATTTTATATCCTGCTACTTTGCTGAATTCATTTATGAGTTCTAGAAGTTTTCTGGTGGAATTTTTCAGACCTTCTAAATATAGAATCATGTTGTAGTGATAGTTTGAGTTCTTTCCCTATTCATATTCCTTTAGTTTCTTTCATCTGTCTGACTGCTCTGGTTAGGGTTTCAAGGATGATGTTCAATAGAAGTGGTGAAAGAGGGCATCCCTGTCTTGTTCCAGTTTTTAGAGGGAATGTTTTCAATTTTTCTCCATTTAGAATGATGTTGGTCATGGGTTTAGCATAGATAACTTTTACAATATTGAGGTATGTTCCTACTATCTCTAGTTTTTCTAGTGTTTTGCACATGAAAAGATGCTGTATTTTCTCAAATGCTTTCTCTGCATCTACTGAGATAATCGTGATTCTTGATTTCCATATGTTGAAACAACCTTGTGTTCCAGGGATGAGCCCCACTTGATTGTGCTGCACTATCTTTTTTATATATTTTTGTATGCAATTTGCCAGAATTTTATTGAGAATTTTTGTGTCTATGTTCATCAGGGATATTGGTCTGAAGTTTTCTTTCCTTGCTGTATCTTTGTCTGGTTTTGGTATCAGGGTGATACTAGCCTCATAGAATGAGTTTGGAAGGGTTCCCTCCTTTTCTATTTCATGGACTACTTTGAGGAGTATTGGTGTTAATTCCTCTTCGAAGGTCTTGTAGAACTTGGCTGAGAATCGATCTGGTCCTGAGCTTTTCTTGGTTGGTAGACTTTTAATGGCTTTTTCTATTTCTTTGCTTGAAATTGATCTGTTTAAATTGTGTATGTTCTCCTGCATCAGTTTGGGTAGATCAAATGTCTCTAGAAATTTGTCAACGTCTTCAATATTTTCTATTTTATCTGAGTATAAATTTTCAAAATAGTTTCTAATTATCTTCTATATTTCAGTAGTATCTGTCATATTTCCTTTTCATCATGAATTTTAGTAATTTGAGTTTTCTCTCTCTTTATTAGTGTATCTAAGGGTTTATGAATTTTATTTATTTTTTCAAAGAAAAAACTTTTTTGTCAACTTTTTGTTTTGTCAATTTTTTAATTGTTTCTTTTGTTTTAATTTTATTGATTTCAGCTCTGACTTTAATTATTTCCTGTCTACTGCTGCTTTTGGTGTTGATTTGTTCTTCTTTTTCTAGGATGTTGAGATGTAATGTTAGGTCATTTATTTGTTGACTTTTAATTCTTTTAATGTATGAGCTCAATGCAATGAACTTTCCTCTTAGTACTGCCTTCAGAGTGTCCCAGAGATTTTGATATGTTGTGTCATTGTTCTCATTTACCTCTATAAGTATTTTTTATTTCCTCCTTGATTTCTTCTTTTATCCATTCATCATTCAATAGCATGCTATTTAGTCTCCAGGTGTGGAGTACTTTCTATTTTTATTTTATCATTGATTTCTAGTTTTATTCTTTATACTTTGATAGAATACAGGGTAGTATTTTATTTTTTGTATTTGCTGGGAGTTGCTTTGTGGCATAACATATGGTCTATTTTAGAGAAGGATTCATGTGCTGCTGAGAAGAAAGTATATTTGCTCGATGATGGATGAAATACTCCATATATGTTGGTTAAGTCTAAATCATGGATTGTATCATTTAATATTATAGTTTCTTTGTTTAGTTTTTGTTTGGAAGATCTATCCAGTGATAAGAGAGGTGTGTTACAGTCACCCAGTCTTATTGTGTTGTGATCTATTTGATTCTTGAAATTGAGAAGGGTTTGTTTGACTTACATAGATGCTCCATTTTGGGGAGCATATATATTTACTATTGTTATGTCTTGTTGGTATATGATTCCCTTAAGCAGTACGAAATGTCTTTTTTTATCCCTTCTAACTTTGGTTTGAAGTCCACTTTGTCTGATATGAAGACGAAAACCCCTGCTTGTTTACACAGTCCTTGTGAGTGATATGTTTTTTCCCATCCTTTCACCTTCAGTCTTTGGATGTCTTTTCCTAGGAGGTGAATCTCTCGAAGACAGCATATTGTTGGGTCTTTTTTTTTTTTCAAATCCAATCTGCCAGTCTATGTCTTTTGATTGCTGAGTTTAGGCCATTAATATTCAGGGTTTTTATTGAGATATGATTTGTTTTCCCGGCCATTTTGGTTTATTTTTTGGTTTTAAATTTGACTTAGTTTCTCCTTTGACCTTTCCTTTAGTGTAGTTCCTCCCTTTGCTGGTTTTTATTGTTTTGTTTTGTTTTTAAATTTTCTCCTCATGGAATATTTTGCTGAGAATTTTCTGTAATGCAGACTTTCTAGTTGTGAATTCTTTTAACTTTTGTTTATCATGGAAGGTTTTTATTTCACCTTCAAATCTGAAACTTAATTTGCTGGTTATAAAATTCTCAGTTGGCATCCATTTTCTTTTTTTATTTATCTTTTAATTTTTTACAGACTGCATTTTGATTCATTGTACACAAATGGGGTACATCATTTTGTTTCTATGGTTGTACACGATGTAGATTTATACCATTCATGTAATCATACATGTAAGTAGGGTAATGATGTCTGTCTCATTCCATCATTATTCATACCCCCTCCCTCTCATTTCCTTCTACATAATCTAAAGTTCCCCCATTCTTCTCTCACTCCCCACCCCCCCAACCCCATTATATATCATTCTCCACTTATCAGGGAAAACATTTGGCCTTTGGTTTTGGGGCTTGGCTTATTTCACTTAGCATGATATTCTCCAATTCCATCCATTTATTTGCAAATGCCATAATATTATTCTTCTTTATGACTGAATAGTATTCCATTGTGTATGTATATCACAGTTTCTTTATCCATTCATCTGTTGAAAGGCATCTAGGTTGGTTCCACAATCTAGTTGTGAACTGAGCTGCTATAAACATTGATGTGGCTGTGTTACTGTAGTTTGCTGATTTTAAGTCCTTCGGGTATAAACCGAGGAGTGGGATAACTGGGTCAAAAGGTGGGTTCATTCCAAGTTTTCTGAGGATTCTCCACACTGCTTTCCAGAGTGGCTGCACCAATTTGCAACTCCACCAGCAATGTAAAAGTGTACCTTTTTCCCCACATCCACGCCAACATCTATTATTGTTTGTGTTCTTGATAATAGCCATTCTAATTGGAGTAAGATGAAATCTTAGAATTGTTTTAATTTGCATTTCTCTAATTACTAGAGATGTTGAACACTTTTTCATATATTTATTTATTGCCTGTGTGTCTTCTGTAAAGTATCTGTCCAGTGCCTTGATTGGGTTCTTTGTATTTTTGGTGTAAAGTTTTGTAAATTCTTTATAAATTTTGGAGATAAGTGCTCTATCTGAAGTGTGTGTGGAAAAGATTTTCTCCCACTCTGTAGGCTCTCTCTTCACATTCTTGATTGTATCCTTTGCTGAGAAAAAAACTTTTTGGTTTGAGTCCATCCCATTTATTGATTCTTGCTTTGATTTCTTGTGCTTTGGGAGTCTTGTTGAGGAAGTCTGATCCTAAGCCAACATGATGAAGATTTGGGCCTACTTTGTCTTCCATTAGGAGCAGGGTCTCTAGTCTAATTCCTATGTCTTTGATTCATTTTGAGTTGAGTTTTGTGCAAGGTGAGAAATAGAGGTTTAATTTCATTTTACTGCATATGGATTTCCAGTTTTGCCAGCACCATTTGTTGAACAGGCTATCTTTTCTCCATTGTATGTTTTGGTTCCTTTGTCTAGTATGAGGTGAATGTATATATGTGGTTTTGTCTCTGTGTCCTCTATTCTGTACCATTGGTTTGCCTATTTTGGTGCCAATACCATGCTGTTTTTGTTACTATTGCTCTGTAGTATAGTTTAATGTCTGGTATTGTGATACCTCCTCTTTCACTTTTTCTACTCAGGATTGTTTTGGCTATTCGAGGTCGGTCTCTTGTTCTTCCAGATGAAGTTCATGATTGATTTTTGTATTTCTATGAGGAATGTCATTGGGATTTTAATTGGAATTGCATTGAATCTGTATAGTGCCTTTGGTAGAATGGCCTTTTGACAATGTTAATTCTGCCTATTCAAGAACATGGGAGATCTTTTCTTCAATTTCTTTCTTTAATGTTCTGTAGTTTTCATTGTAGAGGTCTTTCACCTCTTTTGTTAGATTAATTCCCAAGTATTTTTTTTTTTTGAGGCTACTGTGAATGGAGTGGTTTTCCTAATTTCTCTTTCAGAGGATCCATCACTTATGAAGAGAAATGCATTAGATTTACATGTATTGATTTTATATCCTGCTACTTTGCTGAATTCATTTATTACTAGAAGTTTTCTAGTAGAGTTTTTTGGATCTTCTAAATAGAGGATCATGTCATCAGCAAATAGTGACAGCTTTAGTTCTTCTTTTCCTATTTGTGTCCCTTTAATTTTTTGGTCTGTCTAATTGCTCTGGCAAGTGTTTCAAGGACGATGTTGAATACAAGTGGTGAAAGAGGGCATCCCTGTCTTGTTCCAGTTTTTAGAGGGAATGCCTTCAGTTTTTCTCCATTAAGAATGATGTTGGCTATGGGCTTAGCATAGATAGCCTTTACAATGTTGAGGTATGTTCCTACTATTCCTATTTTTTCCAGTGTTTTAAGCATGAAGGGGTGCCGTATTTTATCAAATGCTTTCTCAGCATCTATTGAAATAATCATGTGATTCTTAATTTTAAGTCTATTAATGTGATGAATTACATTTATTGATTTCTGGATGTTGAACCAATCTTGCATCCTTGGGATAAACCCCACTTGATCATGGTGCACTATCTTTTTAATATATTTTTGTATGTGATTTGCCGGTATATTGTTAAGAATTTTTGCATCTATGTTCATCAGGGATATTGGTCTAAGGTTTTCTTTCCTTGATGTGTCTTTGTCTGGTTTTGGTATCAGAGTGATACTAGCCTCATAGTATAAATATGAAAGGGTTCCCTCCTTTTCTATTTCCTGGAATACTTTGAGGAGTATTGGTATTAGTTCTTCTTTAAAGATCTTGTAGAATTCGACTGAGAATGCTTCTGGTCCTGGGATTTTCTTGGTTGGTAGGCTTTTGATAGCTTCTTCTATTTCAGTGCTTGAAATTGATCTGTTTAGATTGTGTATGTCTTCCTGATTCAGTAAATCATATATCTCTAAAAATCCGTCAATGTCTTTGATATTTTCTATTTTGTTGGAGTATAGATTTTCAAAGTAGCTTCTAATTATGTTATGTATTTCAATGGTGTCTGTCATGATCTTTCCTTTTTCATCACAAATTCTAGTAATTTGAGTTTTCTCTCTCCTTCTCTTCATTAGTATGGCTAGGGGTTTATCAATTTTGTTTACTTTTTCAAAGAATCAACTTTTTGTTTTGTCAATTTTTTGAATTGTTTCTCTTGTTTCAATTTCATTGATTTCAGTTCTGATTTTAATTATTTCCTGTCTTCTACTATTTTGGGTGTTGATCTGTTCTTCTTTTTCTAGGGCTTTGAGATGTAATGTTAAGTCATTTAGTTGTTGACTTTTTATTTTTTTAATGTATGAGCTCAATGCAATGAACTTTCCTCTTAGTACTGCATTCAGAGTGTCCCAGAGATTTTGATATGTTGTGTCATTGTTCTCATTTACCTCTAAGAATTTTTTTATTTCTTCCCTCATGACTTCTGTTACCATTGCATCATTCAATAGCATATTATTTAGTCTCCAGGTGTATGAGTAGTTTTTGCTTGTTATTTTTATCGTTCATTTCTAATTGCACTCCATTATGGTCTGATAGGATACAGGGTAGTATCTCTATTTTTTTGTATTTACTAATGGCTTGTTTGTGGCATAGCATATGGTCTATTTTGGAGAAGGATCCATGAGCTGCTGAGAAGAAAGTATATTCGCTTGATGATGTATGAAATACTCTATAAATATCCATTAAGTCTGTATCATTGATTGTATTATTTAGTTCTATAGTTTCTTTGTTCAGTTTTTGTTTGAAGGATCTATCCAGTGATGAGAGCAGTGTGTTAAAGTCCCCCACTATTAATGTGTTTTGGTCTATTTGATTCTTAAAATTGAGAAAAATTTGTTTCATATACATAGATGCTCCATTGTTTGGGGCATAAATATTTAAAATTGTTATATCTTGCTGTTTTATGCTTGCCTTAAGCAGTATGAAATGTCCTTCTTTATCCCTTCTGACTAACTTAGGTTTGAAGTTCACTTTATCTGATATGAGGATGGCCTTTTTACTGGGTCCATGTGCATGATATGTTTTTCCCCATCCTTTCACCTTTAGTCTGTGGATGTCTTTTTCTAAGAGATGAGTCTCTTGAAGGCAGCATATTGTTGGTTTGGAAATTTTTCTGCTAGTACTTCTTTTTAATCCGATCTGCCAGTCTATGTCTTTTGATTATTGAGTTTAGGCCATTGACATTTAAGGTTATTATTGAGATATGATTTGTGTTCCTGGTCATTTTGGCTTCTTTTTGTTTTTTTACTTGTACTTTGATTTGATTGGCTTTTCCTTTAGGGTAGTTCCTCCCTATGCTGACTTGTATTATTGCTTTTCACTTCCTCCTCACAAAATATTTTGCTGAGAATGTTCTGCAGGGCAGACTTTCTATCTGTAAATTCTTTTAACTTTGTTTATCATGGAAATATTTTGCTGGGTATAGGATTCTTGGTTGGCATCCATGTTCTTTCAGAGCTTGAAATACATTGTTTCCAGGCCCTTCTTGCTTTTATAGTCTGGACTGAGAAACTGCTGATGTCCATATTGGTTTCCTTATATGTAATCTGATACTTTTCTCTCACAACCTTTAAAATTCTATCTTTATTTTGTATGTCAGGCATTTTCATTATAATGTGTCTTGGTGTGGGTCTGTTGTAATTTTATGCACCTGGTGTTCTGTAAGCCTCTTGTATTTGATTTTCCATTTCATTTTTCAGGTTTGGGAAATTTTCTGATATTATTTCATTGAACAGGTTGTTCATTCCTTTGGTTTGTATCTCTGTGCCTTCCTCAAACTCAATAATTCTTAAATTCTGTCTTTTCATGATATCCCATAATTCTTGGAGGTTCTGTTCATGACTTCTTAACATCTTCTCAGTTTGTTCAACTTTATTTTCAAATTAAATATTTTGTCCTCATTGTCTGAGATTCTGTCTTCCACGAGATCTGTTCTGTTGGTGCTGCTTTCTATTGAGTTTTTAATTTGGTTTATCATTTCTTTCATTTCAAGTACTTCTGTTTGCTTGTTTTTTTCAGAATCTCTATCTCTTAATTGAAGTGTTCTTTTGCTTCCTGCATTTGTTTTAACTGTTTACTGGAAAGGTCATGCATTGCATGCATTTGCTCTCTTATCTTGTCTTTTGCTTCATGGATCATTTTAATTATGCAGATTCTAAACTCTTTTTCTGTCATTTCTACTGCCATGCTGTCATTGGATTCTATCACAATAGCATCTTGGTTTGTTAGGGACGCTTTCTTCCCCTGTTTTTTCATATTGTTTCTATATATTCCCCTCTAGCAGTGAAGATCAGAGATACTGAAGTCCCCCCACCCCCACAAGCTTATTATGATCCTGCAGTTTTCCACTACCTCTCCTTTGAAGGGGAGATCAATACCAGTAGCACCCAATACAGAAAAAATGCATCCCTGAACCAGGTAACCCCTATAAAAACTTTAACATTTTTGTAATGAACAGGATCAGCTCCATACTACCATACTATTTATAGTATTTCTAGTTGTGAACAAGAGGATGGGAAAGGGTGTAGGATGTGAGTAAATAATGGTACCGTCAAAGGGCCTCCAGTCTCCTGTATGTGTCTCAGGAAGGGAGCCACCCTTCCCATGATGGTGGCCACGCCCTCAGGAATAATTCAAAATGCCTGCACCAGCCTCCAAAGAAGCTGGGGAGCCCCAGTGAGGGTGTGCTGAGTTAGCACTGGAGGCAGGCGCAGTGTCCCTCAGCAGTAGGGGGGCAGGTGGGCAGGCTCAGCTACGGCCTCCGACCTCAGTGTGGGGGGTGGGGGGCGGGGGGGCTCAGCGATGGGGTCCGACCTTGGTGTGGGGGGCTGACATCTTGATCTTTCGCATCCATTTTCTTTCAAGAGCTTGATATATATTATTCCAGGATCTCCTGGCTTTAAGATTCTGGGTTGAGAAATCAGCAGAGATCCGAATTGGTTTCCCCCTACATGTAATTTGATTTTTTTTCTCTCACATCCTTTAAAATTCTATCCTTATTCTGTATGTCATTCTCATTATAATGTGCCTTGGTGTGGGCCTGCTGTAATTTTTGTACATTGGGCGTCCTGTAAGCCTCTTGTTCTTGATTTTCCATTTCATTCTTTAGATTTGTGAAGTTTAGATTTGAAAAGATTGTGCATTCCTTTGGTTTGTATTGCCACGCCTTTATCTATTCCAATAAATCATAAATTTGGTCTTTTCATGTTATCTCTTATTTCTTGGAAGTTCTGTTCATTGTTTCTTAGTATCTTCTCTGTGTGGTAAACTTTATTTTCAAGAGTATATATTTGTCTTCATGGCCTGAAGTTCTCTCTTCCAAGTGGTCTAGTCTGTTGGTGATAATTTCCATTGAATTTTTAATTTGGTTTATTATTTCCTTCATGTCAAGGACTTCTGCTTGACTCCTTTTTATAATCTCTGCCTCTTTATTGAGCTTTCACTTTCTGTATTTTCTCTACAATACCATTCTTTATTTCAAAGATCAATCTAGGAATTTTCTAAACTCCATCTCTGATATTTCTTCTACTGTGTTGTCTATGGATTCTATTGTTGGAACATCTTGATTTGTTTGAGGCACTTCATTCCCTTGTTTTTTCATGTTGTTTGTGTGTCTCATCTAGCTGTATGGAGCTGAGGCAGTATAGATTCTATCCTGTAGTCTTTTAGTGTCCCTGAAGACTTCTAGTACCTCACCAGCAGGTACTGTGACAATGGACTTCCAGGCAACAGCAGGCAGCAGATGATCAGCTGGTGGTCTGCAGGCAGTTTGCAGGCTAAGAGTGGATGGTCAGCCAGTGGACATTGGGCAGTGGGTAATGGGTAAGTGAAAGGTAGGTGATGGGCAGGCAAGAGGCACACAAATGGGCAAATGGCAGATGATAGGTGGTGGTCAGTAAGAGATCTGCACTCAAATAGTAGGTGATATGCTGGCAGACTGGGTGATCACAGTGGACAAGTGGGGTAAACAGCAGGGGATTGGTGAGCAGCAACGACTGCCTCACAGAGGAACAGTATTTCCCTTGCTCTCCAATCTTGTAGCTCTAGCCACTTAGGGCTAAGTTTTAAAATAAATAAAGCTCAAAATTCAGTTCCCTGGTCACAATAGCCAGATTTCAAGTGGTCAATAGCCACATGTGGTTACCTACTGTACTGGATAGGACAGACAGAACATTTCCATTATCACAGAAAATTCTACTGGACAGCACTGCATAGACCTTTCCCAGAAAAATGCAAATAAATACTCACAGAAAAAGTACTGTAGGCAATTTTAGGTAATTCACAGATACTCCCTCCCGAATCGTTGATTAGGAACCCCTCTCTAATATGGACAGGGAGCCCATGGTTTTCTGGGAGTTTTACAAGGGAGGCCAGCACCAGGAAAGCATCTGTTCAGATGTCACTTACAATTTCCCCTTAACACAAATTCTTAAGTCCATGAGGTTTCCTCGACAGCTTAAGAAGAAACATGTCCTTTTATTAAGTTGTCCCACTCTTTCTGTTAGTTTCATTTATTCATTTACCCAATATTTATTGAGCTCCTTTGGTATGCTCACATTGACCTAGGAAAGATAGTGAACACAGCTGAGAAGATCTCTGCCCTGAAGGAGCTCATTCTTGTAGGAAAGAAAGGCCACAAACTAACAAGCAGGTAATGCTCTCTGCACTACAAACTTAATTTTCTTTGATAAATTTCAGATCTATTTCCCTAAACCTGAACATGTCACTCCCCTGCTTACAGCTCTTTGATAATATGCCTTCTTGGCCAGCAGAGGTTTTACACATACACACACACACACACACACACACACAAACACACACCAGATATATATGTCCCATGCCTCAACAGTGATCCATAAACCAAAAACTTGGCCACTCTCCAAAGTCAAGGCCATAATCTGCCTTTCTTGTAAGAGAGTTCTGTCTGTGCTTAAATAGCTAGATTTATAATCCCTTTGCTTTCAGATCAATTTTAGGATATTTTGTCCCATAATTCCAGATTGTTTCTGATTTTGTATCCGTTCAATTTGTTCATCTACATGACAGCTCTTGTCCTTCAAGGATTATATTTGGTCCAGGTCTGAGGAAGGATGACATTTTTCCCTTCTTCTAATTAAATCTGCATTCCTAAAATTAAACACTATCACCAAGTTGCCATAATTAAACACACACACACACACACAAAGCTGTGTCCTTTCTTTTTTTGTTCCAAGTGTCAGAGCAGTTAAATTATGAGACGTGAGAGTTAGGTAGTTTATTCACTGCACATAATCACACTTTACTTGATCTAATTCTAGTCTTAGCCTAATTCTAGTCTCACACTGGCATCCCAGTGCTCACCATGTGACATGTCTTAAGGCCAGCTTTGCTGGGAGTCTATCTGACCTGGAGGGGCATGGAGGATTCTCGTAGTGGGGAAGCAGAGGTTGGCAGCTGTCTTCTCCAGTGTCTCCTCTGGTCCATTCGGTTCTGGGCTCAGCTAGTCTGGGATCTCAGCTCTCTGATGTTCCGTCTTCTCATAGTTCTTCTTGTGTCTGTTGTGGCTTGATAAGGTGGATGGCACTGGGGATGTCGGAAGTGGTTGTTCTAAACTGTAATTGGTTACACCTTTTTAGGGTAACATCATTGGGTTTTGCACAGTCACACATAACACTGCATTATTCATATAATATTCCATGTAGTAAAGTATAGCAAAACAAAGTAAAGTAAAGCAAGGTATGTTACTCACAACACCAAGGTTTTGTATTTTACTGTGCTTGCTAACCTCCCAAAAGATTCACTGAATCAAGTAGTTGGTTCACTTCTAAGATAGTTAGATGCATCTTTTCCCATCTCTGCCTCTCTTTTTCCTTTTCTTTCTCTCACATCACTCAAAACACAAACACAGATGCAGTCTGGATTTACTTCATACCTTCAGTCCTCAAGTTAACTAGAAGACTTTGGGGAAAAAATTTAAAGTTAAGAGATCTATAGTCTTTCATGACTTTCTAGTCCCTTTACTTGATTTTTCTATAGGGATTATCTTCCCCTTTTTAATGGAGAAAATTACAAGACACTTATCTAAAAGACAAGAACATTTAGTAAATATAACCACAATACCACGACCATATCAAAAAGTTACCAATCATTTTGTAAACAAATATTAAGGCAGTGTTCTGATTTCCAACAGTTTCAAAGGACTCAGTGGTAGGGTGCTTGCCTAGCATGCTCTAAGACCCTGGGTTCAATCCCCACTACTGCAAATAAACAAAAGTGTCATTGATTTCATAATGTGAAATGTTTATTAACTTTTTTAAAGTCCAAATTCCAAATAAATCCCACACGTGTAATTGGTTAATATATTTAAGTCTTTTTTACTGTATGAGATCATCACCAGATATTCATTTCTTTGCAATTTATTTGTTAAAGAAATTCAGTTATTTGGTAGCATTCCCCATACTGAACTTGCTGTATATCTCCTAGGGGTGGGGTTTAACATTGGAGGGATTCTGAGATTTGGATGAAGGCATACTTATCTTCACGCTTTAAACCATAAAGTAATTTAAATATATTAATATAAACCCCAATGCTCTTTTTTCCCTGAAGAAACACTCCAGATAATTTCCCCTTGTACATTTACAGTTAAGTAGGTTTTATTTTTAATTCTTAAGAGTATAGACAAAAAAGAAAATCCCTTTTTGAAGTTCATTTCCTCTAGATACCCATTAGAGGGCGACATTTCCCTTATTATATTTCTCCTGACTCCTTTTAAACTGCATCAACTGTTTTAGTGTTTTTGACAAGTTGAACCTCATTACCAACTTTGATTTCTCCTCTCATTTCTATAAGACGTAACTGTGTTCTCCTCTGCTAATTCGATACCAACTTGTGTCTTTCATATGACTTCCATCCTTGACTCCTTTCCCAATGGCAACCATCAGGCGGCGACCTTGCATAAATAAAGACCCGCGGAAAAGCAAAATTAAGTTAAACTGCCAAATAAAAAGCAGTTTCACAGAGGAAAGGACCATTAATTTAAGAAGGAAAGAGACTTACGAGACATTTCTAGTTCGTATCCAACTCACGGTCCAAGGTCAAAACTGTGTAAAATACAACACAAAGGCGCCATTCAGGAGTGGGGGAGGCCAACTTGGAGGAAACGTGAGCACAATCCCCTCCTTGATTTTGCGGTTCCGCTGGAGGGGGCAAATTTACGTTTGTGCACGTGTGTGTGAATAGTTATGTGTGAACAGTTATGGGGCTGCAGTGGGACCTGCGTGGGCTGGGCGTGGTTCTGCTGGAACCAATAGCTCTCTGACTAGCCGCTGCTGGACCTTCGCCCTAACACCAGGTTTACCACCGCGCTTCTTAGAGGGTCATCTTCTCGCTTTACCCCAAGGAGGGTTCTGAGTCCTGAGGAGGCATATGGCTCGCCCACCCCCGCACCCCACTGGTTCACCATTAAGAGCTGAACACCTGCATTCGGCCAGGTGTTCGAACGCAGGCCAGTTCAGGTACCTCTCTCTCACTTTCTCATCCTGTAATAACCCCTGCACTCGTTCTCCCGCCTTGGACCAAAAGGATCCACCTGAGAGCAAATGGTATTATAGAGTTAACATGGAAGTCCTGGATCCTTTTGAGAATCTGATAAGAATCTCTCTCCAAAGTTATACACGGCAAATTGGGTGTGAAACTAAAAAGGGCTTTGGGGGCGGGGGTGTCATGGAGGCGATTGGAGCTCGTCCATTTATCAGAGCCCAGGTAAGAAATTCTGTTCCATTTGGAACCTAAAGGCAACGTAACGAAAAACAGACGGATTTAGGAGAAGAGGGGCGTCCCTCCCCGCTCCAAACCCAACTAGCGTTTCATCTCAGAAACCTGGAAGGGCTTGGCGGAAAATCTAGGGAAGAGGTGGAGCTCCGGGCCTGGATCCCCTTCCCTGTTTTCCTATTCCCCCGCCTCCCACTCCCAATCCCCCCGGCGGTCGGCTGCGGAGGGCTTGAAAAGGAGCTACTAACGCCCGAAGCCTAAATGGCGGGAAAGGGATAGGGTACAGGGGCTTTTTCCTTTACGTTGTTCTTTAAATAGTTCTGGAGTCTAATGTTTCGACTCTTCCTTTCCGGGTCTCTGCTCCCCACCTCGCAGCCGGCTCGCTCTCTCCCCTCCTCCACCCGGAGGTTTCTCAAGACCCTCGGCCTTCAGCCCCGCCTCCGCCGCCGCGGGGTTTCACCCGCGGCGGAGTAAAATCTGCATAGTGCCCGCCCCTCTCGGATGTCATTTGTAGCTCCTGCCCATTGCGATTCCTGATTGGTGAACTCCCTGGGCTTATTTGCATGCGGGCCGCAGCCGGGTACCCAGCTGTGCTGGCGTCCGGCTCAGCGCAGAAGTTTGCTGAGCGCTTTCTCGCCGGCTGGTCCCGTACTAGCGCTGCGCCCTGCGCCACCTCCTCCTTTGCCGACGCTGTCGCCGCTTGGTTCTCTAGAGATTCCGTCTCTGTGGAGTATAGACGCTCTGCTTGCGGGGAGTTGAAGTGGGCAAAGGAGAGTGCAGAGGAGGAGCGGCCGGGAGCCATTCCAAGTGACAGCTTTGAGTCCGGACGCCGTGCTCCTCGGGCTCCGGCTCTCCGCGAATCTCTCCCACCTTCCCCCTGCGTTCGGGCGGGCGATGCGGCTACCGAACCCCGCGGCGCAGAGAGGAAGGAGGACGCCTCGAAGAGCCTAGAGCTTGTTTCTGCCCACTCAGGGAAGGGGGCATGGAGTTGTGAGCGCTCCTCGCTCGGCGAGGCCGCCTGCGGCAGGCTCCCCCATGGCCGGGACGTACAGCTCCACATTGAAGACGCTGGAGGACTTGACCTTGGACTCCGGGTATGGGGCCGGGGACTCGTGCCGCTCACTCAGCCTTTCGTCCTCCAAGTCCAACTCGCAGGCGCTCAACTCTTCCGCGCAGCAGCACCGCGGGGCGGCCTGGTGGTGCTACTCCGGCTCCATGAACAGCCGCCACAACAGCTGGGACACGGTGAACACAGTGCTGCCCGAGGACCCCGAAGTGGCTGACCTCTTCTCGCGGTGCCCGCGGCTCCCAGAGCTGGAGGAGTTCCCCTGGACCGAGGGAGACGTGGCCCGGGTGCTTCGCAAAGGTGCGAGCGGCCGGCGGCTGCCAGCGTTTTCCGCCGAAGCTGTGAGGCGCCTGGCTGGGCTGCTCCGCAGGGCTCTCATCCGCGTGGCCCGCGAGGCGCAGCGCCTTAGCGTGCTGCACGCTAAATGCACCCGCTTCGAGGTGCAGAGTGCAGTGCGCCTGGTGCACAGCTGGGCGCTGGCGGAAAGCTGTGCGCTGGCCGCGGTCAAGGCACTGTCCTTATACAGCATGAGTGCAGGCGACGGGCTGCGCCGGGGCAAGTCCGCGCGCTGCGGCCTCACCTTCTCCGTGGGCCGTTTCTTCCGCTGGATGGTGGATACTCGCATCTCTGTGCGGATTCACGAGTACGCGGCCATCTCGCTTACCGCGTGCATGGAGAACCTGGTGGAGGAGATTCGGGCTAGGGTGCTGGCCAGCCAGAGCCCCGACGGCGGCGGGGCAGGTGGCGGGGAGGTGTCAGCTGAGGCCCTGGAGATGGTCATCAACAACGACGCCGAGCTCTGGGGTGTCTTGCAGCCGTATGAGCATCTCATCTGCGGCAAGAACGCCAATGGTAAGTGTGCCAGCCTCAACCCACCCAGGGACTGAATTTCTTAGGACGTGAGCCAGGACTCTTGGAGAAAGCCTTTGGTCTGAGGGTGGAGGAGTTCATTAAAATCTCTTGTCAGAGATTGTCGTAGGTGTCTGACTTTGGGAGGATAAAATTATGACCAATCATCTCCGTTATGTTCTGCGTGGTATTGTGACTTTCTAGGTTATGCTCACTGCTTGGATGAGATTGAGTCTTCGTACCAAGCCACTCCTGAACCTTTCTTGAAGTGAAGCTGGCTGGCCTGCTGCTATTTGCCCTTCCTGGCTGGGTCTATAGTTGTTATTTTTCCCCAACAACTGGGCAGATAAACGGTTTTATCTCTGGTTTTCTTCGCGCCAATAGCAGCAGCCAAAGGGTTCAAACTCCCAGACCCAAGTCTTGCATAAGTGGAACAGGCAGAGGGGAATGGGAAGCCAGGAGCTGGTACTGAACCTTAATCTTGACTGGGTTAAAGGATACCCAGACTCAGGGCCTCTCATGGGCAATGGAGGAGGAGTGACTGGTTCTTAACACTATGCACCCAGGGGTCCTGGAATCTGGTGACTCCTGAAACCCCTTCCCAGAAAGGGAACCACAAGCTGGCTCCCAGGGCTTTGTCCAAGCTGTCATTAACCAAGTGAGTGAGTGATTGAAATCCCATGTTGAATCAAATGCACAACTTTCTGAGCTTTCCCAAAAGGAACAATGACCCATTCAATAAACCACCTTATTATGAAGGGGTGGGGGACATGGGCAAATGCAGTGTCAGATCAAGAAAAGGAACCACCCGGGAGTTGCATTTCTCTGAAAGATGACTTGGCTTCAGTGCAAAGGATGAAAGCAAAGCACTTGACCTTCTCCCTGGTAAGGTTAGGGTGTGATGGGCATTCAACAGCAAACTGCCTCTCAGACTCCAGTTTCAGAAGTTGGCACGATGAATTATTTAGAATGGTACTCTGGTCAAACATCCTTGCCCTCTTATTAAAAGGGTCATTTTAGGTGCAGCTCTCAGTTGCAGCTAGGCAGTGGAAGAGGCCCGGTGTGTACTGGAAAGAGATAAAGGGAGCCAACATCAAATGTAGTTTAACATAATCATAGCTGAAATTTAAAACATCTCTCAATGTGTCACTGTTCATAGCCCTTTATATGTTAGTTCCTTCTATATGCTACTGTGAGATTGTGAAATATTATTTAATCTTCATCCCCATTTCTTGGCATACATCTCCTGAAATTCTTCAACTCAGAGACAATAGTGCCTTTTTGTATGCTAATGAGTTGAGTTGACCAGTGGCTAGCCACCTCTCAGTAACTTCAGAATAGACACTGGCCAAAAAGACTAAAGCCAGACTTTAGAATCTTGGGACTTTCAGCCTCATCTCCTAAACCTGTGGAAAGGGGAGAGAGGCAGAAGGTTAAGCTGATCACCAGTAGCCAAGAGTTTAACATGCCTATGCCTAAGGAATGAAGTCTATATAAAAACCCAACAGGACATAGTTTGGAGAGTTTTGGGTAGTTGCACAGTAGAGGTTCCTAGAGGATGGGGCTCCTTCTGCCATACTTTGCCCTACACATCTCTTCATCCGTACCCTTTGTAATATCTTTATAATGTACCTGTAAATGTGTTTCCCTGAGTTCCTGTGAGCCACTCAAGCAAATTAGTCAAACCTGGGGAGGGGTTATATGAACCCCCATTTATAGCCAACTGCTCAGAAGAAACAATGGCAGGGGATATTGGAAACTGCACCTTCAACTCATGAGATTTGACACTCTCACATAGTGTCAGAGTGGAATTGACTTAGAGAATACCCAGTTGGTGTCTGTTGTTGCAGAATTGCTTGCTGGTGAGGAGACATTCCGACACTTTTTGAGAGAAGTCTGCTGTGTTGATTGTGGTATAAGAATGGAGTAAACATGGGTTGACTTTCCAGTAAGTAGGTACCTACAGTGTTACCCCATTGCACAGATATGGAAACCAGGCTGTCCAGCAGTTGAGTAATCTGCCCATGGTACAGATATTGACAAAATTGGAATTTGAACCCTGGCATGCTCCAGAGAGGTAAGCTTCTAGCTACTGGGGGAGAGGAAACAGCTTGGTTTTCATTAGTCTAGCTTCCAAGGAGAGCAATCAACACATTAGTCCATTTTGAAGACGCTTATGTACCCGGTGCAACTCACTTTAACATCCCTTGCTTTGGTTTTGAATGCTGGCACTGCCAGAGGAGATGCCTACAACAGAAGAGACTTTGACTTTCAGTTTCCTCCTCTTAAGTCAGAGTTGAGGTCAGTTCAGAAGCTCAGTTGATGATGTCACAGCTGGTATTTATCCTTCTCCCTCCAAGTTCATGGCTTCAACACCAGTTCCTGGAGAGGAAGTGGAGGGCAGGGGGATTTCCATCAAGCTGTCACAGGGAGGAGTTTTGCACTTTTGACTGAAGGGAGGCCCAGACTGAACTCAAAGGTCCTAGGAGTAAAGACCATAGCCCTAACCCTATAAACTCAACTAGAATACAGGCGAACAATCAATCGGTCAAAACAAAGCATAACACCAGCATGCCTCTCATTCCTAGCTGTACTCAGTACAGTGGTTAACTTTTTCCAACTGCAAAGTTGAGGCTAGAAAGAGCAGCTGCCTCTTCAGGGTAACCTGCAAATGCAAAGTGGTCAGAAATGGCTAGCAAACAAGTGTCTTCATCTAAGGTGCTTACAACTGAAGAGCCATAGCTTATCAAGAGTCAGTACTCCTTGGGATTTTTCTCTACAGGATGGGTTTTTGCTTTTTAACTCTTCCCTACCCCCACTCTCAAACAGTCCTTAAGTCATGGTAGTTGAGGCAGCAGGACTCCCTGTGTGACAGACCACAAAACTACCCAGGTGTTGAGAGCCAGAGCAGCTCCCTCCATTCCGATTGCTAGTCTCCAGGGAACTCCCTCACAGGCAAGATGAGCTTTTGCTTTCATTTAGTGACATGAACGCTCATTTCTTATACATGAAAACCAGGGGGTAGCCTCTCAAAACCATAACTAGGATGATTTATTAAGTTCCTTTAGACAATGTGAAATTAATATCTAGTTGAGGAGCAATGAATTGCTTATGCCTGAAAGCTGACTTCAGAGAGAAACATAAACTGCTTAGGAAAGAAATGGAAAGATCCAGACCTTTGTTATATTAAAATTACTCCAAATCCAGCAAGGTTACAGTTTACACAGCTCAAGATCAACTGGGGAATGACCACATGTGGGAGGGAGAGTGCTGGTTAGTATTCTCGTCCTGCTGGTCTTCCTTTAAATTATATATTTATTGTTGTTATGCCTCCTAATTATACAGCATGGGCACATGCATTTGACTCAGCTATATAGGGCTCTTAAACTTTTAATGTCTTCCAACAAGGAATTTTAAGAGCCCTAATCCATCTATTCTTGTCCATTACTCAGAATGCTGGACAAATATGGTTTTGCTCAGCCCAAGATGAATGATAAAAGTTATGTAGTGTTTATAAAACATGATCCCAGCTTCATAGAGCAGCAGAAGTTATATATTGTTGCTCATTTGTTTTTGATGTCTCGGATCCCAGGGCAATGTCATTAAACGATGGTATCTTCATGACTTCCTTATGGGAGGCAGAGAAACCACTTTAATAGAGTAGTATTTATAAACAGGGAGCTGGAAGAAAGTAGAAACTGCTCCTTACACTCCCTCTCTACATTCTTCTGTTTCTCAAACTCCCTGTATGTGAGTTTGATGCAGAGCATCAGTGTGGCCATTTTTCTTACTAAACTTTCATGATTGTCTGGTATTTGAGAAAATTCTCTTCAATTTCAAGAGTTTCGATTCAACCATGGGATATTGATGAGAATGTTCTTGCTCCAGATCAGTACCCAGGGTGTACATAGGGTTGCTGTATCACAGTGGTAAAGAGCACAGATTTTGAAATCACCATGAGGTTTGAAGTTACCTCCACCATTTATATGAGTGACCTGGGGGAAATTTCTTGACCATCCAAGCCTCAGTTGTGTAATCTATAAAATAGGGGATAATAATACCTAGCTCATAAGATTGATATGAAGGCTGAGATCATAGATTTGAAGACCTTAGCACATAGTAAATGCTCAATAAATTGTAACAATCCATTCAACAAATATGTACTCAGCCCCGACCCTGTGCCCACCACTGTTAAAATGCTGTGGAGTGCTGGGCATGTGGCTCAGTGGTGCAGCACTTGCACAGCTTGTGTGGGGCCCTGGGTTCAACCCCCAGCACTGTAAAAGAAAAGAAAGAAAAAGTGCTATAAATTAAGTGGTGGGCAAGGGGAGTCTTCCTTACATAAAGTTTATAATCTAGTGGAGTAAACAAGAAAAAGTAAATAAGAATTTACTCTTAGTAGTGGTTTTTTTTGTTTTTATTTTTTAAAGGACAGAGTAATAGGATAGTGTGACTGGAGCTAATTCAAATGATGGACAAGTCCTCTCTGAAGTTTCATTAGTAAGAGCCAATAATATCAATACAACTATCTAAAGACCTTCCAGTCACAAATAATGACTGAGGACTTTTCTGAATTATTCACTGATTTATCAACTGAGGCAAGTCTGAACATCTCATTTTCAGCCAAGAAATAAAAGGGATGAAAACTCTAAAGCCGGGGTGAAAACTCTTCTGGTTGTAGGATTCATTTGTCAAGGAGACTGCAGGATGGATTTCCACTGAGATAATCAAGGGCAGGAGCAGGGGTTAATTGAGCTGTGAGCTGCAGTTTCATCAGTTTCCACCCTGGATAGTGTGAGAGAGGAAGGCAGCTCCCCTTCCCTTTGACCATTTTATTGAAGCCAAGAGAGTCAGTAAAACTGAAACAAGGCAAGCTTTGGAAATGAAAACTTTCTTTTTTCCTAGCTTGAGAAAT
Source organism: Sciurus carolinensis (assembly GCF_902686445.1). Classification (NCBI taxonomy): domain Eukaryota; kingdom Metazoa; phylum Chordata; class Mammalia; order Rodentia; family Sciuridae; genus Sciurus; species Sciurus carolinensis. The sequence continues at coordinate 43,569,762 of NC_062223.1, forward strand.
GCAACCCCAGGCTTAAGTAGTCAGGAACGAGCTGGAGTCAGTCAGCTTTCTCCAGAAGGCTTTACCTGACCTCCCCACGCCCATCTGGAAGAGCCACTCCTCCTTGAAATTCCCACAGCGCCCAGGGAATCTCCTTGAATCATTTCCTGTTTCTTTCTGTCTCTCCCATCAAACTGTGACCTCATAGGCTTTATCACTTCTCCCAAGTCTCACACAGTGTCTAACCCATGTAGGTGTTCTGTAAATGTTTGGCAGATGACAGTTCTTACCATACATGTTTCATTCCAGAATTTGCATTTGAATTCCATTGATACCTTGAAAGAACCTTCCCCCTTTATCAAAGCAGAGAATCTCAAATGGTTCTTGACTAGTAGAGGCAGCAATTTGGGGGTAACCACATCATAGGGACTTCATTTGACCAGTTGATACCCTCATTGCAAGCAGGCTCCCCAAGACTGTCTGTAATGAGTAAGATGGGAAATTGGGGAATTTTAGAGTTAGGGGATTGCCTTTCATGTGCAGAACCCAAAGTGGAAGGGTTTCACGGCAAAAATCCAACAGGTAGCAGATAAGTCAAATGGAGGACTGAAGTGAAGGTTTCCTTAAGAATAACTAGGCTGAGCTTGGGAGGCTGAGGCAGGAGGATTGCAAGTTCAAAGCCAGCCTCAGCAACTTAGCAAGGCCCTAAGCAACTTAGTGAAGCCCTGTCTCAAAATTAAAAATAATAAGGCTGGAGATGTGACTCAGTGGTTAAGCACCCCTGGATTTAATCCCTGGTACAAAAACAAAAAACAAAACAAAACAAAACAAAACAAAAAAACACTATGCTGATCTTCCCTTGCCAGCACAGTGGCCCCAGAGAACAGTGTCTGTTGATGACTTGGTCCAATGAAGTTGCACCTGTGGCCTACCCATCTGCCCTCTGTCCACGGACTGACCCAAGATAATCAATTCCTACTTTGCATAAACAACATCTGAGGTTCAGAAACAAGCCAGAGACATTTTACTACTGATCCTCAGGTTTATCCTTCTCTCACCTCCCCATCAGGATATATAGTTTGCCAGTAAGATGGTAGGTAGACATTTGGCCTGTTTCCATGATTTTTCAGCTGCACTAATAGGCCTGACTTTTCTGTGCTACTGTGCACTTTTTCTCATCTATGCTCTTGCTCGATCCCCATAAAAATCAAGTGATTGGGATGTGCTTTCACCGAGAGTCTCCAGGGGCTCTGAATTCACAGCTCAGTAATGACTGGGCAAGGATTAAGCCCTAATTTGTTCAGTCTCCAAGCCTGTCCTTCTTCTGTAAAGATCCACAGAATCAAAGGTAGCAAGAAACAGGTCAGCATTCGACCCTCTTCAAATGACAGTTAGGGTAAAACTCGTGGCAATAGCATTACTTCCTATAGATCCTGTTCATTAATGGCCTACCATGTCCAGGCACTTTCAATTCGTTAGGCTAGCAAGGACTCTCCCGGCCCAGGGAGTGTGCCCTAGAGGTGCCATTGATTGAAAGGAGCTGTTATTATGGCTCCTGAGGGGGCAGGGAGCTCTGCTGCCCAGGGAGGGCCTTATAAGTGGCAGCTTCTAGGTGATCAATAAGCTCAGGCTGACTGGAAAAGCTACAGGGACAACCTCCTCTGTAGGAGAGGTGAGCCGGCAAGGTGGACAGGCAAAGGACGGAAACCTCCAAGTGACCCTGCATTTAGGCCACCGATCTTAGAGAGCTCAGCAAACTTCTCCAGGAGTTGGGAGAAGAGCCTTTTTGAAGGTGGGATTGATTTGCTTAGACGCCACCATCATATCTGGCTGCTGACTAAATCTTGGTGTTAGGAGCACAGGGACAGATTGAGTCGCATAATAGTGGTGCCTGGAATTTGGAGACCAACTTGGGTCCCACATTGCTCTACCTGTTACTGACCTGTTCCTGTAGTCCAAGTCCCTCCTTTGTCAAGAAATGAGGGGCGGTTCTGCTGCCCAGGACAGCTGCACCTGATGCACTCCGTGCTCCAGGGATGTTAGAGCAGCTGCTGGGTTGGTGGGAGAGTGCAGCATGGGGTGGGGCTGCCTGGGGTTAACGCCTCCTAACTTCACTTGTGACCCGTGTGACGCTGGCAAGCTGTTGAACTGGGTGCCGTGGCTTCTTTCTCTAAAACAATGTTTCTCAACTTCAGCACTGTCGACATTCTGGCCTGGATTTTTTTTTTTTTTTTTTTTTTTGGGTCCCGTGCATTAGGATGCTTCATACCACTCTCTCCCCATCGCCAGTTGTGACAACCAAAAATGTCTCCAGAAATTTGCACATGTCCCTTGGGGATCAGGTGTCACTCTGATAGAGAAATACTGCTAAGATAAGACTGAAAATAGTACCCAACTCATAGAATGGTTGTGAGGTACTTTGTACTTTGCATTGTGTCTGACACACAAAATATTAGTTGTCAGTTGTTTTTTTTTTTCCCCAAACATGTTGAATGTACTAATTTTGTTTGCTTTTGCCAAAGTGGGAGCCTCTTACGCAGGGGAGAAACCATGACCCAAATCTCAGAGTGACAAGTATTAGTCACGAGGTTCTTCTTGGTGACTAAGAGTTGGTGTGTGGAGGTGGGGAGCGTGTCATGGAATCTGGAAAAAGCACCCTGACACCTTGGTCAGTTATGGCTTGATGGACCCCAGGACAAAGTGGTCTGGCAGCGGGTATTGAGGTCAGACTGCTCCCACTGAACTCGGGCCCACCCTGCCAGAGTGACAGCAACCGTGTGGATTCAACGCTCCAAGCCCCCAGGGAGCAATTCAGCTGTGGATATTGGACCAGGCTTGTTACAGCTGCCAAGTCAAGAGCCACAGGGGTGGCAGGTGTTTTGTGTTTTGCTGGAGTGTCATGTAAACATACTTTGTGGTCAACTTGATTGTTTTTAAAAAGGCCTAAATGGTTTTGCAGCTTTGGCTGTTTGGATCTGCCTGCTGGATTGGGAGGAGATGATTAAGTCCCAAGTAAACCCAAGAAGTGCTACACCAGCCTCGTTAACCTACCACTGGCTGAACACCAGCTCTGTACAAGGCAAAGGGGAGATTGGAGGACAAGAGTCCTTGCCCACCCGGGGAGGAGTTTAGAAGGGGAGGCAAACACATCGGGGATAATTGTAAAGAAGTTATTGTAAAGTACTCAGTGCTTCAAACAGTGAGGGATACAATGCTGATAACCTCCCTTTACTGCATCTGGTACCTGTCATGGGTGTGTTGCTTGAGCTAGTTCATTGAACCTCCAGCCTTTCTGAAAGGTAGATATGTTTTCCAGCACATAAATGGGGACCCTGAAACTTTTGGTCATTGGAGAGTGATCTCAATCCCACTCACCCAAGAGCATGGAAGGGATTCAGGGCTTCTTGTGGAGGGTACAGTATATGAACCACTGGACACTGGGTCAGGCGGAGCTGTGACAGAAATGGGGAGGTCTCTAGTCAAAGGGAACAGTGTGACCAGAGACCTGGAAGCCAATGTGTGTGTGTTGGAGAATAGCAAGTAATCCTGTTTGGCTGGAAGGTTCAGATATATAATAAGGAGGAGCAGGGGAGATAACACAGGAAAAAGGAAAACTTTCCCACATCTTTTATCCAGATGTTAAGAAGCCTGCCAGAGTGCAGAACAAGAGTTTTCCAAAACTTATTTTTTTAAATCAGAAATTGAGTGTGTCTGCTCCCCAGCTCATCTTGACCACAGCTCCAGACCTCCCATTACCCCTCTTGCTGACTGAAAGCTTGACCTCAAAAATGAGCCCATTCACTGTCCCCGCAGTAAGAGTAATAGAAGAAGAGCTGACCTGAGCAAATGTAGGCCAGGAGGCATGAAGAACCTTCGATCAGCCTTACTTATCCTGTTGAATTTGGCTTCTGAGTTGGTTATTTCTTCCATGGCCCTGAGCGTAGCATTTCAGGCCAGAGCAATCCCAGTACAGAATCAAAGTTGGGACTGGCAAACTCATTAAATGAGACCATTGAATTTAATCTTGCCAAAGCAGTATTCTCAGCAGTGGAAGTAGGGAGCAGCGTAAAACAAGATGGGATTAAAGCATCCCAGAACATTTTTTGATTTTAAGTCTAACTTGATATGTTTAATTTCCAGTGTGGGGCTTATCAAATGACAGCTCAATTCTCAGCTGTCTAGTCCTTTGCTAATTCTTCCTTCAGGTGTTTCTAGAGCATCGAGAAAGATTTCAGTCACATGAAATGCTTGATATTGCAGACCACCCTACCGCTCATTTTCATCTGGATTGAACACCCTTGGGTCCAGCCAAATTCTGCTGACAGCAAAATGTGAAAGATCATCAGTGGCTTAGCTAATAACTTGGGTGTTTGTCCTTTCCCTGACCCCAGTGTTATGAAGGAATTTTCTTGTCACTTCAAAAGATAAACTCCATGAACATATTGCAAAAAGTACATACAGGGTCGTTTATAGTTAGTGATTTGAGGTCCACTGTTTTGAAAGTGAGCTAGGAAGAGTCAGTCTCACGAGGGGAAAAAACTAAAAAGGAAAACAACTTGGAAATACTGAAGCTATAAGGTTAGGTTTGGGGAGAGATTAAATTTGGCCCATGAAGTGCAAAACAGGCCTTCTAGTCAAAAAACCCATCCCTACAATTGAGGCCACACTCTCACTGAAAACTTTTTTTTTTTTTTTTTTTAATGGTGCTGGGGATCCACCCAGGCCTCTCACATGCTAGGCAAGTGCTCTACCACTGAGCTATGCCCACAGACCATTTGGTTGAAAACTTGCAAACTTTTTTTTTTCCCTTCTTTAGTTAGAATATGAAAATGAGTACTTGCCGTGAGGAGAGCTATTAGTAAACCCAAGCAAAGGCTCACATCCCAAGCAAGTATGTGTGCAAAGTGTCTAGGACAATCCAGTGCAGAGAACTGTGGATTTGGATCCAGAAAATTCTGGGCTGAAGTTTGCCCGCTCTGTGACTGGAGTGAATCACTGTATTTTCTTGGAGCTCTCTGGGTTGTGAGGAGGTTGAGCTAGATTCTCCAGGGGCCTTTTGGTCTCTGATAATTTTTCTGGACCCCACAAGGACACTGTGAAATCATTTCTCTCAGGTCAAGCACTGTGATTAGCATCCTTGGGAGAGAAACAGCCCAGGATGGAGCTGGATGTGCTCTCTGAAGACCCAGCTGGGTAGCAGGACGGGGCGCCTTGGTTTTTCTGTTAGCATCAACTGTGATCACTGTACTTAGAGTTTCGCTTCTCCTTGCCCTGAAGATGAGTTCTGTGTGCTTTTGGCTGACCTAAAGCGCTTGACAGCTGTGTCCAGGCCCTGGCAGGACAGCACTGTGGCGAGATCCAGCTCTGAGGTGACTTCATACAGCCAGTGTTTGAAGCCCGCCTCCCCAGACTTGGGTATTTATAGCTGGGAAGCAGCTAGAGAAAAAAAAAAAAAAATTAAATATGCTACACCCTTCTTTATCCTATGTGGGACAGAGACAGGCATTGTGAGGAATGTAGAAGGCAGTGCTGTATAATCCAGCAAGATATTTTTAAATGCTGTTTGTTGCAGTTGGCAGGGTCAGTTTTTCAAAGAGGAGGGAAAATGAGAGTAACTGAGGATGACAGGCTGCCAGGAACTCTGAAGGCCGAGACATGCTGCTCAGTGCTCTGAGGTGCGCAGGACTCTAAATTTCCTTCCTGGTCTCCAGGCTTGGGCAGAACTTGGGAAGGTGGGATGAGAGGCAAGGGAAATGGGATGGCTTGTGTGGCCCTCTTCCCCACCAGCCTCTCTAACTTCCAGATCCAAAGCTGAAAGGCAGTGGCATGTTCTAGAGAAGCAGAACATGTGTCCGAAAAGAGTTGCTTCATGAAAACGGGACCCTGTGGTTTCTTCCTTGACTCATTTCGGTAGCTGGGTAAATCAAGTTGTACTTGGGGACTCGACTTGGAAGCGAGTTGCTTGCAGCTGTTCTTCTGGACTTAATCCTCCCAGGGCATGTCGGGCAGGCAGGAACTGTGCTGGGACCTAGCTGAGTAGCAGGTGCCGGGGCCTCAGGGGTCTGATGCCTCTGAGAAGGCATCAGAATGACCCCTTGCCTGTCCGGTGGATACTCATAAAGTGTCCTAGGCTCTGTCTTCTACGCTGTACCCACGCCACACACACTAGGGCTTGAATACCTGGGGTGGTCTACTACTGAGCCACATCCTGAGCCCTATTTATTTATTTATTTTTGTTTCCAGACTGGATCTCGCTAAGTAGCCAAGGCCAGCCTCCACCTTGTGACCCTCCTGCCTCAGCTTCCAGAGTTGCTGGGATTACAGATGTGCACTACTGTGCCCAGCTCGCTTTGTTCTTTGAGGAGATGGCAGTGGTTAGGGTGGGTGGATCTCTGGATTACAAGCAGGGGAGAGTCTCGGAGTATAGTTTGTTCATTAACAAATATTGACTGAGGATGTACTGTGTGCAGGCACTGTTCCAAATATTGGCAATAAAACAAGTAAAGAAAAGACCAGAAGAATGGAGAGTGCTGGCTCTGCTGATAAAGAGGAAGAGCAGACAGGCTGGAGGAGTCACCTTGAGGCCAGTGTGACTGGAGAAGACAGCTCCAGGTGGAGGGAATAGCAGGTGTGGCGGGGGCGGGACCAGCCTGGGGGAGAGGAAATGGTGGGGTGGTTAGGCAGGGCCTCACAGGCTGTTGTGTAAACCTGAGCAAACTGGGAACCGTTGGAGGGACTTCAGCAGAGTGACATGGTTTGGTTTGCACTTTAAGAAGGTCATTCTCTCCACTCAGTGGAAATGGACGGAAGCATCAAGGGTGGAATCAAGGTGATAGTTAGGTTTTTTCAATAACCCAGGTGAGAGGGGATGGGCGCTGGGACCAGGGCCGCAGTAGAGGATCAGGGATGTGTTCTGAGGTTAGAGCCAGTGGCATTTGCCAGCAGCTGGGATGTGTGAGGACTGAGAGGAGAATCCGTGTGACAAGGTTTGTGATCTGGGCAACTGAAAGAAGGGAGAGCTGTTGACTGAAATAAAGAAAGTGATCACTGGTCAAGGTATGGAAGAAGCGGAATTAAGCCAGAGAACTTGTGTGGTTTGGGTTGCTTGTTCCAAATTCAGCCCAGAGGTATCAGATAGGAGGTTGGCTGGGAGGCAAGGCCACCTGGGGCTTCGTTAAGCATATGGTGGGTTTAAACTTTGCCTCCTCTCCCCTTCCAGGGGGTGGGCACCGTCCCAACAGGGTGGGGCAGAGACTTGGAGAAATTTAATTTTCAGGGTTGTGATCTCTTCAGCCGATGGCCTGAGCTCTGCTTCCTCGCTTCCGCGCAGGCGGCCCGCAGCCTTCAATGAAGATCATCAGCTCTGCTGTTTCCTGTCATTAGCGTGGGGTCTGCTTAATTAGGTCCAGTTGTTCTGTGAATCGCTGTGACTTTGTGTGAATGTCCTTCAGTTTTGGAAAGCAAGACCATTTTCAGGTAGGATTGGATGCTGAGAGGTCAAGTCTGAGCCTGAATTTTAACCAGAAAGAGAACCATCCCGGGTGGGTTCAGAAGGCCTGGAGGAGTCTCAGAATGGCATGGGAGTATCCCAGAGCCCGTTAGGTGGCTTGACTGCTGCTTCTCAGGACAGGCAGGGGCACAGAGTGGCCGAGGGGAGAATCTGGAGGAGTGGCCACTGTCTTGCTGCTGGCTAGCTCCCTGGTGTCTCTGGGCCTCGGTTTCCCTCTTCTGTCAGATGGGGTTCCGTAGTTGCCATTGCAGTGGCTGTCAGTCCACGTTAGGATCACCTGGACAGCTTGGAAATAAAAGTGCGTGTCTGTCTGAAGGCCCCACCTCCAGAAATTCTGAACTAAATGGTCTGGAGTGGGGCCCAGACCGTGTGGGTAGAGCTCTCGGGAGTGTCTGGTACACAGCGAGCGCTCAGACATTAGCTATTATTAGTGGTAAAAGCATCATTGTTCTGGAGTGCTCTTTCATTGCCCCACCCAGGACGGTGGCTTTCCTTCAGTTCACAGCTATGCTGCTTGGCCCATGCCTCATCTGCAGACATCTCTGTGGAACCCCAAGAGAAACCCGAATTGCCTGGGAGGGCAAAGTTAGACCTCCATGGAAAGGCAGCACGTGATCATGATTCTCACCCCACTGGTAAATGCAGTGGGTACTACTAAATCCATCTTTATTTGGAGCAAACAGAGGCACAGAGAGGTTAAGTAACTTGCCTAAGGTCACACCAGTCATACATGGTAAGATTTTAACAAACCTAGGTGGCCTTCCTCCAGATTCTCTACTGCTCAACCACATATGTTCTCTCCCCAGCCAGAAAACCAAGAGGCTCAACTCTCAGCCCCAACATGAATGGAGCCTTTACAAAGTACCAGGCCCTGTGCTGTGGGTCTTCGGTGTGTTACGTAATTCTTATCATGTGTATCCTTATTCCTGTTTTACAGCTGAAGAAACTGAGGCTCGGGGAGGTCCATGTGATGTAGCTAGTATGAGACAGACGTTGTGCTCCAGAATCCTCAGTCACCCTGCTGTCCCCTCCTGTCCTCAGGAGTGGTCTGGGTGGAGACTGAGCATATGCAATGATTTCCTGAGCAAGAAATGAATGGGTTGGTCTTGGGGCGCGAAGGTTGCTGAAGCAAGGCCAACGCATCTCTTGCTGCTTCTCAACAACTGAGCCTTGTAGGCGCCTTAAAATAGCAGCGCCACTCAGTGGGGTGCCAACGGGACACACAGGGCCTGTGGTGTAGGTATTTATTGCTCTGCTTGTTTAAAAATATATCCTGTGAAGCACATTGCTTCTCTCTGTTGTTGTGAATGAAATAAGCTCTGAGAAATTGTGTGTATCGGTTGCTTAAAATAGTTCAAGAGGAAGAATGTTTGGAAGCTTCCAGCTCCTTCAGTCTATTTCCTCTCGATTTATGACACCTCAGAGAGAGCTGGGCCTCTTCTTGTTTACCCTTCTGGCTTTTCCTTTTTACCATATTTGAGCCCTTGTGTCATCATAAGCCAAAGGCACTTGTCCCAGGGAAAAGTGGCAACCTTTCTGAGGTAATTTAGTTGGGACTCTTTAATACATTCAATTTTTTTTCTTTTAAAAGGAAAAAATAAAAATAAAAACCTAGGAGGCCATTTGCTTGGGAATTGGCCATCCATCTCTCTCCCAGCTGCAAAGGTTCCAAGTCGTAGCAATGGCTTTTACTCCAGTCTGAGAACTTTTTCTTTCTGCATTCGTTCTGAGACCTGCCCTGGAAAGCTGTGGGTGTCCTTGCAGCTTCATCCTCTGGTGCCCAGGAAACCTGACGTGTGGCGAGAAAAGCTGTCTTCGATAATGTGGCCCCTCGCTGTGTGTGACTAATGGAGTTTAAATTTAGTAAAACTCAATAAGGATAAGAAGCCTTCTCCTTCATCACACAAGTCACATTTCTGGTGCTCAATCATTGCATGTGCCCAGTGGCTACCGTACTGGGCAGTGCAGATGTAGAACATCTCCATCGTTGCAGACAGTTCTCTGGGACAACGTGACCATTAGATTGGGTCACCAGCCGGTTGCTTAGGACCAGCTGTCTGAGCTTTCACAGGTCTGAAATTTTTAACCGTTCACCAGCTTCTTAGAAGCTGTTTTTCAGCAGCAGGAAGACTTGTGGAAGTGGAGATCAAGGTCACTGATTTTTGTGACTCTAAGCTTTGGAGCCCTGATGCAAGGACATGTTTTATGATTTCCAAGCTGTGTGGCTAGAGTACGTCACTTAGCTTCTCTGAAATAGTTGACTTAATAGTGAAATGGTGACTTTTAAAAATACCTTATAGGTACCATTTAAAGATTAAAAAACAAAATAGCAGAATATGTATAAAAGAGCACAGTGTCTGATACATAGTAAGAATTCGAATGTGTTATAAAGTTTCACATGCATTTTTTCATTTGAGCCGCATAGTATCTTCCAGAGGTCCATCCTGCTGCCATCTTAGGTCAAGGAGCCAGACTTTGGGGAGTGGCATTGCTGCTAGGCTGCTTCTGGTCTTTCCTCAGGGCCTTGCTGAATGACTTTCCCATCACAAGGCAGAGGGTATTTGTCTGAACCAGCAACTCTTCTGAGTCCCTTTCCCTCAGAACTGTTTGTTCCTTCCATCGCTGGAGGTCAACTCTTTCCAGAGGCTTTTCGCCTGAAGCCAGCCTGTTGGTTGGAAGTTACTGCCAGAATCTGGAATCTGGGGCTTTGGGAACGTGAAGTTTACCCAGAAGGTTCAGGTTCTGAGTGCTTTGTGTGTCCTGTGGTCCTTTTGCGTCTTTTCTATGAGAGCTGAGCCTCCCAGCCCTTAGTGTGATCTTGACAGAGGTGGCTTTGGGAAGAGTGAGGACCAAGAGAGGCCTCTCTTGAGCTGTAGAAGAGGATACCCAACCACACCTGGGGCCTTCACTGCCACTCACTCACTTACATCCACAGCTGATTACTTAGCTTTTTCTATGCCTCAGTTTTCCTGCCTATAAGATGGGGAGAATACTGGGACCCACCTAACAGAGTGGTCGTGGGGATTAGATGAGATGATAAAAAATAAAATCTCTAGCCAGATACATAGCAAGCCCCAGGCCTGAGCTGCTGTTGCCGTCTTCGTCATCTCTGCTTCCCCGTGATGGCGTGTGGTCTGCTTTCTCTGTTGTGTGTTATTTTCATTTTCTACTTGAGCATGCAATATTGGTTTAGTCAGAAAAAGTTGATCCAAAGGTGGTTAGCACTTAAAGTGAATGTGTAAATTAATTTGCGTATCTTGAACTACATGTGGTCCTTTTTCTTTTCTCTCTTCCCTGCCTGCAGATGTGTAGATAAAAGCATGCCAGTACAGTTGTCATTTCAGTACCTTGCATGGGGACCACAGCCTACTTCCCTTCTGCTGACTGGGGCTGGGTGACGAGCACACCCCAGCACACAGAGTGCTCAGAGCTGGATTCTTTCTATAGGATTCGCTTGTGGTGTGAAGTGCCCGTGTGTTTATGTAGTTGCCACTCATTTGCCTACACCCAGAATGTGTTAAATCTGCCACTTGTATTGAACTCCAAATAACTTGGAACCATTTGTAGGGAATTCAGTAATTTTCATCACAATCATTACAAGAGATGAGTTTAAATTGGGGAAATCCAAATGCCACTGAGAAATGACGCTATCCCCCTCTACTTCTGTGCATGGTTCTACTGAGGGAGGCCCCACTCCTGGAGAGAAGCTTCCAGAAGAAGAAAGGAAGGAAGGATGTGAGGCCAGGATATTACATCACTGTGTTGTCATTTGTGGAACAGTGGGGCCCTCCCAGCCTGACCACTCGTTGTCCTTTGTGGGACTCCGCTGGCACCGACAGATCACTCATGGCTAATGGGTAACTCAGACTCTTCTTGCCAAATAGTTGCTTTGTTGGTTACCTGCTGCAGGCTCCTCTTTATCAGCGCAGCCCCAGAGCTCTGGAGGTTCCGTGTGCATGCTCACGTACATGTGTGTGTGGACCTGCAGCTGGACCCTGCACAGCTCTTCCTCCTTCCCAAAACCCAGGAGGCCCTAAAATCTGCCATTTCCAGGACTCACTGGTTATGGAAACATCTTGAGGCACTTAAGAAATCTACATTCTGGAACTTACCCTGGCCATGTTAAGTTCCATCCACTCAAGGGAGGCAGAAGAGCGGGACAGTATTGTTTTACTGCTCCTGAGGTGGTTCAGCTCAACAGGCAGATTTGGGAATCCAATCCTACCTCTCTGGGAGTCAGGGTTTTTTTTTGTTTTGTTTTGTTTTTTTCCCTGGGCTCCTCTAAGATTGTTCATCAGACAGAGCACTCCCGTGAGGGGGGACAACTTGGGAAAGGAAACTGGGCTGAGGTGGCATTGGAGGCTGGCCTTTGAGGATCTCCTCAGTGGTGGGATGGAAATCCAGTCAGAGCAACTTGCCCAGGGACAGTTGGAGAGCGGTGCTGCCTTAGAAAAGATAACGGAAGCCAATGATCTGGTTTAGTTTTCTCAAACATGAGATATCTGTTGAGTGCCTTTCATGAGATGAGCCAGACTCTAGTGGCTTGCCTGGGCTCATCTCATGGAGTCCTCATTACAACCATCAGCTTAAGGTTCAGTATGTATCCCATTTTACAGATGAAGAAACTGAGGACTAAAGAACCTTAAAATGTTTTAATGTTTCTTGTTCACTCACAAGCAGGGAACAGCCAGCATTTGAGGATAGTGTGGTCAGGCCTCAAAGCCCATGCCTTCTGTGTTGATAATTTTAATCAAAACCATTAGGCTATTGCAGACAGGTTAAGTAAGATTCTTGTGTTGTAAGTAGGATGCTGTGTGCCCCTTCAAGGCACTGCCCACTGGGCATTCTTGCCCTGGCTTTCAGGGCCTTTTCACTGTCCTCCAGACCCAGGCTAAGACCCAGCAGCCAGTGAGCTCTGCTCTTCCTTGAGGCTGTGTGCTGATCTGCTGCTGCTGCTGCTGCTGCTGCTCCTCATCCCTTCCCCTTCCCTCCTCAGCCCCTGCAGGCAACTCTTCTCCCTCCTCTTTGGAGGCCTGTGCCTGACCCTCCTCAATAAATAAGTCAGGTCCTGGGGGTGCTGCTGTCACCACCCAGGGACACTCTGGCTGCTCGGACGGCTGTCCTGAGGGCTGGGGCAGCAGGACTTTGGGTTGAGAGTGTGTGTGCAGCTGGGCTGCCTGGGTTCAGATCCTGGGTCCACTTCTTCCCTGACAAATGACTGTGCCTCATTCTGCTTGTCTGTAGGATGGAGATGGTGCTGCCTACCTTGTCCTGATAGTTGCAGGAGTTAAATGGATGAAATAGTCTGGCACATGAGTGACCAGGAGTTGGCCATGATGATGGTTACTACGGGAGGAGGGGAGTGCTTTCGATGACCTTCCCCTTGGAATGGGAAGCGAGCCCACCCACGTGCCAGTGCAACTGAGTATTATTTCATGGCTTTGGAGACAAATCTGGGTTCAACCCCCACTTACCCTGCCTTTTTAATGTGATGCGGGGCTGGTGTCTTTGCCTGTTTGGTTTGTTTTTTAGTCTGTCGAAAGTAGTACCTGCTTCACGGTGCTGAAGGGTGAAATGCAGAAGCAAAGCTTCTCGCAGCGTGCCTGGGCTCCCATGGCGGTGAATGCCTGCGAGGAAAAATGTGAACTGAACGCACCGTAGCAAAACTGCAGTGAAAAACTCAGCCCAGGAGATCACATATGCAGTGCTTGTGAAGTTAAAAACCAAAAAGAACCGAAGGAGTGCGTTACACAGGTAGTACGTTCAGGATTAAAGGGAAGGTCAGGGGATGGCGGTCGCTTGTGGGCAGAGGGAGGGGCCAGACTAGAGGAGGAGGAGGATGGGATGGGTTAGGTGTAGATGGTTGTGGGGCTCTAGCTTCTTGTTTGGGAAGGTGAGATGACATTATTATGACTAATTAAAAATGATCATGAGCCAAGGATTATGATAAATCAAAGTCATGCACCCAAGGCTAAAAAATTAGTGGTTTCTCAATAGGTGGTAGCTATTTATTATTAGTATGCCGTGAACCACCTGGACCATGCTCTAAGCCACCATGAAGGCCTTTGGATTTTGCTTGTCATTTGTGCAAAATATGCTGAGAACCGAGTTCTTCCTCCTCTGGCCACAGTGGCTTCCACATGGGGAACACAGAACAGTAGGGATATTTACATTGCCTTGTCTCAGGTTTGGTGCAGGTCTTGGGCATAAGCTCCCATGTGAGTCTAAACCAGCTGAACAAAGACAGGGTTGTTTTTGTCCTTGCCATGCCAGATGGAAGGCTTTCATTAGAGTCACTTTAGGAGCATTCACGTTAGCCAGGAGATTTTCCTTCCAAGGGAAGGAAACGTTTGGATTGGATCAGACGGTGTTTGCCTTGGGATGCTCTTAGACCTCTCTGCTTTCATTGCCACCGCCAAACAGCATGACCTTTGCCTATGGCATTTCTTTACCCGTAGTTCCCTTCCCTTAATGGATGGGAAAGCATAGAGGACATTTGAGATGCCCCCATCACCTGGTCCCAGGTCTGTGGTGTCTGGGCATAAATGACCCTCATGCTCTGGTCCTTTCATCTGAATTTGGCAAAGCAGGACTGGGGATGTAGCTAAGAGGTAGCGTGCTAGCCTAGCATGCACGGGGCCCTGGGTTCAGTCCCCAGTGCTGCAAACATAAATAAATGAGTGAACTTGATAAAGCAGAGGAGATAAGAACATAGACTTTGGAGTTAGGGCGACCTTGGGCTCTTCACTGTGTGGTTTGAGGTAGAGGCATTATTTGCTTTCTCTAGATTTAAAATTGAAGTGCATGTGGTGCAGAATCTTGATCACATGGCTGGGTGAATTTTCTCCCAGGCACACACTTGTGCAAACTACCCGGGTCACAGTGAAGATCTAAAACCCTTTACCTCAAGAGGTGCCCTCCTGACCCTTCCCTGTTAGCTCTCCCCACACACCCAAGTAACCATTATTCTAACTTTTGTTGCCACCAATTAGTTTTGCCTGTTCTTCTGAGTGTGTGTGTGGGGGGGGCATTATTAAACCTCTCCAAGCCTCAGTTGCTTTGTGTATAAAAGTGTGAGGGTAAGGTGGTTCTGTAGTCCTGCTGGGAGTGTCTAATGCCACAACACGTGGCAGTTCTTAAGGAAGGTTCATCTAGCAGGTAATATTTGATGAGACAAAGCAGCGTACTCTCTGGGATCGCCATTGTTGGCTTCAGGGACTGGGCCTATCTCTTACCTAGAGAAGCAGGCCTTCCTTTGTGCCAGTCATAATTCATGTGACTCCTGCCCTCTGTGTCCCTCCATGACCTGAGATTCTCTAAACACGCTTCGGAGATTGTTCTATCTGTGGCTTTCAGGGGTTCCTACTGAAACTGGTTCTTGTTTAATACAGCAGAGGAAATGGGCAGGAAAAACGGAGTTCTGCTGCTTTTGCCTCTGATTCAAAGAGGGTCTGTTTGCTCTATTAGCAAAATCAACAGACGCATTACTGGATAGCAGCCTGGGCTGCCCTTGCTGCCCTGGGCTGGAGGTGGGGAGGGTCCCCTGGATACCAGGTTTGCTGCAGGGCCAGGGGTTGGTCATTGTGTGGTTTTGTCAGCAGCAGGAGGGGCCACTTCTAGCTCCTCCATAACAACAAACAAACAAAAATACTCCTATAGCTGTGATTGCCTGAAATGCTATAATGATAATTTATTTCCTTAGGTCAAGGTGGTGAATAACACCTGAGTTAGTGGGGTGCATTTGGGGAAGGTAAGACTTTACGATGTATGATTCCATTTGGCTTCAATCCCAATGATTTTTATGACATCTTTTCCTGAGGGTAGGCCCTCATGAAGGAGGAATTAGGACTGTGCAGTTGGTAGGAGGCCCAGAGAGGGTATGAGGGCAAATTCCCTGAATTTGTGATGTGATCTGGGACTGTGGTCTGCCCACGGTCCATTCCACACACGTTCACCGAGCACTTAGTTTATGTCAAGGGCTATGTCAGAACGGTGAGAGGTTACAGTCCCTGCCTATCAGGAGCTTTGAGTTGGAGAGCAGGAGGTTACAGTGCAGACTGTAATGTGCTCTGCTTGAAAGATGAGGCCCTTAAGCCACCTCGGGGGTGTGGGGTTATCATGGTCCTGGAGGCAGTGCCATATGGGTTGAGATCTGAAAGATAATTAGCAGTTAGGTCTCAGACATCTGAAACACGTTATTCATGTCGGTGCCTCCTTGGGACTCTCACCAGGAAATACATTGCTAAGGATAATTTTGCCCATCCCTAAATGAGGCTTTGCTTTTCTTGAACTACTGGACACTTTTGCCAGTTGGCATGCCATTGATTTGTTTCTGAGGACCTTGCAGCTCCGCTACCCCAGGCAGTGTAATTTTGAAAACAAGGGTCTTCTGATTCTGCAAGAGATCTTCACTTCCCTCTGAAGAAGTGAGAGAGGCTGGATGGGAGGATCTGTTTAGAAACTAAAGACTTTATTAGTAAGAGTTAGTGAGTAAGAACATAACCCTGCTAACAGAGCTGGAAGAGAGAGCCATGTCTGTTGTGGAAGAGATACCTGCTTGGCATCCTGCATGTGGCCAGCCAATGCACGGGGAGCCAGCATGCCAAATCTCTCCAGTTACCATGGGACCCAGACTTAGACAGGAAATCATGGTAGGATGGGAAGGAATCCAAAATATACACGGCTGGTATACAGGCTGCAGTTGGGAAAGAGAGTAAGAGAACAGTCTATCTATTTTCCTGAGTGAGGACTGCAGCATCAAATGGGGTTGTTTTTCCAAGACTCCTTACATTTTTATGGACCTGATTTTCAAGCTTTAATTTTTTCCACATTAAGCAATACTTCGGTGATTTGAAGTGACCCTTTTATATGTTCATGGGGAGTACTTCTTAGGGTTGTTGTGTGTGTGTTTTTAAGTCTCCAAACGAAGACAGCCAAAGCCCCTTCAACTGGGGAGACTTTTTAGCCACCTGGAAGGAATATCTTTTTGGGTTTCACGACTGTTGTCCCTTTGCTGGGAGCCACCCATTCGAAATCCAACACCCCTCGTTTGATGGGGTGCACCAGTGGAAACAGGCAGGCCCTGCCATAAGGCAGCATTCCTCAAGGCTGGCTTTCTTGGAAATCTCTGCCACCAAGTCCAGCAACTGAAATTTCTCATTCAGAAAGAAGCACATTTGCATCCTGCCCATGAAATGGGTGTTAAAAGAAATTGAAAAATCAGGAAGGGGATCTTACTTCTATTTTTGCAGATGTAGCTCTGGAAAAGTTCAGCAGGGGCCTAACTGTGCATAGCTTGGGAACAGTTCCAGGTCTCCAGAGAGACATTTAACAGGTTGCTATTGATAGCATTTTCCATGAACCGCCCAGACGTATATCTTGGGGAGTGTGCTTAACTCTTGACGAAATGAGAGTTATAGCAGGGGTTTGCACCCCTATGCCCCATTGACAAATACTCTCTCTGCTTGGCTGAGTACAATTTATCAATTGACTTCTTTGAATTTATTGCCTTTCCTTCACACTATGACATGTAACTATAGCCAGTTTAGGAGAGAGGCGATGACAATAATCCCTAATATAGGTGGAGTGCCTTGTGACTTGTACAGACTACTTTCACGTTCATTCTTGTTCTGATATCACGGTTGTTATGGCCACCATTTATTATATCTTTACTGTATATCAGGTGCATTGCTAAACATTTTGCAAACTTTATTGAATCTTTAAAATCAGCCCTATACAATAATACTCAGATTTATTCCCATTTATAGATAAGGAAGCTGTAGCTTGGAAAGATTAAGCCTCTTACCCAAGATCATAGAGTTAGCTGAGTGTCAATAGGAATTTGAGCCAAGCTCTTCCTGTATCGGAGGTCATATTCCTAAATACCTTATAGTACTGCCTCCTCTTCTTTCTGTTAGAGCAAAGGCTTCATTGTCTTCAAGAAGAAGATGAGGCACAGAAGGGTTTAGTTGGGGTCCTGTGACCAAGGAGTGACCCAGCAGGAACCAGAAGTTGGATTGCACAAGGAACCAGTGTTTTGTCATTACCCAGAACCTGGTGACCTGAGCAGTAGGCCCTGAGTGGGGTCCCTGGCATTTCTGAGGCAGCAACCAGTTAAACAAAAATGGTCAGTCCTGTGCTCATCCTTCAAGGCAGGTGGAGTTCTGAGAATTCAGCGCAACATTTTTATATTCTAAGTAATTTAGCTGAAAATGAGAAGCCATAGGTCGTTGCTTACAAATATACTTCTGGGGTGAGCATGTGGCACACGCCTATAATCCCAGATACTCAGGAGGCTCAGCAGGAGGATTGTAAGTTCAAGGCCAGACTCAGCAACTCAGCAAGACCCTGTCTTAAATTTTTTTAAAGAGCTGGGAATGTAGCTCAGTGATAAAGCACCTCTGGGTTCAGTCCCCTGTACCACAAAAATAATTAATTAAAATGCACTGTTTCAAGTTTATAAAACAGGATTCTTTGCAGGTTTCAGACATAGTCCAAACAAATTTAAGCAAAGAAAATTTACTGCCTTATTTAAAAGTCCTGAAGTACAATTGGCTTCAGGTGCACTTGGATTCAGGGGTTCAGTGGTGTCTTTGAAACCCTTGTTTATCTTGCTTGCTTTCTCCTCTGAATTTTGCTCCTTGGTTGCCTCCATTTTGGCAGACTTTCCCCATGATTGTAAACTGACTGCAGCAACCTTAGCTTTGAAGCCCACTAGGGGGGAAAGCTCAAAGAAAAATTCTGCCTTTGTGTTTCATTGACTGTGATTGGCCTGGCTTAGGTCATGTGTCCATCAGCAAACCACTGTAGTCTGGGTCACAGGCTCCACCCCATGCTGGAAGGGAGGGCTGGGAACCCTCATGGTCTGAGACCCCTAGCTGGGCTGTGGGTAAGAGAGGGAAGGATGGATGCTGTGAAGATAAGATGCTGGGAGATCTGGAGGGGAAAATAAAATGGGAAAATCAGATCTTACAGAAAAACACACCTGCCTCATTAGGCTGGGTAAGGGTGACTTCTTTATTGGAAGAGTTTCAACAGACCATTAATGAGAGTTATCTTTTTGATGCTTCTGTTAGAGCAAGTATTATTTGTTATGTTCACTAATTTCAGTATACATTTATTCTAATGGAACTTTTCCTCTCTAGAAGAAAAGCACTTCTTTAGAGTGCCTCTTAAATATTCAGATTATAGGTTCGAGGGAGAGAGCCATTTAGGTTCTGAATAGCTCAAAGACTGGATTTATTTCTGACTTAATGGTTTCTTAAATTATGCCAGGTGGATTAAAATGCCTCTTCTCTTTTCTTCCAATCTATCTCTGATTCAATGCCACCTTGACATGCTTGAAGTTTTAGTGAGACTGTTCAAGCTGCATGATGTCAGATATTACAGAAATGTTCACCTCACAGATCCCTTTTTTAAAATCAGCTGAGATGCAAGTGGAAGATGTGACAGTATTAGGGACCGAGTGTTTTCAGGATCCTGGGTGGCTAAGTGGCTAATTGCTTTCCATTTCATAAACTTAAACCAGACAAGGAAGGGTGTCATTAAAGGTGCCTTTTGAAGTACCTACAGCTAGGTAGATCTGGATGGTGTAGATGTTGAGCCAACAGGACTCTGTGAATGCCTGTCCTGTGGCCAGCATCACAGTAAACGTCACAGAGGGCACAAAAGGAGTGCTTTCTGCTCTGGAGGAAGGAATGACCCAGTTGCAGTGACAACCAAAACTCTTTATTCGGCAGTGACTACGTGCTGGCACACACTAAGGACTTTGCGTGCGTTGTGGTATCTAATCCTCACAATACCAGGCAGAGGGCATGTACTAGCAAACTCATTTTTCTAAGGAAGTAACAGAAGCTTGAAGAGGTTAAGCAACATGCCCCAAGTCACCGAGCAAGTGAGCGTCACAGCCAACTTCACTCCAACTGCAAGGACCATGTCCCTCACCACAGTACCGTGGATGGAGACTGTCATTGCAGGATTTCTCACCGAAAAAAAGCACGTTCTCCCCTGATAACAGATTTCATCACTCCTGAAACTGGAGGCCTGGGAGGGAAGAAGATTGTCTGACTGCTGAGGCCAAAGCCTTTCCAGAAGGAGGACACTCGGTGGGCCCCCTGCCAGCCTCTCTGACCCACGTGATCGCTCCATCTGTCCGACTTCTGGCTCTCACTGCCAGTCCAGTCTGTCTGCGACACGGACAGTGGGACCAGGCCAACCACAAACCAAATCTTCGTTTTGGAATTGGGTAGACTTGGTAGTTGCCCAGAGCTGCTATGGCCACCCTAATCTCTCAGTATTTCCACACCCCGTGCTAGATGACACCTTTGAGCATGTGGGCTTGCAGGTGTTCAACAGACCGTGAGGAGCTGGGTCTGGGAGGCGAGACGGCAGACAGTGCTTGCTAACGTGCACACACGGCTGCTGGGGGCTTGTTTAAACCAGATCCTGCCAACATCCAGGAGCAGAAAACATAATGCAGAACTTCTCCTGGGCAGGATCATTTGGTTTTTAAAGGCTTTTTTTTTTTTTTTTCCTGTACATAGTTTCTCTTGAGGAAAAAAAAAAAATATATGTGGACGAGGGGGAAGAGTAAAAGTGAGGGAATTGTCTCTTAAACTCTAATCAGCATGGACATAGTCCCAAGTACAGCATGATGCTGTCGCGCTGAGAATTTACTCCCAAAGAGCGAGCGGATGATCTTCTTGAGGATGGCTTTTTCAACAAGTTCCCTGACTCCTGTCACTTGGGAGGTTATTTTCCTTCAAAAACTAATAGCAGTTGGAAAGGAGTCGGAGGAGTGAGGATAACTGAATGTGCCTGAGGCCTGGGGGGGAGCGCCAGGCACCGTCTCTCCTGCTCCGGGGGCCCCGGCTGCTGCAGGCATGGAGTGCTAGGCCAAGGGTCTTCCTTAGTTGCTCACTCCACCCTCTGGAAACTTCGTCTCCTCAGATACTTTATATAAAAGCTGGCATGGTAATGTCCTCTTTATCCCTTGTAATTTTCTTTGCTCTGAAGTCTCCTTTATCTGATATTAATTATAGCCACTCTGGCTTTCTTTTGATATATGTTTGCATAATGTCTTTTCCATATGTTTAATTTTAACTAGCCTATATTATATCCCAAGTGAATGGCTTGTAAACAGCATATAGTTGTATTTTGTTATTATCTATTCTCACAATCTGTATCTTAACTGGTATGTTTAGACTACTTACATTTATTGTAATTCTTGACATACTTACATTTAGGCTTTACCATTTTATTATTTGTTCTCTGTCTTGTTCTCTCCCCTTTCTTGACTTCATATCATTTGCCCGCATTTTAGTATCCCACTTGAATACAGCCATTGTGTGTTTTGACTGTATCTCTTCATGATTGTTTTTCAAATGAGTAGTGAAAGGATTAGAAAATAAATACTTGAGTTTCCAGAGTAAACTTAAAACCAGTGATTTCCTAATACAAATGGAATGGATAGAAAGCTCACCACCCTGTAGGTCCCTTTACCCTCTGTATAAATTCTAGCTTTGTAGGAGATTATGTTAACCCACCAGAGTGCAGAGAAAGGAGAAAGACCTAGATGGAATGAACAGTTGACTTTACCTCATTCATTCATTTAGTAAACATGTATCCAACATCTGACTGGGTAGAAAAATCCCTTCCCTTCTGGGTTGTATTATCTGTAGACCAACATTAGTAGTAAGAGTAATAACTAACCTCATTGACCAGTTACTGTCTGCCATGTTCTAAGTTCTTTATAGACATTATGTCATTATTCCAGCAGTCCTGTTTTTGTAGATGCTATAATTATCTACACCTTATAAGTGAGGAAACAAGGGCACAGAGAGGTTGACCTACCAAGATTGCCTAGCCAGCAATCAGCAGAACTTGGGACCCACTGATTTCATCCTTGCATTATCCAAGGGTCTCCATGGGGGAAGAATGCACATTGAAAGGTATGGCAAACTCCCAGTCCTGCCTGGGGGAGCTCATGCTGTCTGCCACATCCAGCCCTCCCTCTAATAGAGCATGCTGATGGTCCACTGGTCCATTTAAAAGGCTTTTTTCCCAAGCCAATTTTTTCCTGTCCTCCTATAAACATTTATAGGAGACCTTCTCTATGCCAGGGATTACACATATAATACCAAAGCTCTGAAAATGGACCTTGAATCTGATATCAGACTGTGAGGGACTCTGAAGGTGGCCTATCAGTGTAGTTTTCAGATGTGGAAGCGCAGGGGGAAGGAGGTAAGTAGCCTGCTGGGGGCACACCCGTAGAGGCTGGGCCTGGCCTGGTTTGGGTGCAGGCCCGACTCCTGCTTTGGAGTCTTTGTGCTTCTTGTGCCTTCTTAGCAGAAGGGTGTGGGAAGCTGAAGAGTAGCAGAGCTGGAAATTCTGATCTGTAGCTGAACAGAGACGGCCAGCGGTCCCCACAGGGGAGCCCCTCTTTGCATGCCAAGCCTCAGAAGGCTCTGGCAGCTGGGCTGTGCTATTTAATAACCTTCTGGAGACTGATCCAGTGGTCTGGCAATATTGCTCGCCAAGGCTGAAGTTTATTTGTAGCATTAGGTTTTGCATTTCCTGAAGAGGCAGAAATAGACCTAAGAAGAACTATGGAAGAGGTAACTCAAGTCAAACTGGCACCTGCTTTTTCATAGCATGACTGAGTATAGGGATGGTAAATAGATGTCACTTCACGGACTACACCTGATCAACTGATGATAACTGTCTGGAGCAATGTATTGAACCCAGACCTGGAAGAAAGAATGGAAAGAGATCCATTGGTCATGCCTTTTGGGGCCCAGGAATAGGATTGGAAACATGACTGGCAGGTATTTACAGTTAGCATAGGGATTAAAGCAGTCCTTGTATTTTAGTTATGGTCCAATGATAAGACCTTCCATCATAGGAATGTTATGAGAATTAAATAAGAATATGTGTAAAGTGCCCATTAAGTGGTAATCATTTTGCTTAATGTTGGTGAGGGCTTCTAAAAGGAGAAAATTCAGTTTATTCATTCTAACATTTGTGTGCCTTCTTTTTTTTTAATGCCTGACACTGGTTTGGCACTGGAAAAAGGTTGTACAGGAAAGCTTGGGTTGTGGCTCAGTGGTAGAGTGTTTGCATGGCACATGTGAGGCACTGGGTTGGATTCTCAGAACCACATAAAAATAAATGACTAAAATAAAGGTATTGTATCCATCTACAACTAAAAGAAAATATTTTAAAAAGGAAAGGATGTGCTGGATATACTAGATATTCTCATGGAGATTGTCTTACTTGGAAGAAATAGACAACAACTAATAAATAAATAGGATAACTTTAGGGGGAGAAAGTATTAAGCAAAATCAATCAGACTCATAAGAGAGAGGACTTGCAGGAAGGAAAGACCCAGTGAGAAGGTGACATTTAAACAGAGACCTAAATGTGAGCAGAAGCCAATAATGTAAAGATCTGGAGGAACATTCCAGAAAGAGGGAAGGAAAAGTGCAAAGGCTGTAAGGAGGACCACTTCAAGGCACGGTAAGTTTTCATAAGGCAGGATCAGAGATAGCATGCCTTATGTAGTAAATGCTTTTAAATTTTTTATCATGAAAAATCTTAAAGCATTAAAATAACAGCCAGCTATATATCCATCGTGCAGATTTAACAGTTATTACCACCATTGTACCATTTGCTTTGTCTTTGTCTCCCTTTTTTGGCTGAAGTGGGTTAAAAGATCCCAGAAATCATTGCCATTTTACCTCTGAATATTTCAGTATGTATCCTTTAAAAAATAAGCATTTGCTTACATGTTAATGTAACATCTTACATTGAATTCCCACAATGTCCTTATTATAGACTAGGACCTAGTCCTTATTTAAAATTACCTGCTTGCCTCCAACATATAAGTTCGTTAGTTTGAATTAGATTCCAGAGGTTCCAGACAAGGCCCACACATTGCATGTGATCATTAACTCAAGTGTGTTTTCATAACAAGAAAGGTATTTGACAATAGACCTACAGTTGGGTGGTTTTCACTTGCCTTTCTGATCAAAGCCCTGGAATACTGTGTACTACTGTGGGTACTAGTAGGTTGCTTCCTGAATGGATGTTTGGTACCCTCTGCCCCATCCTTCATTCTTGCTAACACAGCGTGGTCTGATCAGAAGTCAAAAGCAATGTGTGTCAAAGCCTGGGCTTTCCCTATTGGCCCACAGCTGAGGCCTGACTCTCCTGAAAGTTGTCAGGATTCTAGTGTCCTTGATGGTGATTGTTTTAGGTATGGGCGTATGAACCTATTCAAGCCATTGAGGCATGAGGGAAGTCTGCTGGATGGGGCTTCTGAAAGAGTTTAACTTTCTTAAAAGGATGACCCAAGTTTGAATGGGGATGTGATATTTGGAGCTATACCTGCAGCCATCTAGTGACTCTACAGGGAAAATCAAACAAAATCTAGCATCGTGATGCAGACCAAGTGGGAGAAAGGTTATATCTTGGGTCCTCAATAACATATTAATCACAGAACTAAGCAATCCTAAAACCACCCTACCCAGGACATCCCATTATAGGAAATAATAATGCCCCTTACTGTTTAAACCACTTTTTTTTGGCATCCCAAATGATACTCTCCTAGTTCACTGGTGTCTTTCTGGGTAATGCAATATTATCCCTAATAGGTTTTCACTTTCAGAGGAAACGGAAAGGAATATTCAACCTTCAAACTCTATTGTCCTCCTGCTTAAACTCTCTGCTTCTGCACATTGTCCAGTTAGTTTCTCCTTTTCCATTTGGATTCCTGTTGAGCAGGGCACACTTATGATTTGTCCAGAAACATTTGGGAAGGTTTTATGGCCATAGAATGGGAAAGTGAAGCTGTTTCCTCTCTCCTTACAAAGACTTAATCTGAGATAAAACATCTTTAAATGCTTAAACTTCGTGAAGATTTTGGGGCATATGGCTGAAAGGAAGGTACAGGTGGTGTTGGGAAGATTGACAAGCTAGTAGAAGTACATTGTTTTCAGGAGGGAACAGAGCAAGCCAGAGAATTCAGCCACTTCCTAACGTGGACACATGGTGCCTGTCTGCCCCCCTAGGAGGTGGTGCTTGGGTTAGGAGAGAGGAGGGAAGAGGCACTCAATCTGAACCACCCAGTGGCCCCTTGAGCTTCCAGGGTCTACTTTGCTTTGGAGAAAAGTTTCTGCTATAAGTGACTTGTGACAGTTTTCTATATAGCTGTGGGAGTCTGGGCGTTGAAATGCCCATGATATGTCAAACCAGGACACGTTTTCATTATCAGCTAGACTGCTTTGGTCACTAAGTAGATTTCTAGGACCCTGTGTCCTGACACTGATTACCCAGGAAGTGCAAAATACTAAAAAAATTAACCCAAGTCTAACATCCTTAAAGAAAAAATGCTCCTTCTCCAAATAAAAATCTGTCTTCCAAAACCAGAACTAAATTCCTGTTTGGGTCATCCATGCATATATATTTGAAATAAACAGACATAAATCATGTCCCATTCCATTAATAGAGATCCCAGGGAGTGAGCCATGGGATGAGAATGAAAATCAAATTAGGAAGCATGTTTGGGGGCTTAGTAGGTTCCAGGTACTTGGCTAAATGCTTTATACACCTGAGTTCTTTTTTTTTTTTTTTTTTTTTGTCAGGGGAGTTACCAGGGATTGAACTCAGGGTCACTCAACCACTGAGTCACATCCCCAGCCCTATCTTATATTTTATTTAGAGACTGGGTCTCACTGAGTTGCTTAGCACCTCGCTTTTGCTGAGGCTGGCTTTGAACTTGCAATCCCCCTGCCTCAGTCTCACAAGCTGCTGGGATTATAGGCATGTGCTTGAGTTTATTTTAATATACTTGCTCACTAAGAAGCATCAGTGTCTCATTTTCCACATGACAAAACTGAGGTAGGAGAAGTTAAATCATCTCCCACAAGGTGGAGAGTGATGGTCGAGACAACTCCAGAGCCCACCTCGCTAACTACCACACAAAGATGACGGCCCTCCAGCCGCATGGTGTGTAGCTGGCCATTCCTTTCTTGTCCACAGCCCATTCCTTGGCCTGGACTTGTTTTCCCCCTCCCCTGCCTCCAGGTATTAGCTGGTCCTGGGTGAACTTGCCCCTCTGCAACAAAGTTAGAAGAAAGGGCAAATGAACTTTGCCGGGGACTCTGTGACTGTCTCCACCTGGCTGTGTTCTGATGCCAGAAGTTAGTGGGATTGTGGGAAGGGAAGTTTGAGCCAAGGCTTCCTGTGTGTCAGATCTGGGCAGCCAAGCATTTTGTTTCATTCCGTTGCCTCACCCCAGGTCATCTGTTCTGAAGTTTGGTGTGATCTCAGCTCCCGTCGTTCTGTGGGACTGACACAGTGTTGTCCCCTAGCTGTAGGAGCCTATGCCATCAGCCTTGTTAAGACAGTGATGCTCTCTGGCTCCAGGATGTCAAGCTAAAAAGAGATATTTGGGCAATACTGCTGACTCAGGCTAATAACCAGGGCAATGCCTTTGAAAGGTATGTGGCCTTCCTTCTTTAGCCCTGAGATGATACTTCTTGGTATTTCTGCTTTAAAACATTTTGTTTCTCTAAATAGTGGGGTTTGTGGACTGCCTTGGACAGCTGGTTATGCTGCCCAAGAAAGTTCTGGGAGCCACATATTGGATCCTCGTCACATTAGGGGTCACCTATCGATGCTGAACATTGAGCTCTGACTCCTCAACTGGTACTAAACAGTAATTAATCCCTGGGCTTTTGGACTCTGTACTTACTGGGTGATTCACCATCTGGTAAAACCACCTTCTTTTGGACTGCCCAGAAAGCTAAGGTGGAATTTTGATGACTACACAATTGTGTATTTAGGAGCTGAGACTCTAGAGTCATTTCCTGGCTTATCTACCAGCTGACTGAGTGACCTTCTGCCAGTCCTCTGGACCTTCAGAGTTCATGTTTTCTGCTCTGGGAAGTGTTGGGGCTTGATTTTTTCTAGGTGGTCACTAGGTTGCCTTTAAAATAAGGGATTGTTAATCTTATTGAGCACTGGTGTCTTTATCTGTTTTTTATTACTATAACTGAGTACCACTAATTTATAATTTATAAATTATAGAGGTTTATTTAGCCCATGGTCCTGGAGACTGGGAAGTCCAAGAACATGCTGCTGGCATCTGCTAAGCATCTGCTCAGCATCTGGTGAGGCTTTCTTGTGGCAGAGGCATGGCAACAGAGGCAGCACAGAGACAGAGCCAGCATGCAGAGAGAGCCTTCTCTTCTAACAGTCACTCATGAGAACCCAATAATCCATGAATGGATGGATGCATTCATAATGGCGGCACCCTCGTGACCCACTTCTCAACACTGCACAGGGAACCAGGTTTCCAGCACGTGAAGTCTGCACTTCCCTGCACCGTCAGTCATCTGCATTTGTTCTGCCAGTCATTGCCTCCTGATTGAGCAAGCTGTGGGCCCAGCCCCATACTGGGAAGAAGAGGTGCCCTGGAGACTATGGTCCCTCTGCTGGCAGGGGCACCGGGACCTCTTCCACCCTGGTTCCTTCATACATCAGGCCTCTGAAGTTAAGAGCAACAGTGCCCAAGCATTTTGCCAGATCTTTACATTCTTTCCTATGTGCTTTTTTGGGCTTCCCCAGTGAGGACATTAGCATGGAAAGGGTAAGACCCATATCATAAACTTCCTATGTATTTTTAGTGCTTCTAAGTCCTTGGGCACACATAGGTCCTTTGTGTGCCCTAATATAGTCAATTAGAACAGGCCCAGCCAAGCATTATTTATTCTTGGAAAGTCTTTGTGGGCACTTTTTATTGTTGCAGTTTTATCACATTTAAGTACAGTGTATTTAAAAAACATACACACTTTTTTGGAGCTCACAGATTTTCTGTAAAATTGGGCTTTAGCAGCACAAGTGGAAAAGTAACTTGGCATTGCTATTTCTCGGCTTAGCCTGGGACTTGATGATGAAATATTTGTGGTAAACACATGTTTGCACTCGGTCACTGACTTAAGCTTGTGGGTTTTGGGGGAGCAAATGAATAGAATGCAGAGTACGATCCCAAGAGTATCTATTGCCTCCTGCAGGAGCTGAAGGCTCAGACTCGTCAGCTGGGCTAGACCTGAAGTCGAGTTTAAAATGCAATTGTTTCTAGAAAGTGAAAGTTTCCCTGCTCTGAGGAGTTCTTGTCTATCCAGAGGATCTTGGTTTGCTGATGGTTTGGGGGGAAAGGCTAAAAGGGAGTGGTTTATAACTTTTCAGCTATCCATGTCACAGGTTCTAGAATGGCCAGAGGGTGGGATGGACCATGAAACACAGTCTCGAGTTGGGTGCCCTCAGCTGAGAACTGTCCCTCCTGCTGTCTTCCATGTGACTTCTCCCCTCCCTACCACCTCCCCACGGAGCAATTCACAGAGGCTGGAGATCTGTTTCCATCCTGCCATGTGGGTAAGCAGAGGAGTGTCGGGTGTTCAACCCTGGTCTAACAAGTCTGACCACTTGGTCCCGAAGTTGGTTCTTGTCACGTCAAGTGTTGGGTCAAAGGAAAACAATTTTTTCTTCCCCGAAAACTTTATTGGAAACATCTAATTAACTTGATGTAGATTGGCTAGAAGTTGCTATGTCAGCTGGCCTGGGGTAAATTATCCTAAACCTTCTGAGTCCCTTCCCTGTGAAGGGAAGGTGCTCCCCACCCAGCTGGCTACTGAGGTGGTAGAATTCTGTCCATGGCAGAAGCATTGAGATTTGTCAGGAAAGACTCTAAAACCAGGAAAAGGGATCTAGATTTAAGGAGACCTGTACACACAAGGACTAGGCTCATCTCAGGAACAAGCTTCAGGGCCATACCAGCCAGAATGTTCCCTTCCCTCCCTGCCATGTGTCGTGGGTGAGCTGTGATGGGGAGCAGGGAGCTGGACCAGGAGAGGAGAATGGCAACCCAGAACACGTCCCTGGAATCAAAATAATTGTTTCCATTCCTTCTGCGCGTCTGAGGCCTGTGTTCCCCAAAGCATCCTGGCGCCCAAACACAGTTTTCCATGATCTCAGGAGTCTCCCAAAGACAGGCTGTTAAACCCAGACCCTCAGAGCGCAGGTCAGGAAGACCCCGAATTCAGGTAATTTCAGAGAGACTCATTTCTCCCCGTCAGCAGAAGCCAGCCAGTCTGAACGGGGTGTGTTTATTCAGTGAAATCCAGGAACCTCAGCATGCTGGTTTTAATCAGGAGCTTGCTCTGTGGTAACGGGGGATCCTCGACCGAGGATCTGGTCCCACTTAGGTTGCTAAATGCCGGGCGAGCTTGCCTCCACGGATAGAGTGTCTGCTGCTCACGTGGCCACATGCAAATGCAGCCTGTCCTGAAGATGGGCTCGCTCAAGCACAGGCCTCTCTGTAATGTGGAATTTTGAGCTCTTCTGGCAGGGATTTTTCCAGTCTTTGTATTTTGAAAGGAGGGTAAGATAATACACAGGCTTTCTGGAGAAGTCATTGCACAGATGAGCTGGCACTTGGCAAAATGAAAACTGTGGGGACCATTGTGGGGCCAATGACACCTCTACTTGGTGTCCCCTCAGCTTCTCAGAGCAGGGCCGGCCTCGTCGGCATATGAGCTAGGTGGTCACTCAAGGCTCCCTACTTGGAAGGCTCTACCTGATTTAATGATTGACTGTCACTGTCTTATCTGAACAAGGCCACCCCATACCCTCTTCATTTTGCCCAGGGCGGTCTCGCCAAGAGGGTTCAGGCCCCAATGGTGGATACCTGGGTTGAAGGTTAGGCTCTGCCATGCACCCACCAGAGCCCTAGGGCTGAGGGACACTGTCCATCTGCAGAGAACCATCCCCACCTCTCTCCTGCTCCTGCTGGGCAGAAGAGAAAAGCCCATGACCCTGCAGCACTTAGCATAAAGCATGTCACATAGTAGGCCCCTAAAAACACACACATCTGCCTGGCCCCTGTCATTGTTCCTTTCTTCATGCAACAAATACTGTCGAATGCATACCGCCACCCAAGGCTAGCCAGCCAGGCGGGCTTCCATGTGGCGTTCCAGGGTTTGGGGGTACTGAATATGAAAGATCCATGTTCTTGATAGTGTCTTCCCTCTTCTCTGTCACCAGCACCAGCCCCACTCCTTTACTATTGTAAATTTTGGGACCTTGAACCCTCAGTTTCCAGAGCAAGTCCACTCCTTCCCCACACCACAGGCAGTACCACCCCAGCATTATGTCAGAGCCAGGTCATGCCCTTGTGACCTGTCCCCACATGGGAGAATTCAGCTTTGACATCAGCCAGAGGTACTGAGGAAAGTCCCCTCAAGGATTGGTGGGTGAGATTTACACAGTGAAGCTGTGACTTCAGGCCACTCTTCATAGAGTGTGGTCGTGGTAATAGCTAGCACCTGCTGGGTGTTTGGTGAGCACCAGGCGCTGTTCTGGGGCTTTCCACCTGTCCACTTATTTCTCCATGGAGTTGCAAAGTCCTGCTGTTACCATTTTGCAGATGAAGAAACGGAGGCACATGCGCCCTCGGTGTCTTTTCCCTCACTTCTGTGGCATGACCGATAGCATCATCTCTGTGCTGTGTGGGGGTGACGCTCCTCCTGTCCTCTGGGGTGTTTGAGGTAGTGTTCTCCAGACTTCAGCCTGTCCGATGCCCCAGGTTACAACTATAGGTCGGTTATAGGGGAAGAAGGGGCCTCAACCTAACCTGAGAGGCCTGGCCTACTGTCAGGGCCCCTCTGGTGAGTGTGATGGGGTGCAGGCAGCTCCCCGCCGGCTTGTCTTCTGCACCGGTGGCCTGCAAGGAGCTACCAACTCAGAGAATGCGCTCAGACCATGTCCTGCCAGGAGACCGCCGAGGTGCTCAGGAGCCAGCCAATGGGACCGCCTGTCTGCTAGCAGTCCCGGAGCCAGTGCCAGGAGTGTGTTCTGAGGGTGTCTGGTCATCTTCTTCTTGTCTTTCTACTGCCAGCTGCTCTCTGTCTGCTGACCTCATCACAGGGAAGGTTCCAGAACTCCTTGAGCAAGAAAATGCACATGGGCTCCTGTATAAATCGCTTCGTTGACAATGAACTATTGTTAACCCTTTCAGTCCCTGGCCCATTTCCAAATCAAGAATATAGTCTCAAAAAAAAAAAAAAAAAAAAAAAAGAATATAGTCTCAATTTTAGCATATGTAGTTCTCTTTGCTGACATATGGGCTTTTCTTTTTTCTTTCTTTCTTTTTCTTCTTAAAGAACACAGGTTTTAGAATTGCTCAGGCCTGAGTTTGGAGGCCCTACTCTGCCACTGGCTAGTTCTTTAACCTAACACAAATGAATGTTTCTCTGAGGCTATTTCCTCTTATAAAATGAGAATAATAGAACCTATTTATTACACAAAGTTGTTGAGAGGGTTGACTTTTAATTCAGGAGTCATATGCATATAGTTCATAGTATATAGTAAGTGCTCAATAAACATTAGTGCTGTTGCTGCTTCTGCCAGTCTGAGATAAAGGAATATCCTTAGGGAGGGCCTATATTTCTTAAGTTAGTACAGAAGAAAGAAAAAAATGGGAATTCTGAGGGCTGCAAACCTATTTGATACTGGTACACTGTAGAGTGTGATCTTTTTGATGTAGAAATGATAAAGTACCAAATGCGCCCCCGCAGCAAATATCTTTCAACCCCTGTGAATGCCTGGTGAGTCGTTTTCATGGAGCTCACTTTATAGCCTTCAAGGCAGCCCCTGAAGGTAGTCGCCACCCCCGTTAGTAGTGCAGGAAATACCCAGTTTTGTCAGTTTGCGCCCAGATCTTCCACTTGATGTCTAGATTTTCTCACCTCTTAGAAATCCTCCAAAAATGAGTAGATGGCATAGGTTTTCCTGGAATTCCAGTGTTGAACCAAAACGGCACCGTGTAGGGGCACCTGGACACGCGCAGTCAGTGCGAAGGTGCCTTGGCAGGCAGAGCCGTCTGTTCTTCCAGATTGTAGTGAGCCCTTCCTCTGAATGAAGGGCTCATTGGAAGTCCTGCCCCAGCAGAGTAGCATTCGTTCCCTCCTTTACTGTAGGCAAAAGAGAAATGGCATAATAATTATCCCAAGGCGGAACACCAGTAACCAGGATTGCATTGAAATAATTGCCGCCTATTAAAAATGGACATCTTGCTGGGTGCACACCTGTGCTTCCAGGCACTTGGGAGCCTGAGGCAGGAGGGTTGCAAGTTCCAGGACTGCTTCTGCACTGTAGTGAGACCCTGTCTCAAAATTTTAAAAAAAGGACTGGGGATGTAGCTTAGTGTTAGAGCACCCCTGGGTTCAGGCCCTAATTCAGTGCCCCCCCCCCCAATTTTTTTTATACTCAGCCCTAGAGAATAATCTCAACTGCTCTCCCTAAAAGTAATGTTTTCTTTCCCATAACCGTATCACCAAGGTTTCTTCCTGGTTTTAGGCACAGCTGAGGGACTGGTTCAAAGCATCATTTATATCGCAGGAGATTTTAGAGCAAATTTATTTGGATGAATCTGAAGTGTCCTTTGAAGGAAGGAGGAAGACAGCTGAAGCCTTGTCCAAGCTGCACTGATGTCCATGGGACTAAGCCCCACTTTCAGTATTTTTAGACCTCCTGGAGGCGGATAAATTTAGAAGCACTTGTGATGTGCCTTTCTGGGTCTGCAGCATGGAAGCGCTGTGTTCCTGTCAGCCTCCCTCCCCCGTCAAGGCAGCTCTTCCGGGGCCTGACAAGCCAGGGTGTGCATGAGGCCTGCCAGGTCTTCCCAGACGAGACGTGGAGTGCTGGAGGGCAGAGCTACCAAACGGTGCTTCTCAGGAGGCAAGACCGTCAGAACCAGAGGGCAGTGGAGGGGCCCAGGCCGCACCCTGGGCCCTCTGGTAATAGAGGTGGCCCCACCAGTTGTTCCCCCAGACTGTCAATGCAAACCCTATTGGTGTTCTGCAGGACCTTGGCTGAAAAGAAGGATCTCCAAGGAATTACTTGCCTTCCAGAAATCACAGTATTTTGTACATTCATTCTAAAATCTGTTTTTGAGGCAGAAAGAGACCTGAACAGAGGCCATGAAGCACTCCAGGGGAGAGAGGCAAAGCAAGCAGAGAAGGTCTGGGAGCCTTGGAAAGAAGCCACGGTGACAGATTTGGAAGTTGATTGGAAATTGGGAGCATGGGGGCAGCAGCAGTCAATCAGGCCTCGTGCTTCTGGCGTGCACACAGGGTAGATGCTGAGGCATTAATTGAGGAGAGGGACCAGGATGAGGACCAGGTTTGGGGGAGAAGGCATTCTGAGGTATCTGTCGGATAGACAGAGTGGTAAATAAAAAGCAAAAAAGTAAGGGCTAGGAAGTCCTCAATCCTTCCTGACTCTCGGCCCTCTCCATGCTTTATCTCATTTCAGTGACAAACAAGAGACAAGACACTCTGTGCTTGTCCCCCTTTTAGAAACAAGAGCCAGCCCGCATGGAGTACTGCAGGAAGGCACCCCCCACAGCACGCTGTGGATCAGTCTCCTGGTCAGGCCCAAGGGACCGGCAGCTTATGGTAGGCCACAGGCAGGCGCAACCCAGGTTTTGTGAGGCCTAAAGTTTCTATGGTTAAGAAGAATAAAAAATTACGAATGCAAAGTGAGGGATAAAAGCAAATGTGTATTCAGAGTGAGAAAAACACTACAGTACTTTTTTTTTTATTGTAGAGGGACAAAATACCTTTATTGTATTTATTTTCATGTGGTGCTGGGGATTGAACCCAGTGCTTCACACATGCTAGGCAAGCGCTCTACCACTGAGCCATAACCCCAGCCCCTACAAAACATTTTTAAAAGCTGACACATGTCACACAATCCAGACAAATCATTTTATTAACCCCTGACATACTTGGATAATATATTTTTCCAACATTCTTTCACTGTGATCACCTCTTCATGTGACAGTGATTCTGTACTTTTTTAAAAAGGTATAATTCAGTCTTCTACTAGAATAGGTAGGCAAAAGTTGAAGCTTTTCTTTTATCACTGACAGTTGAAAAACTGTATTTTAGCTTCGTAATTCACTATTGTTGATGTCAAGTGTTGTATAGGATTGTTGTCAAATTTGGAGAAACTGCAGTCACATCTTTTATGAGCTGTGAAATTTGTAAGAATTTTCCAGATTCACTTCTGACTCCCTGCATTTTGAATTTGTTTCTCCTCCCCTTTGCCTGCTTCTGGTGCTGAGCACTGAAGTACACATTTTGATATGACCTCTGGCCCTGCACCCTGGGTTCGCGACACATTTGGCAATAGGTGTACTTCTGGATGTCATTGGCTCACTGGGATGGTTAGTGACATAGTAACTCCATGTGGTGGTGACTACCAGTCACTGAGCCCAGTTGACTGTTTCCCCAGCTCAGTTTCCCTTCACCCAGGTGCCAGGAATGCCCACTTTCTTGCACAGGGAGATGTGGTCAGGTGGAGTGGAGAGAGATAGTGGTCCTAACTGACTGTGGTCCATCTTACACGTGTCCAGTGTGAATATCTCGTGAGAGTCCCTGCAAGACTCTGGAAGGAAGCTGTGTGGGGGTAGTTGCCTGAAGCTTCCTGGTAAATCTGCCTCTGCTAAAATCTCAGCTTCTCAGACCATAGGGGCAGAGATATCCAGGACAGCTGCACATTCATGTCCTGTAAGTACCAAACCTTTATCTTTACCACAAACCTTTAACTGTTGAGGTAGTACTAAGGCATTTGAAGTGTTCCACACAGTTTCCTGTTTCCTTAAACCATGAGCGGAGCAGACATGAACATGGCTTTGATGACTCACAGTTTTTACAACACTGGGTGGTCAGGGGGTGATTCACCGAGGGACCCCACAATGTATCCAGATGTTGACCTTAATACTAAATGGCCCCACACTGTAGTCTGAAGTTTTTATGGCTGCTCTCTATTTTTGTAAAATTTTAAGTCCGTTAATGCCTTTTGCTATCATTTCTTGCTGCTTTTGAACAAACTGGTCTGAGAGACAAAATCATCCAGCTTTATTTCAGCCAGAAAAAAAGTACCTGGTATGGATGGAGTGATGGGCCAGGAAATGTAACCATAGCAACAGTGATTAATAGTCTTGAACACCACCCAGGGCTTGCTGTCTCTGGTGTCCTGAGCTCACGTGTCCACTCATACAATTCTTGTGGTGACCTGTGAGGCAATCACTTTTGTTTTTATCCCCATCTTACAGGTGAGGAGACCGAGCACAGAGAAGTGAGGAAACCTGCCCAAGGTCATGGAGGGAGAGGTGGCAAGGCAAGAGTTCAATCCCAGGCAGTCTGGCTTGGGGACCCCACTCCTGAGAGGTTGTGCCTTAGTCTCTCATCTCACAGTATCCTCCAAGGAACTTCAAACAGGCCATATTATCAGAATGAGGAAATTGAGGCTTAGCAAAATTAAGTAACCTGCCTGAGGACCCTGATTCCAATATGTCCACCTTCTTTATTCCACTGTGTTGTGACTTTGAGAGCCTCATCTGACTTTGGGGCCCAACTCATGGCTATGGGTAATAAAGGAATCAGACCATGAGTGCAGCTTGTGTCCCCAAGGAAATGACACTGTTGGAAGTGTGTGCAAAGGAAGAACCGTGTGAGTTCTGGGGAGCTCTCCTGGGAGAGCCATGATTGGCGTCCATGGCATTTCTGTTGACTGTGCACAGTTTCGTCATTTCCTGGTCGCCGCTGAGTTCTGTGGATGGTGGATTGCTCAAGAGCTGGGTGCAGAATATGAGGTGTCAGTTCTCCAAGAGTTTTACGAGGCAGTGGTGACAAAGGCTGTGTGATCTGGTTGGGAGAACATGGTTGGTCATTTCTCAGCTCTGGGGGTGTTTCAGAGAAGTAACCTAGTGGTTTGGGACTTCATTTTGTGACCTAGTTAACGAGTTGTCCTCTCCGAGCCCTGTGGGCTTTGGTTGCTGTTGGCTGGCTCTCCTGATACCAGGAAGGAATGCCAGCCAGTGAAGCAGCACAGATCTGCAGGAGACCAGGCGACTCAGGGCATCCTTGTGACTCAATTCTTAGGACACCAAACTCTGAAGTATTCACTCAAGGATTTGTGCAGGGAGATCCACCCCACGCTCAATGGCTCCAAATTGAGTCTTCTCAATTTCTTCTGCTCTCCTCTTTTTTTTTTTTTTTTCCCCTTTTCTCTCTTTCCCTCCCTCCCTCCCTCCCCCTTCCCTCCCTCCTTCTCTCCCTTCCCTCCTTCCTTCTCTCCCTTCCTTCCTTCCTTCCTTCCTTCCTTCCTAGTATGCTCCTGTCATTGCTATTGCTTGCCATGGCTGGAAAACCAAATATGTAATAGCTTCAGTTCCGTCATTAGGCACTTTTAAGTGATGGCTACATGTTGACTTCACTGCAACTGTTATATAGCAGAATTTTCTAAAACCTTCTTTGAAGAATTATAGAAAGTAATATTTGTTTGGAAGAAATATTAGGATACAACAACAACATGGCTCACCTTCCAGTCTTTCTTTCCTCAAGCAGAAATACTTTTCCTGCGTGCACAAAGCAAGAAGACAAACTCAGTACTGTGTGTTTAAAACAACAACAAAAAAAATTCTTAGATTTACACTGGGCTTCTTGTGCTCTGGGCTTTATCCAGTGTTGTATAGTGAAGAAATTAGTTTAGAGTCATGTTGCTGAGACCTTGGAAATACTTTATTTTCATAAGAAAGTTAAGTTTTGTTCACTGTGCTGTTCTTAGAAAGTAGACTCTGATACATTTTAGAATTATTTTTATTAACAAATTTATTGAATCTAAATTGTATCATCCTACTTTATTCAGGTTTTGCTGACTCTTAATATTATTAAAAATTAATATAATGATGTAAATTGATATTATATAACTTTACTATGTCAATGTTAACTTTCTTCAGAATGGAAATGTCATATGGAAGAGTGTCTTTCATCTTAGGTGACACATGCTAAAATATTGATAAAAGAAGCCACGTCCCTGCAACTTTCAAATGATTCCACAAAACTAGAAATGAATGTGGCAAAATGTTATCAATGGGCAAATGCAGGTGAAGGGATTGGGGTGTTCATTGTGCTATCTTTTATATTTTTCTGTATGTCTGAACATTTTCAAAAAAAGAAAGGTTGTAGGGAAGTTCTCCTTTTGTTCTTTCTTAACTCTCTCTCTGAAAGTAGAAATCATCATGAGTGAAATATATTGAACTATCATAGTTTTTGCCTCTTATCCCCTTACTCCACACATTTCCAGGCAAGCAAGCCCCAGGCCACAAGCGGAGTGTTTTTACCAAGTGCAAGGTCATTTTTTTCTGCCAGAAAGGCAAAATCTCAACAACTGCTCCATTGACCAAATTTTTCAGTTGTCTGGGAAAGTGGCCCATGTGGTGTGTTGATGGCTGTACCTTCATGAACATCGAATGTTTCAGACTGCAAGATTTTCCTGTTTGAGGAGAGAAACATGCCATGTGTGAGAGCAAACGTATGCCTGAAGGAGCAAGCCTGTCCCGTAAAGGCTCCACCACCCCATGCCAGGAAAACACTGCCAGAGCCACCGTGTGGGCCGCGCAGCCTCCTGGGCACGGGCTGTTGAATTTGGTCTGCAGCCAGAGGATGCAAGGCTGTCTTCTAGCTCAAGTGCACCTATATGCACATTCAGAGACCGTGCTTTCTTTAACCCAAGCTGTGAGTCCTGATGTGGAAGTCCCTTGTCCCGCTGACGGGCTGTGCTGTTCCAGACGCTGCTCCAAGGAGTCTGACTCAACTCAGGTGCTAGGCTGCGATGTTGGCACATGTGGCTGAAATTGCATATGGCTGAAATTACCCCTGAGAGCCATAAAGTACACTGTGAGAGGTGCCTGGGAACTGAGGCTGGCGAGGGAGCAGGTTCCTGTTCCTGTTCCCCATCGTCTCTGGGGCCTGTACCCTCTGAGTGGAATGGCAACCAAAATCCCCGTGCCACTTCAATCAGAAACCGTGCAAACCCTCTGCAGCTGGACGGCCTGGGTTGAATCCTGGCCCTACACTTCGGAGCTTCCTGTCTGTAGACAGGTTACCTGACCTTTGTTTTTTCACCTGTGGAATGGGAATTGTGCTTACCTCATAGGCTGTTAGGAGGAGCAAACAAGTTTGCTTATAGGAAGTGCTGTCCATAGTCTCATGTAAGTATTGCTGGTGTTTTCCTTCATGTTAGTTAAATGCACATAAAGTGCAGTGCTCTCTAAAGGGTAGAGCGTGCTCTGGAGCTGGCAGTTAAAAAAGAAAACATGAGGTCTCTTCCTCCTCTGGCTGGAAGCTTCCACACAGCGCCACTCACGTATTCCTTGCATTTAATTAAGATTGTCTTACAGGCAGGAAAGCTGTTTCGGATCCTCCAGTCAGAGTGTAAAGTAAAATATGTTAATAAAAATGGAAGGTGGAGTTATAAAACATTGTAAGCTGTGAGCTGGGGCTACCCAGAACGGTCAGGGGTTGGTTGGCCTGTGGCTGCTGCTGCTCTTGGGGACGTGCTCAGCCCAGAAGGTGACCTTCAACCTCCTCCTGGCTTCTCGGAAGGCTCGCTCTCTCTCTTTCTTGACCAAAGAAATGAGTTGTCTGCTGTGGTTTTCCTAACTGCCCTTAGCACTATGGAAACTGGGGGTGCTAACTGTGTGATCTTTATTTGGCTCCAACCTAAGAAAGTGTCCTGTGGCCTCTGCTGTATGTCAAAGGCCCAGAGGACAGGAATGTGGAAAATGAAACCGCATCAGGAAAAAATCTGCCGGAGCCAGGAAATCAAGATGGAAGTGTGTTATCAGGTGCTGATCTCAACCTGTCCTCTGAGAGAAGTACCATCAACCATAATGTAGGTATGGCTGCTGTTCACATCCAGACCCTGAGGAGCCCACAACCCGCCTGGTGAAAAATCTGTAATGCCTTCTGAGTGATAAACCAGGAATTTCCCAGCTGGCCTCCTGATTGGGCCAAGGAGGCTGACAGCCTCGGAAGCCTGACCTCTTCACCCCTGGGACAGTATTAAAACTTGGGTGAAGAGGTCAGGATCTGGATCTGTCAGCCTCCTTGGTATCAGCTGATCACAGGGACATCTTGCTTTACTTGCTTCCCTGAGGCAGTTTCAAGGCCACAAACACTGAGTCACTCAAGGGCCACAGGCTCAGTGACCAGTTCAAGCTGGCGAGAGAGATAGCAGGTCCAGGCCAACTCCTGATCTCTGGCCTCTCTGGCTTGATCTCAGCTGTCTTTTCTGGCTGTGACTGGAGCCCTTCTGGCCTCTTGGCCTAAAGATCGAGCAGCTCATCTCACACCAGAGACCTTCATGGCAAGAATTCCTGCTCTCAAGTTTCCCAAGGAGAATGTTCCTCGATGGATTTGCATCTGTCAGATCATGGGCTTCAGACAGGACGGTGAGAGTTAATTTTAGTAGAGATGCCAGGGAGAGATTAAAATCCCATCTCCGTGTCATCTGAGAATGACTAAATAAATCATAGTGCTTGGATATAGTGAAACTTATGCAGCCCTATTAAAAATTACATCTTTGAGTCAGGCACAGTGGCGCATGCCTGTAATCCCAGCAACTTGGGAGGCTCAGGCAGGAGGATGGCAAGTTTGAGACCAGACTCAGCAACTTAGCAAGACCCTGTCTCAAAAACTGACAAGAGCTAGGAACGTAGCTCTGTGGTAGAAACCCCTGGGTGCAATCCCCAGTGCAGGGCGGGGGTTGTCTTTGAAAGAAGCGTACAGGAAAATATTTCCCCAATATCCATGCTTGGGAAAGAAAGTGAAGACAAGAAATTGTATATATGCTGTGGTCCAGTTCTCTAAAAACACACGTCATGTGTGTGGAAATACACCAAGGGATTTCCTCTCAAAGGGGTAGAAACACAATGATTTTTTTCTTCTTTATACTTTATAATACTTACCAAATGTTATATCCTGAGCACAGATTATGTTTAAATGTTTAATAATGTCCAGGGTCCTGTACTGAGGAAAAACTGAATTGTTTGAGTGCTCAGAGGGTGATGTTAAGCAGTGTGTTCACAGGGTAGCAAAGTTCATCGTTTTCCCTCCTCCCTGCCTTTCAGTTTTGAGGTCAGGCCTGTGTGTTTTGTGGGTGGATGTGATCACATCAGTCTATGTGGGCTTATTGTTTATAATAACTTTGGGCAGGAAAATTACATGTTCACTGATGTAGATTTTTTAAAAAATAGTTAAGTGATCATTTGGAGGATCAGTGTAGGTTCATAGACCTTTATCTGCAATTCCAGTTTCTGAGAAATTCTGAAATGGCTCTTTTCTTCCATTTATTTGATGGCAAGATGGTGCCCTTTGAACAGCACTTACTACAGGAAAGAATAAAAGAGATCTGTTTAGAGCATGTAGGCAGCTCCCCTGTCTGACTTCCCTCCTAACAGTAGTGACCCAGGTGAGCAAGGATGATGTCAGAGCCCTTCGAGGGTGGGTCTCTTTTCAGTAAGTTCTTTGGGGGCTGAAAGGCCAGCCAGTCACAGAAATGTCCTGCAGCTGGGCAGAAAAACACCAGACCACAATGATGTCGATAAAGCATCTTTGGTCTTCCTCCCTCCCTCAAGCCCCTCACTACTAACAAAAAAAGGAAGAAAATCCTATCTACCTACAGGGATTGAATAAGTCTATCTCATTCAATGAGACCCTCTCTTGCCCCACACCCCAATAAATTGGATGAACGGGTGGATGTATAATAAAGTTAACCCAATTGGAAAAGAATTTATTTTTCATTTTCATTTCATGAAAAGCAAACACACAAAAGGTAGAAGCACTTAGAGTCTTTAACAGGTGCCCCGCCTTAAAAGCTCTTCTCGTTGGTTACCTTTACTGAGCACCAAGACTCCGAGCTCATCCCCCACCCCGAGTTCTCCTTCGAAAAGCACAGAGGATGAAAAAGCCATGAGGAGACGTGCGAGGTCTGATTATGCCCAATTACGTCTGGCAAGCCCAGGACAGAAATTAATGGGACCAGATTCTTCTTCTGTATGAGACGCCGTTTTGCCCTGCCTAACTATTTTAGCTCTTGCCATGCTATAGATCGTCAAACAAATTAATAGCATGCTAATGGGTGCCTTTCAGGCTTCTCGTTTGTATTAATGAGATCCACTCCATCCTGATAACCAGTGATTTATAGCACTGGAACTTGCAGCCTGGCTGTAAAGATTGTCTTTTGTCACTCTTTCTGGGGTGGAGCAGCCAGCCTAACAAGCTAAATGGTAGGGCTTTGTAATTGAATTCTAAAATGTGAAACGCCTGATGCGAGAACATTTCATTCTGATCATGGCTTTGGAAATTGAAAGGCCTTCAGTATGTCTCCCACCACCCAAAGCTGAATGCCGTCTGATTTGGGTTTCCACCACTTGCGAAGCAAGGGTGTGACATGATTCTTAATGGGGGGTATTCATGCTGAGCTAGCAGAGTGGGTTAGATTTAGCGGGCTGTAAAATGACTTCTTTAAAAGAAAACACTTTATATTTTAGAGCCATAAAAGAGACCCCTTCCTTACCTTTCAAGGTGTTCCCATCCTTCGCCTTCAACCCACCATGTAAAGCAGAAAGCCCTGTGTGCCAGGCACTGTGCCACCCGCTCTGTTCTTGTCTCCTTCATTCTTCCCTATGGCTCTGTGAAGCAGGTAGTCACATCATCCCATTTACCAGAGATAAAACTGGGGCACCAAGAGGTCAAGTGACTGGCCCCACTTCTGAGGGCCAGGAAGTGGTGGAGCCAGGATATTAACCTGGGCACCCTCTGCTGCTTCCCAGGTCACCCACGCTAGTTGTATAACCCTCTTATTTCCAATGCAAGAGCAATGCAGAATAGGAGCCCCAGAGGGGAAACTCTAGATGCCTTTGGTTTGAGGCCCCCATGCTTGCTGTCAGTTTGAGCAGAAGGAATGAGAAGCCAGTTAATGAAGGAAAAGGTCCATGCCCCTAAAATGTATCATGCAGGGTTCATTTGCTGGTCTAAAATGTCCCATCAAGAGTGGTGGGCTGGCAGGTCCCGGATGGAGCAGGATGTGCTAAGCTGCCACCTCCAGAAGCCTGCAGGCTCCTTTGGCTTGGCAGACAACTGCCTCCATTGTTTTCCACAAGGAGTAAACTGCCGTGAATTCCCAAACACAGTCCCTCCAAACAAGGGAACCCAATACCCTTGGAGACCTTGGCTTACACATCAGAGGAATGTCTTACTTAAATGATTATTTTTTTTAATATCAGTTTGGGTTCATTTTCTCTGGTCCATGACCACCGTATATAGCTATGTCCCAGAAACGATCCGTAGACAGCTTATTTTTCATAAGCAACAGTCTGGAAATTTAATTGATGTGCCATTCCTGCCTCCCAGGCCCAGCCCCTGCCCAATCCATCCTCTTTACCTACTTTGATTCTTTCAGTTCTTCCTATTTTACAATCACCAGTCATTCCAGAAAAACATCTGTTAAAAAGATCCATCCCCTGTAGTGGGAATTAAGTACATATTTTAACTTCAGACAATTTTGCTTAATGTTTTCTACATTGCATGGAGCAGAGGATTAATGCAGACGTCCCTGAAAAGCTCCTATGAAACCTTAAGCTGCATCTTCAATCACTCGAACCGTTCAAGGGCTGGAATTTCAAAGTGGATGAGAAAGCACCAAGCCAGAAATTAGAACAGGAATCTTAACTAATTTAAGCATCTGCACAGGCCCAGTTTGTAAATAGGAAAGGCTAAATTCTTCTGCTTTGATGTTCTCAAGCCTAATAGTATCTTCGTTTTGGGTTTATTTTTTCCCCCTTTCTTTCTTTTCCTTTTTCTTTTCAGTGGAAGACCAGAAAGTAAAATGGCTTTTTAAAGTAATTGGTTTAAAAGAAGACGTGAGATTTTCCCCCCGACCCCAATTTTCTTTCTGTAATCTTCTGTACTTTAGAGGTAGAGAGTCAGGCTTGAGTTCCATGCTAAGCGGGTGCTTGCAGTGAGTTGGGGACATACACTGGAGTGCTTGCAGCCTGTGGTCCTAGGTTGTGATCCGTCTCATACACACCACCTGTGATCTTGGGCAAATTGCTTAGCGTCTCTGAGCATTAGACTGTTTGCACTGCTGTAATAGGAGCCTGAGATTGGGAAAACTATGAAGGACAGAAATTTATTTCTTGCAGCCAGGGGGCTGAGAAGCTTAAGATCAAGGTACCCGCAGGTTTGGTTTTCTGGTGAGGGCTGAATCCACCAGAGGAAGAACACCATGTCCTCACATGCTGGAATGTGGAAGACCCAGCTCACCTAGCAGTGAAGCCTCCCTATGAGGGCCTTAATCCCAATCACCTGGGAGGAGCTTCCGTGTCCTAGGTGCTCTGCAAAGACCTCACCTCTTTTTTTTTTTTCTTCCTTCCCCCACAACCCCGTAATGCTGGGGATTGAACCCAGGGATTCATACATGCTAAGCAAGTTCTCTACCACTGAACTACTACATCCCCAGTCTTTTATGTTTTATTTTGAGAAAGGGTTTCACCAAGTCACCCAGGCTGACCTCAAACTTGCCATCCTCCTACCTCCACCTCCTGAATAGCCAGGATTACAGGTGTGCACCACCATGCCAGGCTGCCTCACC
This sequence comes from Sciurus carolinensis, assembly GCF_902686445.1. NCBI lineage: Eukaryota > Metazoa > Chordata > Mammalia > Rodentia > Sciuridae > Sciurus > Sciurus carolinensis. Next base: position 43,612,816 of record NC_062223.1, read on the forward strand.
TCTTAATACCATGACATCAGCAGCACCGGAACATTGGAGAAGACACATTCAAAGAGTACCGAGTCTGAGTGAGAAACAAAGTGGATAGTTTGTCCATTTATACCAAACCTGAAAATTTCTTAGTGTGGTATATTTTAATTTTAGGGTATTCCACTCTAGAACATATTAGAAAAAGTTAACCAGGATTTGGCTGGCATTCTTACCCACCACTTTAAAAATACATAGTTGAAAAGACTGGAGCACGAACAGTGTATAAAAGCTAAAAGAGAAGCAAGGGTCTTTAAAGAAGAGTAGCAGTTTCATTCATAAGCTCCTGGCAGAGAAAAGGAATATGTACATAAAGTGCCAAGACAAAATCCATTTTCCTTAGTGAAATACCTTGCGAGAGCCAGGCATGGTGGTGCACACCTGTAATTCCAGCAACTGGGGAGACTGAGGCAGGAGGATCATAAATCCAAGGTCAGCCTCAGCAACTTAGCAAGATCTTGACTCAAAATTTAAAAAGTAGGGCCGGGGATATAGCTCAGTTGGTAGAGTGCTTGCCTTGCATGCACAAGACCCTGGGTTCAATCCCCAGCACCGCAAAAATAAAAAAAAATTAAAAAGGGCTGGAGGTGTAGTTCGGTGGTAGAACATCCCTGTGTTCAATCTCCCATATGTTTGTGTGTTGTGGGTTTTCTTTAAAAAGTGTTTCCTGGGCTGTGGGTGCAGCTCAGTGGTAAGAGAACTTGCCTAGCATGCATGAAGCCTTGGTTTCTATCCCTAATCCTGCAAAGAAAAAATGTGTCTTTTGCATGGTTGGGTTTTTTTTTTTTTTTTTTTTTTTGGTTTTGTTTTTTGCTAAGCCATACATATGATCAAAAGTCTAGATGAAAGTCATCTTAAATTTCATCAGTAGGATATGGTGGTAATTTTTTTTTCTTTTCAGATCTCTGAGCAGGTCAGAGTTGTTGAGCTGCTTCCTCCTCCTTCCAATAAACATTTACTTCGTTTTGCCATAACTGCAACCTAGATGTTTTCTCTGGAGAACATTACTGCCCCTACAGCCTTAGCAGGTGGTGGCTCTTTATTTCTCCAGGACCTGCCTATGGGTCAGGGTGCCCCCCAATTCTGAACATGAAATCTATGTATACTATACACCTTACACACATAGGCTGAAGGTAATTCTATATAGTATTTTTCAAGCACCTGCATTTGACTGCAACCTGTCACATGAGGTCAGGTGTGGATTTTACACTTGTGGTATCACAGGCGTGCAACAAGTTTTGAGTTTTGAGCTTCTCGGTTTCAGGTTTTTGGATTCAGGGTGATCAACCTATATCATTAGGTTCTATGTTATCAGATTCAGTGATCCTTGCTCAGTCCTTCATCTTCCTGGATCTCCCCAAAACATATTTTTTTCTTTTAACATTTTTTTTTGGCATAATTTCAGGCATAGGGAAAGTTGCAAGAATGTAACATAGAATTTCTTGTGACCATCTTACCATCTCTCACTGTGTTTGCGTCCATGCCTGAACGTTCCTTTCCACACCTTGAGAAGGTGTCTCAACAGCATGATGCATCTGGTCTCTTCTTGCCGCTGTTCCTTCCCTGGGCTTCTCCTCCTCCCTCAGAGTCCTCTCCTTCTCGGTCCCTCCTCCCTGTGGGAGCTAGCAGAGCTCTCCAGGCTCCACTCTGGGGTGGCTCTGCTCTGGCCCTTCTTCATCTAGACTGATTGCTGGGTGCTATGCTTTGGTTCTAGGACTCACATTGCCCCTCCAGCCTGGCCCACTTCCCGTCACCCCAGACTCTCCACCTGTCTTCTCGTGTCTTCTTCGTCAGTGCCACCGGACCCAAAATGAGCGCCTGGTTTCATCCTCCCTGCTTGTCCCCCAGAGCCCCCCACATCAGGAAATGGCACATTCTGACTGCGCTGCTACAGACCTGGTAGTTATTCTCAACTCTTCTGTCTTCACACCCCACACCGTCATCAGCCAGGAGAACACCATTTCCACTGCAGTTGTAGTCTGAACCACTGTCCTCTCTCCTCCACCAGATCCGCAGCCTCCTAACCTGTCTCCCTGCCGCCACTCGTGCTCCCTGAAAACCAGATCCACTTTTTAAAAATGTAAATCTTACCATGAGAGTCCCCTGGCCAAAGACCTCTCATCAAACCTAGCTTAAAATCCAAGCCCTTTCCGAACGCAAAATCCAAGCTCTCCGTGACCTAGACCCTGCCTTCTTCAGCGACTTCCAAAGCCCAGTGGGGCTTGACACCTGCTGTAACCAGCATCCAGGTGGCCCTGTTGTAGGCTCCCTCACTAATATGAGTCTCTGCCACCTGCTCCAGGAGTTTTCTCTGACCTCTCTGTGGGAAGCTCATCTTTCCAGTCCCTCTCCTTTCTCTTTTCCTGTTCAATATTCTTCCTACTGACCACTGCTTTTCGTCCTATGTATATATATTTGCTTATTTTCCACCATCCCCCTGCAATAGAAAGGAAGATCCCTCAAGTGGAACTTTTGTCTGTTTCTCTCTGACCCATAGGAAGTATTTATGAAGTATTTGTTGAAAGGACAACCCAGTAAAGCAAAGGCAAAATGACTGACTGGTTTCTGGCCAGTGTAGATCCCAGAGGCCCTGGCAGGACTGCTGTCTCCACAGAGCATGACTAAAAGAATCCCCGCGGAAACTCGCTGTTTTCAGGTTAAAGCCAAAAAAACTTTACCAAATGCAAAGGAGGAAAGAGCATCTTTGTGCCACGAGGCGTATAGTTCTGCAGCTGATTTAGAAGTTTCCAAGTGAGTTCTTGCTAAATTATTCCCAGTTCTCCCCAGAACACTGTGACTTTTCCTTCCTTCATTTCTGGGGAGAAAGCAAGGTTATAGGAGAAAGAGAAAGGAATGCAGCCTTGGATCCAGTGGCCTTAGGCCAGGGTCACAAGCAGAATGAAACGTATGCTTGATTTAAGGTCTATTTAGAATCGCTCTCCCCTTCCCCCGTTCAGTAGATCTAGAAAATATATTGGTGAGAGTTAGGACATGGCAAATTAATATATATGGCTATGTCTTAGATGTGTAAATCAGTTGAGTTCAGGTTTCTCATGCACCCATTAAATGGTACCTTTGTGTTATTTGTGTAAGCCACTGTAAAAGTCTTTAAAAAAAAAAAAAAAAAAACTCATTAGCTATAAGCAGCGATGTTTCTTTTTTTTTTAATATTTTTTAGTTGTCAATGGACCTTTATTTTACTTTATTTTTTTATATGTGATACTAAGAATCGAACCCAGTGCCTCATACATGCTAAGCAAGCACTCTGCCACTGAGCTACAACCCAGCACCAGGGATGTTTCTTTTTGTACTATTTTGTTCAACCCAAAGCAGCCCCTTTATGTTAAATAATAAAAATAATTCTTAAAAATAAACATATTCAAGAGCAGCTGGAGGAACAGTTTTCAGTCCTTTGTCCCTCCCCAGGGAGTCCAGTGCCATCTTTGCCCTACCCTGTGATCCTGGAGAGCAGACCTGCCTGTTTGACTACCCAGGTGTTCTACAGATAAAGGGGTCTCCAGCTCCTCTCCTTCCAGACTGCAGACCCCTCTTCCCATTGTTCACGCTGGCAGGGATGCCGAGCTGGTCCACTTGGGATGAAGACATCAAAGCTGATTCTGATCCAATTAGAAAAAGATACTATTGTCCTCTAATTCCCAAAGTTCTCAGGCTGTTACGAACACTTAGCCCGTTTCCTTGGGGATCTCTGTGGCATTGACTTAGATCTGAGACTCATTGGTATGCACACATAATGACAGACCCCAGTCTCTCACACGTGTAGGGAGCCAGGGAAACCCGGGAGCCACTTGCTCTGTTTCCACTCGGCAGATGAAGTTTTTCAGGATTTGCACAGTGGCTGTAAATGCTATTTATCCTCAGTTGGTCTTAAACGAGTGTTAGTCTCTGGTGTCTTAGAAAGAAGAATGTGAACACTTTATTGGGAAAAAAAATTTTATAACTGTTTCCATTTATAGCACTTCAGAGAATGAACATGGGAAATAGTTTAAGCTGGTAATTTTAGCTATTAGTCCTGCCTGTGGAATTCCTGGAGATACTTCTCCATCTGTGTTCAAGTCAAAATTATTCTGTCCTCTTCAGCGCATATTTCTTTTGTTCCATAGAGTTTCTTCCTCTGATGTTTTTAAAGGTTGCCTGCCCTGAGTGATGTATAGATGATTTGTATATTGGTCATATATGTCTCATGAGCTACTTAAAGTATCTGCTGTCTTTGACTACTAACACACGTTACAGAGAAGGACCACATTTTTACAATTTAGAAAGTATTTTTCTGGGGTAGCTTGAATTGGCATGGACTACTGAAATCAGGGTGGAGTTAGATGTACTCTTGGCAGAAGATACGTCAGCCCTGCCTTCTCCCTGGCTATGATGCAAACCTTAACTCCAGCTGCCATCTTGAAAATGTGGATGATACATGGGATTGACAAGGGAGGATGACCACATTAGCCAAACCCAGTTCCACTCAGAAAGACACATGCCCTAGTTCAGTGTCTTCTATACCTTAATCATTTAATGATTTGTTTTACCTCATGATTTCATCCACAACTAAAAATCACTTAACTTCATTTCCTTATCTTTCTCTTTAAATAGTTTGTTGAAATTCAGCCTTTTTCTTAGTAATATTATTTGTAAAGTTATGAGTTTGGTGAGCTTGTTATATTTTTCATTACTATTCAAAAGATTTTGTTTAATATTATTCCAGGTACCACTAAATTCCCAGGCCCTGCACTTAGTATAATATTTCTTTAGTGATTTAATATATGTGCTGTTCTTCTTCATTAATGATTTAGAATAACTTTGGGAAGTCAGAAAGTGTATAAGTGTATATTTAACATACACATAAATTTAAATTGTAAACCCCATACTTTTTTTTTTTTTTTTTGTGGTAGTGCTGGTGATTGAACCAGAATCTCACACAGGCTGACCAAGTAAGTGCTCTACCACTGAGCTACATTCCTAACCCCTTTTTTTGAAAAATTTTGAGACATGGTCTTGCTAAGGTGTAGGGCTGGCCTTGAACTAGAATTCTGTTTCAGTCTCCCAAGTAGCTGAAATTACAGGAGTGGGCCACCACTCCTGGCATAAACCCCATTCTGGTTTCAGAAATATAGAAGGTCAAGATAAAATCATATAGATAAGCACATTATACTGCTATACAAAAGGGAGGAATTTGCAGGACCCCTCAGAATATAAAAATAGAACATGTAGAAGCATTGTTAAAGATAAAAGCAAAATAAAGATTAGAAAGAATAGAATCATTAGGTTTTCATGCCATTTAAGACATTTAGCTCTTCCCACACCTTGCCTTATGCATCTCTTCCATGTGACTGTTCACGAATTAGAAAAAACATGTATCCCATTTGTTTACAATTAAAAAAAAAAAAAAGACATTTAGATTGCAGACAGAGTGCCTGTTAAACATTTGATTCAATCCAGTGGGCTGTTGTGATACACGTGTTTGCATCTCTCTTGCTCTCATTCTTTTTCAAATCACAAATTTAATGGCCATCACTCTGGCCCACATATCTCAGATGGGACTGCTCTTGCCTGCCACCTCATGCAGAAAGGCCCTCACCCAGGTAGTTGCTATTAGTGTATAATCTGTCTCCTACCCCTAGAACTCTGTTAAATTCTACTTTCTTGTTTGCAAAGGGAAAGTGTCTTCAGATTTCTCCTGATAGCATTCAATCACAGCAAGAAAGAAAGCATTAGAAAGCAAATAGAACCCCACAGTTCTAACTCAGGAATGCATCAAACTTTAGAAGTATCCATTCTTCCTTTAAAAGATTTTTATTTTTTAAATATTTTTTAGAGATTGTGATAAGAAACACATAACATAACATTTAGCGTGTTAACCAGCCCACAGTATGTGGTTAGATCATGTTAAGTATACTTGCACTGAAGGGAAGCAGATCTCCAGAACTTCATCTTACCAGGCAGAAATTCTGTACCTGTAAACAACAGCTCCCCTGATATGTAACATATAACTCACGCTTTGTTTATCCATTCTCCCGTTGATGGGACATGTGGGTTACTTCCACCTCTTGACTATTGTGAAAAGCCCTTATGTGAACCTGGATGTGAGGTCCTGCTTTTAGTTCTTTTGGATGTATGTCCAGAAGTGGAATTGCTAGAGTGCATGGTAGTTCTATTTTTAATTTTTTGAGGAACTGTCCTATTTTCATACCAGTTGCACCATTTTGCAGTCCTACCAACGGTGCACAAGAGTTCCCATTTTACTTCCTTGCAAGCATTTATTATTTTCTGTTTTTTGATAGTAGCCAGGTATGATGTGATATCTCATTGCACATCTTTTTTTCTTTCTTTGTATAGTTGCTTCTTGATATGTGATGGGGTTACATCCAAATAAATCCACTATAAGTTGAAATATTGTAAGTCAAAAACTACACCTAACTTACTGAACTTCCTGGTTGGCAACACGGTACATTGTAGAGTGTCAGTGGCTATCTTCATGATTGCATGGCTGACTGGGGGCTGTGGTTCGCTGCTGCTGCCCAGCATCATAAGGAAATATACCACATATCACTAGCCCGGAAAAGATCAAAATTCAAAGTATGGTGTCTGCAATTGAATATTGCTTCTGCGCCATTGTAAACTCCAAAAAATTACGGGTTGAACCATAAGTTCTGAACCATAAAGAGGACCATCTTTAATAAGTAGGGGAAGATCACCTCTACCCGTCTTAGTTCTTTTTTTTTTTTTTAATATTTTTTAAGCTATTGACAGACCTTTATTTTATTCATTTATTTATATGTGGTGCTGAGAAATGAACCCAGTGCCTCACACATGCTAGGCAAGTGCTCTACCACTGAGCTACGACCCCAGCCCCCATCTTAGTTCTTTGAGATCTTTGGGTCTAGGAATTAAATTGACACAGACAGACTAACAAGAGAAAAGCATACACATTTTATTTTTACATGTCCATGAAGACCCTTCTAAGAGAATGAAGACCCAAATAGAACAGAAAGCTTTCCTACCTTGTGGACAAAGAATGATAAATTTGTGAGAAAATTATAAGACCATGGGATCCAGTTAGGGGCAGTACATTCTAGGGAAGGTCACTAGGAGGTATACAGAAGGATGAAAAGGTAGTGGAAGCTAAGGGTTATTTTAAGAAATTTATGTGTGTAGATCCATCACGACATCAATTCCAACTCACTGGTGGTAGGATTTCCTTCTCGTCTTGGTTCTAGAGTGGCATCTCTTTCTCGAGAGTCTTCGTGGCTTGCTAGAAGTAAGAAAGGATAGTTTCAGCGACCCTTTCTACAACTGCTCTCCCCAAGGGCCTTCAGCACAAAATAGCCTGCTAAGTCAGCACATCTTGGGGGGCAGGTTCCTCATATCTTAGTTAGTCTATGTAGTGTGCACCCTTAACCACAAGCAAGATTGTGCACTACATACTTTCTCTGTAGTAAGACAGTTTCTCTCTGTTGCCATGTTTGTGCAATAAACTATTAATGTTCATAAATTTCATAGCTCTTAGCAAAAGACCAGATGGATAGGTTTTTGCTTATTTACTTTTTTTTTTTAAGAATAGGAACTTTGTGTTGTTGTTGTTGTTAGTAATGGCCTTTATTCTAATGAAGACCGAAATCTGTTGAAGGAAACAATACTTGGGTGCATAGATTCAAGTGACCATCCAAGGCTACACATGACAAGGAATGGATTACAGTCCTCCATGAAGAACAGGAATTTCATAACCGCTTCTATCATTAATCCTTGTGGGATCTTTTTAAATTCTATTTTTATGTATGTATGAAAAATTTATAATGAATATTATATTAAAATCATTATGATATAATTATATTATTCATTATTATTCATATTAACATATGACAAATGTTCATAGCCAAAGGCTTTTCTTAACTTCCATTTTTCTGACCTTTGGAAAACAAAAATCGAATGAGCTAATATCTACCTGCTTGTGTGCTAACTCTGGTGTGCTTAGAGAAGTGTTAGCTTCTCTACCATGGAAACTGGTATTCTGAAAAATTCAGGGGTGGGGCTCTTTGGGGTTTTATAAAACCCAAGGCAGTAGGGGGACCCTCTTGGGGATCCACTTTAAAAAATAACTGTAGGTTCAGTACAACTGCTTTGCTATAATTTACAAAGGCCCTTTCTACAACTGCTCTTCCTGAGGGAAGACTGCCCTCGGAGCTGGGCCCCTGATCTGTGTTAATTTGTTTTAATGAAGCTGTTGGAAGGAAAACAATTGGGAATAATGGAAGACAATTGGACATAGTGAGGACTGCAGTCAGCTATGAACTCTGCCTAGAAGCTGTTCATATTTAAATTTTTTTAAAAAGTCTATGTGGACCAAACAACAGACATCTGACTGGAATTAGGTCCACATGTACAATTTGACATCTTCTATGGAGCTGGCTTTTTCTGGAATATACTTTGCCTGTGGGGGTGGATTTGCCATTCTTGGGTTTTAATTACCCGCCCCTAGGCCTCCCTTGTGTTCTGGCTCATACTGGGGACCCACTCCAGTTGGCCTGCCGGGGAGGACTTTCATCAGTTGACTTCACACTCCAGAACAAGTCATTTAGATGTGGAGGAAGACTTAAGGTCAGCGTAGCTTCAAGTTATGGCCCAAGCAGAATTGAGTTGTGTGCTCTTGAGAATGCCATGAGTTTTCCGGTGATCCTGCATTCGGGTTTGGATAGGTTCCAGCTCTGCTCCTTACAAGTTGTGTAGTTCTAGGAGGCAGATGGATGCCTTACCACCACAGCATCAGGACCCCATCATCATAACACTGAGCTACGGTGAAAAGACCTAAATTGTACACTCTCTATTTAAGGAGGAGTTCTTAGGGAAACCCAAAGAGAAAGAGAGAAACAAGGACAGGGAATTTGAAATCCTGGCACGTGAGGTAGAGAAAACTACAAACTACTAGCTTTAGGAGGCAAATTGCTGAGCCTCTCTAAGCCACACACTATCTCGAGAATGGGGATAATAATGAGAATGATAGTCGGGTTGTTGTGAGATTGAACACTTAGCACAGTGCCCAGCACAGCGTAAGATCTATGTTAGTATTAACCATGGCCATTGGGACTTAGGGACTTTGTGAATGTGCTATGGTGAACCCCTGAAATTAACAGTAAAATGTAGGGTTCATGTACACTATTTTTCCTGGAGGGAGGATTTATTGCCCCACCATCAGATTCTAAATGGGACCATGATAGAGTGGTCCTTCACCCTGATGTGAAGGGATGCTGGGTACATTTTTTTGGCACCCTGATGTTTGAGAATTAACAAGCAGGTCCTCCTGGACTGCGGAGTGTAAGAGCCATGTTAGATTAGCTCCTTCCACCCTTGTCAGAACTTGACTGATCACAGGTTTATGTCATTGACCCACTTTCTTCAAGGCCTGAGCCAGTTTCCCAAGCAGGGCTGATGGCAGAATTGGAGAAGCAGATTCCTGTTTAACAAACAGGACCTCAGTAAAAATGGCCCCATTGCTGGTGTCCATTTGAGGCAGAGGTGGTGATAGTAGCCTGTGATTAATAACCACGGAGGGACTGTGAAGGTCCCTGCTGATGTCACGACCAGATGAGGAGTGCCCAGCAGAAGGCCAGCCTTTTGACAAGAGGAGAAAACACAGCATTTCCATGTATACTCCCTTCGAGTCCCTCCGCCCTCCTCACACCTGGGGGTGGCTTCTGCAGCAACACAGGAGTCTGGTGGGAAGGGGAGTGGCCTTGGAAATGCTGCAGAGGGTCATCCTTCATTGTCATCTCCCTGTGGGCCTGTGAGCGCCCAACCACCATCCCCCTGGGCTGAAAGCATGACTACGAAGACTAATGAGGCAGTGGGAAAATAACCCACCCAGTGGGCTCTGTCTGTCCTGTTACAATTTTTTTCAGACCTGATTCAAAGAACTCAGAAAATATGGGTGGGGAAGATGGCTTCTGGGAGACCCAGGTATTGGAAGTCTTTGATTATTTTTGTTCTCAGGACTGCTGTAGAGAATGTCTTTCTCTCTGGTTTGTCATCTTTGTTTATGCAATGGAATGTTTTTAGATGATTAAATAGAAATCGGCGGAGAAAAATCAGATGGACAAAGAGACAGATGGGTAAATATGCGATAATAAAAGAATAGCAAAGTGTAAATGAAAGACTCTATAGACAGTAGTTATACAGGTGTCTACTCTAAAATGCTTTCAATTTTGCTGTGTTTGAAATTTTTAATGATAAAATATTAGGGCATGTAAGTTGAAATATTTGGATGTAGAACTTCTAGAAAATGGCAAGAGAATTTTCGTGGATTTGGGATTCCACCTACTGCTCCCAGCCCCATTACTTCCCTCTTGATCAGGCTTCATCTTCTCTATGACTTACTTGTTCCATTTTGAGAACCCCCAGATGTTCTAGTTGACATGGATAACATGAGGAACAAAGTGATCCTCTCTGCAGCACACATCATGCAGGGATGTAGGGACAGCTGATGGTATTCAAGGAAGGGCAAGGCCAGTGTTTGAGAGAGGCAGGGAGTGGCTGGGAGATGGGTCAGGGAGGTTCCCAGAGGTTCACATGCAGAACTCTGGAAAATTCCTCTGATTGCAGGAGACTGCCACTGGGCATCTCTGAGTACCATTCACCGTTGCACACAGTGGAAGAAGGGGCCCTAGAGTCAGGTAATACACATGGAAGTCCTGGTGTGTGTGCAGAGGTCGTGTTGTATAGAAAGCTGTCTTCAAACTTTTATGAATTTTAAAGAAGCGACTCTATTGTGTGGCTAGGATCAGTTGATGCTTCATAATTATAGCATTTCCCCACCTCCATCTCTGGAAGAGATCCATTCTGTTGGTACATGTAGTTTTTTAAACTGCCATAGGGTAAAATTGACTTTTGGGGTTGTGTATGATTCTATGAGACTTAACACATGTATACATTTGTGTAACCACCACCAAAATCAAGATAGGGAACAGCACCATCACTCCCAAAAGCTCCCTCCTGCTCTGCTGTCTCGCTGCCCCTCCCCTCCTCCACCCCTTGGCACCCACGTCTGTTCTCCATCATAACAGAATATCATCTGAATGGAATTGTGCGGTAGATAAGCTTTGGAGGCTGGGAGGCTGGTTTCTTTCACTCAGCATAATGCCCATGAATATGTTTTCAGCCTCCAAGGGGACATGTTGAGAATAACATAGTTAAAAGGCTTTTGTTTTGCTGGGGGTGAGTAGAAAGGAAGAAAAAGCATGAAAATGGTGGGGGACGGTGAGAACCAAGAACAAGAAGAGGGAGCCTAGAGATGGACCCTGGAAGGAGAATGCCGGGTGGAACCTAAGATGTAAAGGGGAGAGCTTAGGATTAAATGGCAGGGCAGCCAGCCCCCACTGGCCTCCCCAGGGAACCCCTATAGAAGGGCTCTGTAAACCACAAACCTGTTGGGGTCTTTTTATTGTGAGTATCCATTTCTGCACCTTCATGGGTAAGAGACCTGAAAGGTAATCAAGAGGGGGGAACAAGGGCCACCTTGTTTTTCCATTGGCAAGGATGTATTGCCATGTCCTCCATTACTGCCAGAGCAAAGCACGCACCAGGCCCTGCCGCATAATGATGAATCCCCAGAGACCCCCGATAGTGATCGATAGCGCTCGCCCTGCTCTAGGGCTCGCATAATGAGCTGCACAGCCCCGCCAGAGTCACCCGCCAGCCTCAGGGAAACCTCCCCTCCCCCACCATCCACTCATACGACAGTTGCCCCCCTCCCCACCCACTCCCTCGGTGGGGTTTCCCTTTGATTGGCAGAGGCCCTGTTATTTCCGCCTGGATTGTCTGACAGCCCCTCTGCCTGGTCTAATTATGCTGGGTCTATTCTCAGACCACAGCGACCCCAGGAAGGCTTTATCAGATTGTCCAACTGACCGTGACCAGATCTCCAGCACCTGCCTCCCTTGCTGATTGAGGATGGAAGGTGTTTATACACAGCAGAGCTGGTGTCTGATTGACTGGCCCAGGTCCTGGGCTGAGGACTGCCCGTCTGCATGTCAGCGATGAAAAATGGAGTCTGCCTCTCCACCCAGCCTCATTAACGCCCCTCTGCGTCCAGACAGTATCAAGTGGGGTGTGTGCAAACACAGCCTCCTGCCATTGTTCAGGGATCCTCAGGACAGGTTTGCAGCTGCAACTGGGGGCCTTCTCTCTCCATTTTTATTGTCCTCTGCTTTCTCCATTCTTGTTGTTGTAATTACTCATCCCCTGCTTCTTGTTCACCCTTTTCTGATCACCCTAAATGTGACCTCCTCCCCTGTCTTCCCATCTTTCTTCCAGCATTAGCTTTCATAGATGCCAGTCAATAATGACTTGGAGCTTGATTTATTTGTATTATTAGTGTTGTTTCTGAACAGAATATTGGTTCTGCCTATCTTTTCCAGGCACCAAGGGTGAGACTGTTTACACAAAGCCAAGGCAGTTCAGACATCAGACCCATTCTGCTGGTCACTGTGGCAAATAACCCCATTTTAATAGGAACATTAAATCATCCAGGTCCTTTAGGGCTCCACTTGGGTCATTTGCTAATTGATTTCTAGTAGTCTGAGATGCTTAAAGCGTTTTCAGAAGCAGAGCCATTGCTGCTCTCCTGATGGTGAGATTTGGCCCCTTGTCTCATTGGAGCTCACCTTTCCTGGGTTGAGCTCAATCCTCCTGTTTGAGAAACAGTGGATAGGACCTCACCACTCAGCATGGTTTCTGGAGCAGCCACACTGGCATTACCTGAAAGCTTGTTAGAAATGCAAAGCCTCTAGCCCACCTCAGAGACCTCCTGTATCAAAGTCTGTGTGCTTTGACCACATCCCAGGAATTTAAGTGCATGGCAGAGTTTGAGAGGGTCTGTTCCAGACCCTGTGAAGCCAGGGAAGCTCCCCTTTAGAGCTACCAAGAGGTGCAAGACCTCAGCAGCTTACTTCTATAAACTAGCCAGGGAAGAATTCTCCCTCCCTTCTGGCTTTGGAAGGGACCTTATTGAAAGAAAAGAAAACCAGTTTAAAGCATGGTTTAACCAAATGTGGGTCTTAAGTCTCTGGGACTGTTTCCTGGCAGCTGCTTCTCCCTGTTCTTGGGGAATTGTTTTTCTATTGAAAGACCACTTACAAAAAAATAGATTTAGTCCTCCAGAGGCACCTTGTGATGGCATTTAGTTAGGCTGGCTGGCATTTAGTTAGAATTTTCTGTCTTGACCCTTGCTCTAAATTACTACTAGTTGTCTTTGGTTAAATTTGAAACTTAGATCTATAGGACAATATTTTTTCCTCAGTATATATTTCCATATTTGCTAAGTGGATATGTACTTGTACTTTAATCAAAAAACCCCTAAAATTATTTTCCATCCCCTGCCTCCCTCCCTACAAAAGAAAACTTTTTAGTAACTTTCATTATACAACTAATGTATTTAACATGGATGACCTTGAGGAATATAAATCAAGAACAATTAAAATCATCTATAACCTCATTGTTTGGCATTTGTTTTTTCAAGATGTTGATATATGTTATAGGGGTTTTATTTTATTTTTTTTAAGTGTGATCTTGCTCTCCCTACTGTTTTGAAATCTATTTTTCACTTGCTGAGCAAGGTGGCATGCACCTATAACCCAGCAGTATACACATATGTATGTGTGTGTGTGTATATATATTTCAGTTAATATGTTACATAGTTTCAAGTCAATAAATACAGTTCTTCCACATATTCATTTTTAATGCTTTGCAAAAGTATTTCATTATATGGGATGTTCTGTAGTGCTGTGGTTTGAATGTTTGTGTTCCCCAAAATTCATGTTAAAACCTATGCACCAATGTGATGGCGTTAGGAAATAGTAACCTTAGCAACCTAAACAGCATGCAGTACTAGTGGAGGCTTTGGGAGATGATTAGGTCATGAGAGGGGGTCTTCACCAGTGGGGCTAGTGTCTTTATTAAAAAAAAAAAAAAAAAAAGGCCCTAAAGCTGCCTTACCTCTTCCACCATGTGAGGACATAGCTATAAGGTGCCATCTGTGAACCAGACACCAAATCTCCCTTAGTCTTGGACTTCCCAACCTCCCAAACTGTGGCACATACAGTTCTGTTGTTTATAAGTCACCCAATTTATGGTTTTCTGTGATAACAGCTTGAATAGACAAAGATGTACTGGATTTATGTAATCATCACCTGTTACTGGGCATGGTGGTTTACAGCTTTTTTCCCTCTTATCAGCCCTGCTGTGAACTTGATCTGTACCAAAATATTTGCACATGGTTTAATTGGTTTATTTAGGATAAGTTTTTGAATACATAGTTTTAAAATGTAACATTTAAACAGAAGAGGAGAAACAATGTACCAAGAGCTATAAGGCTGAAGGTAAGATTTAGTTCCTCCTGGGATGGAGGCTTTGTGTCTGTCACTATCAGCTTCAGATGAATAAGCTGTCAGCAAACTGGAGCTTAGTGGCACAGCTTCATTTTGGCACATGGCTCTTAGGAATCATTTAGGGTTTTCTGAAAAGAAAAATTTTATCTCACTCCAATCTGAATGGCAATTATCAAGAATACAAGCAACAGTAAACATTGGCCAGGATATGGGGAAAAGGTACATTCATACATTGCTGGTGGGATTGCAAAATGGTGCAACCCTTATGAAAAACAGTATGGATATTCCTCAGAAAACTTGGAATGGAACCACCATTTGACCCAGCTATCTCACTCCTTGGTTTATACCCAAAGGACTTAAAATCAACATACTACAGTGATGCAGCCACATCAATATTTATAGCAGCTCAATTCACCATAACTAAAATATGGAACCAACCTAGATGCCCTTCAACAGATGAATGGATAAAGAAAATGTGGTGTGTGTATACACACACACACACACACACGCACACACACACACACAGTGGAATATTAGCTTTAATGAAATCATGGCATTTGTTGGTAATTGGAAGGAGTTAGAGAATATCATGCTAAGTGAAATAAGCCAAACCCAAAAGGCCAAATGTTTTCTCTGAAATGTGGATGCTAATTCACAATAAGGCAGCCGGGGGGAGGGGGGGGGGTTAGGGGAGAACAGAGTTACTTTATATTAGGTAGAGGGGAGTGATGGGAGCAGAATGGGTATGGGGGTAGGAAGGATAGTAGAGTGAAACAGACATTATCGCCTCATGTACATGTATGACTGCATGACCCATGTGATCCTGCAATGTGTATAAGCAGAAAAATTAGATTATACTCCATATATGTATGATCTATCAAAATGTATAAATGCATTCTACTGTCATGTACAACTAATTAGAACACATTTAAAATTTTTTTAGAAAAATAAGATTTCAGTCTGGCCCTCATTGTCCCTGCCCAGCAGGAAGCTGCAGAAAGCTGTGCTAGAATTTTGAGGCATGGTTGACAAAACATTGGTGAGTTGTAGAGTCGTCTCCACAGACAGGGAGGTACTTAACTCCTCAAAGTGGGCGGGAAGCTTGATACTGTATGTACATATCGGCCACACCCTGGATTTTAGTAGGAGCCAGAACGGATCTGAGGCGTGGGTATGGCCAGGGAACTCCAGGTAGTTTCTAGCCATGCAGAGCTGGGAGCCAGAATGAACACCGAGGGGCAGAGGGGGATTTGAGAGCCAGCCTGGGTGGAACCAGAATCTCAGCAGAACATCTTGGAGACCTCTTGCCAGGTGTGCACTAAGTGACATCTGAACCTGTACTTTGTAAGGGCGTGCATTCCCTGGGCTCATGACTTTGTGAACTGGCCAAAAAAAAAAAAAAAAAAAGACAAAAGAAAAGAAAAAAACAGAGGGGCAGCTAAGGGGAGCTTTGGAGCTGGGAAGGCACTGGTCACCGTAGGCTTTGGGTGAGGGCATTCTGATTGGACAGAATGTATGGTGCTGTGGCCTCCAGGATGGCTGTCGAAACCAGCCCAGCCCAGCCCAGTAGGCAGACAGCAGGGCTGCAGCCAGGAACTTGATCTGGCCTTGGTCTTAGCACCCAGCTCGCCTCCTCCCTCTTCTGCCATGCTGTGGAGTGTAGCTGTGAAGCCTGCACATTCCCCTCTGTCCTGCTTGTGTGACCTCAGGCAGTTCTTAGCCTCCTTGTGACTCAGTGTTTTGGGCTGTACAGTGAGCATAACAGTACCTGTTACATAGGGTTCTCATTAGGATCAAGTCAGTTCATTTATGAGAAGCATTTAGAATAGTGACTGGCTATCCAAGGCATTTTCTTTGTAGCATGGGTTAGTGCCTTTTGGGGATTCAAGCTCAAGTGTCTCAGGCCTTGAATCATAAGTAACGTCTTTCTTCTTGAGAGCAGCATCCCCGGTGGGCCCATTGAAACACCCTGGTAGGTGCTGCAAAACAAGGGTTCATGAGTGCTTCTTGAACAGATAGCCGGGGGAAGCTCAGGCTGTGACACCTGATAAATTTGGGTTCCAACCCTGGCTTTGCCCCTAATTTATTATGGCGCTGATTTCTCTGGCCTTTTGTGCTTATCTTTGACTTCTCCTGCCTCACTTCCTCATCTGTAAAATGAAAGATTAGACTTCTCCTAGAATTATAGTGAGAGCTAATAGAATGTATTGCAAAGTGCACAGGAGTAGTGAATTTCCGAGAAATGGCAGAGCTGATGCTGGGGCAGGAACTCTGCCTCCGTGATGCTCTTTCTGCCGCAGTGACTGGCTGGTTCACACATTTGTTCACGCTTCATTGTGGAGTGAGAAGATGGTTTATCTTTCCCCCATGACTGTTAGAACACTAGGAAGTGAACAGGACACCTGGGCAGACACAGTGTACCATACAGCTGAATCCTGGTATGTACTTTTCTCAAACTTTTAGACGTGAGACCACTCTGGGGGTCAATCATGGTCTTGGGGTGATTACACTTCAACAGTGCTGGGTTCCTTGGGCCTCTTCTCAGCCTGCATGATGGTAGCTGGCCTGGGGCATGATTCCCAGGTGTTTCCAACTTGGAAATGCCAGCTCTTGGTTTTATATGTGCAGTGATTTAGTTGTCATGAAGGCACCTGTAAAGCATGCATTCCGGCAGAGTGTTGGACCTCTGGGAAGCCTGGAAGGCAGTAAGCAACGTAACTGACAAGCTGAGACCCTGTGGGGGCTGCAGTAAGCCAAAAAGGGGCACAGATTCTGTTCCTCATGCACCCACAGAGACAGGGACAGTCACCTGTTTCCTCATTGTGTCAAAACAGAGGTTAGCACATTGCACATCCTTTGTTTCCTTATCACGGGGTGGCAGATAATGGTTATTTATTAGAGGACTTAAGTATCAGCCAATCCCCAAAGTAGTTCTCAGGACTCGTCATCTAAGTCGGTACCACAGGAAGGGATTCCATAGCTAAATATGCTTGGGAAACGTATTTTTTCTTAACATTTTATAACACATTTGCACATTCAGAGCTCTGAGAGGTCCTGCAATAAGTTTAACATTGTTTAGCCCAGAAGCGCCCAAATCATTCATCATGGGCACTTTTTGCATATGCCATCTATCATCATCTCTAGGAGAAACTGAAGAAAGTCTGGGCTGTTTTACTATCTCAAGAGTGTATGACAAACAATATGTGAATATTAAGAAAGGAGAATCTGTTACTTATTTAATTCTCCTGAGACAGAAAGTGGACTTAAAAGTGTTCGGTGATTTTTTTTGGCAGTCACTCAGTTTTAGGTGTGATTGTAAAGTGCTCCTAGAGCTCTCTCACCAGCCCACTGCCCTCCTGCAGGGTTATGGCACGATAAAAGCTGACTCCATTGGGGCGAGACCTGAACTGGAGTAATAAAGGTGAACTCTCAAGGGTGGGAGACCCTTATTAACCAGGACAGCATCCCAGGTGTCTCATTGGAGCCTTTGAACACTCTCTTCTCAACCAAACGGGCATCTCCAGAGCTGGCTCCCCGACACCCCGATGGTCTCAACTCTGACTGGAAGTTTGATGAGCAGTACAAAAACCCCAGGGTGAAGGATTTATCCTGAAAAATATCTTTCACATACTTTGATTTTGGAGATAGCACTTGTCTGCAAAACTGCCTTGCAAGTGGAATTGCTTTGACAAGACTCACTTGAGAACGCGAGCATCCTCATAATGCTGTACCGTGGAAATTGGGATGTACTACCAGGTCCCCCAACAACCCTCACTGTTCACCTCCTCGGACGTTCTGGTGAGGGATGGAGACACGGGTCTGCAGGTCAACACCACCTTGGATCTGAGAGTTTATTAGGTCACTTCTGTAATCTCTGCGCCAGCTAAACAAGAAATGATGGATCAGCTATAAGCCCTTGTTTATTATTGCAGGATCCCACTCCCACATCCCTCTCACCCTTTCTCTTCTGCGACTGGTCAAGCTAATTTGATTTGACATCCTAGCATTCAAGATTTGTCAAGTATTGTAACCCTAAGCGGTACTAATATTGAAAACCATACTTGAAATTTATGTAATCCAGATGTGCATGCCAATAAAACAGAGATGAAATGGCAGGCTTGGGGCAGAGGAGGGGCTCGGAGGTGGAACTGGGAGGGTGTGTGTGGAAGAATCCTGTTGCCCTATATTTTTTCCACATGGTATATATAACCAAGTAGGATTTTATATATTAATATTTTCCCTTAACAATAGTAACCGGATTATGAAGTATAGTTTCAAGTAAGTACCAGCATTGGTTTTATTTGCAGCCAAGAATAACTGATTAAGTTTTGGGGAGAAGAAAGGTAATCTATTTTAAATGCTTTTTAAAACTTATATTGACCAGGATCTTCAACACTGTGGCCTTGGGAATAACGGTCACACTGAGTCAGGATTTTTTTTTTTTTTTTTTTTTTTTTGGGGGTAGAAATTGTCTTTCATTAGATATTTAAAAAGGAAGGCAAATAGGTTAAGAGTTGAGACACATTTAGAAAGCTTACCCTGTGTGGGGCATTCCACCTAGAAATATCAAAGCCCAACTCCCTTGCCTTACATCTGAACAACTAGGTGTTGTAATTTACACTCCAGAGTTGTCTTTTAGGGTCAAAAAGCAGTCTACTTTGAGGTGCTTTACCTGAAATCATCCCCCTGCTAGGCTCATACCAGTCTCCATCCTGATCCCCTTACTTCTCTCCTGGCCTCTCTGGAGAGCAAGTTCTTATTAATTCACTTGCATATGAATCCTCAATTCAGAGTTCTGCTTCTGGAGATTCCTGCCTAAGTCTAGGAGTCATTGTAGAGCAGTCTGCCTGGTATTGGCCAACACTCAATAAATACACATTGAATGAATGGAGGAATGAACAAATGGGTCCTAGAGCTATCCCTCTCCCTTATGTCTAATATCCATAAGGTCTATGGGAACCATTAGTAATGGGAGTTTTCCCTTCTTTATATCTTTAGTGTCTTTCCCTTTTTTCCTTTACCACTGCCTTAGATCAGGCCTGCCTCATTTCTTTCTTCCAGTATAGCCAGAGCCTTCTAGTAGTTTTCCAGTTCCCTCTTCATTGTAACCAATATTTCTGTACTAATGCTAAAGTTCAGCTTATCCTTTTAACTCCTCTTAAACTTTTAAAAATGAGTCAGGATTTTTGATGTGGCCCTCTAATATTGCATTTTTTTCTCTCTCTCTGTTGAAACATGGCATTTTTCTAGTTTTGTGTCATTCAGAAGGCTCCCCTGAGAAACAGACTCTGACCTCTGAGCTCTTGGTTCAAAGCCCTCCCATGCTGGGAATGCCCAAGTGCCACTGGTAGTTTCTGGAAGCTTGGTGAGTTGGTGAATTAAATGTGCAAAGTTCTTGCCTTGCTTGGAGGGTTGAGCGGTGACGCCCCTGTGTCACCTCCAGTGGGACCGTTGCCTTCTCTGTCCACCGCCTCTCCCACCTGTGGGATCTCAGGGCATGTCTAGCTGGCCTGGTAGGAATAGTGCCAGTGCAGGGAGCTCTGAATCGGAAGTTTGGTGTCCTTGATGTGAAAGGAACGCAGAATGTGTGATCATGCCTTTGCGTGCTGAGCATAATTAGCAACTGTCCTTACCTAGACCTGGCAGCCCAGGGAAACTGGTCATACTGGCTAGTAAAAGCAGGTGGAAGGCAATCCCAAAGGGAAGCACAGAACGAGGAGCCTCATAAGTGGAGGTGACTTGGGGAAGACTGGGGTCCTCATAAAAGCCATGGCTGTAGTTGGTACCATTGCTATCTGTGTCTAGTTCAAGGCAGGAAATCAGAGATTTGGGTTGCTATTTTTGTCCCTTTTAGGTCAGGGTAAAAGGAAACACCCAGTCTCCAGGGGAAGCTTGTGACCTGCCATCTTCCCACAGTTTGTCTCTGGACAAAGTCTAGTGTCTGCCGTTTCCACAGCAGGGATGGGCCATGTTGGCTAGGGTGGGAGGGCTATCTACCAGCTCTCCTGTTGTCATCATTTACAGCCCCAAGTCCAAGAGGGTGAGGACGTTGCTTGTAACTGAGACCCTCCTTCGCACAGCCTCTGCCTCGGGCAACAACCCTGTTCTGAGTCAGGTCCTGAGTAAGGAATGCTGTCATGGACCCAAGCCAAATAGATTCCAAATGATGGGATTGAATTTTTCCTGTTGGGTTTGCGTCAAGGGAGCTGGTGTGGTATGTGGTCGGGCCCCATGGTGGCCTCCTAGGTGGTTAAGATGCAGATAGCTAAACGAGGGGTCTTGTGCAGGCCTTGCCAGCCTGGAGTCCAGGTGAGTCATCACCACCTGGGAAACATCCCTCACTTCTGTGCAGCAGGGAGGGGCCCCAGGCAAGAGTCAGACGGTCAAGGCTGCTAGTCCAGTTCTCTACTGCGTCATCACCCCACGCAGTCTAGAATGACTGGCAGCCTGTGCCTGAGGACCAGAGCTGGCTAGAAGTGGAAAAGCAGGAAAGGCTTCCAGGGTGGGGACTCGCCTGGGTTTTCAAGGCACGTTTGCATTGTGAACAGTATTGTGCCCAGCCAAGTCTGTGTGGCTGAGCTGCATATCAAATAGGATCCTAGGACTGAAATGGGGTTCTGCAAATCCCTGCTCTGACCTTGTGCCTCCCAGCCAGAACACAGTGAGGCCTGCCTGGCTAAAAAAAAAAAGTACCTGCCTGCTTTCTTGCTTTCTTTCCTTCCTCCAAGGTGTACTTAAAAAAAAAAAAAAAAATCTGTATGACCCAAGATATATCTGTATGCACAAGATTATACTAGAAGAACAATGATCAGAAGTGAGCCAACTAAGTGGACCATAGCATTATTCATGAAGACCAGAATGAGGTTCTCTGTAAGGGGCACAGCAGCCCTCCGGTAAGGAATACAGCCTGATGGTTCAGAGCTAGGGTGTCCATCAGCCTTGGTTGGGATCCTGGCTCTGTGACTTTCTAGCTGTGACCTTCTGCTCTCTTACTGTAAGATGGGCTGATAGTATCACGTCATAAATTAGTCTGAGAATCGAGTGCACTTTGCACAAAGTAAGTGCTTAGTAAGTGGCAGCTGTTAGCATAATTATTGTTATCCCTTTTCCCCATAGCAACAGCTTGATTTGGGGCCAAAAGTGTCTGATTGCCTTCCTCTTTTCTAGATTGTTGCTCCAATACTGGTGCGTAAGGGGACGTAACTTTTTAGGAACTTTGAGTTTGAAACCGGTTGGTGTGACCACCACTGTCCTCCTGTAGACCCATTGCCATGGAAGGATCCTGTTTCTTCCCTCTCCTCTGAGATCTGCCAGGGTTACTCAACCATGAAGCCCATCAAGGGAGGACCTGCCAGGCACGCCTGTAATTCCAGCGATATGGGAGACTGAGGCAGGGGGATCACAAGTTCAAGACTAGCCTGGGAAACTTAGGGAGACCCTGTCTAAAAAAGGCTGGGGACGTAGCTCAGTGGTAGGGTGCTCTTGGGTTCAGTCTCCAGTACCAAAAAACAAAAAAGGTCCAGCGAGCAATTGGGGATGCCGCCATCTGAGACCAAATGCAGGTTTCCGTGGGACAGAAGAGCCAGAGCCACGCCCCTCCCCAGCTTACTCTCCAGAACAGTGAACTTAGCCAAGGTTTCCCAACAGAAACCTCACTTTTCTTTCCAAACTGCAATAGGGTCTGTTCCAAAACAAAACAACAAAATCAGACCCCTGGTGTCTCCTTGTCTCATTTCCATTAGGCATCACAACCATTAACCAAGGGAAAAGAGGATCTGAGCCCTGGTACAGAAGTTAGACCAAGATTTTCTCACCTACCTCCCTTCCTGGAACCCTGAATAATAACAATAGTAAACATAGTTAAAGTATGGCCAACACTGTATTGATTTCTTATTGTATGCCAAGCACTGTACTAAATACTTTATATTCATAAAAAATCATAGTGTTTCCTAGGTGCCAGTACTATTTAAGCACTTAACATATGTTATTTAATCCTCCTGACAACCCCATGAAAAAAAAATTATTCTTCCCATATTAGTGTTACCTTTTATAGATGAAGGGATTAAGGCACAGAGCAGTTATGTAACTTGCTAAAGGTCACACAGCTGGTAATGGCCATGGTAATTTTAGAACCCAGTCTGGAATTAGACGCTGCACACTTAACCACAGCCCTGTGCTGCCTGTCATGATAAGTATAAATTATAAAATAGTTGTAATTATAAAAATATTCTATGTAGGTGTGATTAAAAATGGCATAGAACCATACATACACATCACTCCAAGGTCAGTTTCATAGCTTTGCTATTCTAATCAGTTGTATAAGGTGTGAACATCTCAGGAGACTGGGCAAAGGACACACAGAACATTTCTGTACTTTTTCTTTTTGCCAGTTTTCAAGGAATCTATAATTATTTCACAATAAAATGTCCAAACAAGCAAAGCGCACCATGGCCGACACTGTATTGATTTCTTATTGTATGCCAAGCACTGTACTAAATACTTTATATTCATTATTTTATTCATTTCTACCATTAGAAACTGGCATGGTTAATAAGTTGGATAGCATGGATAGGAAGCAGGGAGGCCACTGGGTGGTACCCACCTCCTCGTTTTATTATAAATAACGTATAGGAAAAAGTACCTGGAACACGGAAGTGTCATGAATTTCCGTATGTTTTGTCAACACACATTAAGTACCACTAGGGACACACAGTCTGGATTAACCAGTCAAAGGCTCTGCTGCAGTTTGGCTCATGGGATGCCAGGAACAAGGATGACCACAGCCTGTCCTAGGAAGGAGGGGACTTCATGGCGCCAAAGGCAAGTCGTGCATTGGTTGACAACAGGGTTACTGAAACCCGTGCCTTTTGGGTGATTTCATCTATATGTGAACGCCACAGAGTGTACTTACGCGAACTAAGACAACCATGATGTCTCCAAGCGATGTGATTTTTTGGGGACCACTGTTGTGTGTCTGGTCCATTGTTGACCAGCAAGTCATTATGTGTCACCAGAGGAAAGATTCCCATAACCCAGAGCCGCTTCTCCTGGAACCAAAGTCTGGATGGTTGGACTCAAGCCAGGCACCTTCCTGGGATTCAAGGACACAGTGGGGATTTGGAAGAGCGAGTATTATCAATCACCAGGTTGGATAGCATCAGCGATTATCATCTTCATTTCCATCAAAAGTGTCTTGTGTCAGAGTATCGTCAAGTTCAATTTAGTTGGAATCAGGACATAGCAAGGACTTATTTTCTATTTCCGCCCTGAGCTGAATCTGCTTTGAATAATTCAGTGTTCATCTGCTTCCAAACACCAAGCTTCCCCACCCCTGGTGCCCTCCTGCATTATGAGGGTCATGTGATTGCTTATTTCTCTGTCTCCTCTCTCCCTAAAATCCCACCTCTGGTTGCCAGCAATGAGTGTTTTTAAGAAAGGGCTTTTTTTGTGTGTGTGTGTGTGGTGCTGGTATCAAACTGGGCCTCACACATGTCAAGCAAGTATTTGACCACTGAGCCACATCCCCAGGCCCCAGGACATCATTTTGGTGTTTATACTACCAGGCAGTATCAGCAACCTAAAATCTAGATATAGACCTCAGGGCAGAGGGTTCCTACAGGGGTCTGTGGACATCTTCTTTTGGGGGAACAACAGAGGGGGATATCAGGGATTGAACTCAGGGGTACTTGACCACTGAGCCACATCCCTAGCCCTATTTTGTATTTTATTTAGAGACAGGGTCTCTCTGAGTTGCTTAGCACCTTGCCATTGCTGAGGCTGGCTTTGAACTTGAGATCCTCCTACCTCAGCCTCCCCAGCCGCTGGGATTACAGGAGTGAGCCACTGTGCCTGGCTATGGACATCTTTTGACCTAATATTCTTTTAACAGAATACACATGGGTGTGCGCACATGCATGCACACACACCTTATGCTATAAGGCTTGGGAGAGTTTCAGATCTGGTAACAGCTGGCAAAGGCTGAGTAGCATCTGACCCTCTTTAGATGTGGCAAAGGCTGCTCAGTTTTCTGTAGGCTCCCTTATTCCCCAAACTTTACTGACCTTATATCCCTGGCTCCACAAGCACCCAGTTGCCACCCTCTGATATAATGAAGGAAAACCCTGTCTCCAGAGGTTAGGCAGAGTAGATGCCTCAGGAGCTAACTGGGCCCTGGTGACCCTGAACCTCTGCCATATGGAGGTAGCCAAGCAGTGGAAAGCTGCTCACAGCCTGTCCTTCTCTTAGGCCAGAATGACACCTGGGCCTCTGGGTTGGGGATCAGGGATTTTAGAGAATTCCCAGCTCTGCGCTGTTTGAAGCAGGATTTGGGACTTGGGGTGCATGATCTGTGGGTGGGGAGCTGGTTTGGAGTGCATTTGGGTGATGTGGCCCATTAGCTGGGTCACCGGATAAGGAGTCAGAAGACAAGTTTCAGTCTCACTCTGCCACTTGTTAAATGGCCATCTGACCTTGGTTTTCTCATCTGTAAAACAGGGATTGTCAGTCTACTGTGCCTAGCAGTGGGGTGGGTAAGAGGGTGGCCATGTGGTTCTGTAGAACTACGTAACAAACTATAAATTTGCCTTGAGAAATTAGGTGACATGCCCGCAGTGCTGTGCCGAGCCATGGCCGAGCCCACAACCTCTCTGATAATCAAGTGTGTAGATCAGGGGTCGGCAAGCTGTGGCCCAGGGGCCAAAATTTTGCCCACTAAGATTGGTTTGTTTACATTTTGAAATGATTGAAAAACATCCAAGAGACAAGCTGTGTTTCACGGCATATAGAATCTGTGCGAAGTTAAATTTCAGCGTTCGTAAATACAGCTCGTGGAACGCAGCCACACTCAGTGCTTATGTATTGTCTGTGGCAGCTTGCAGGCTACAGCAGCAGGATGTCTCATGGCGACAGGGAGCATCCAGTCCACAGAGCACAAAATGCTCTCTGACCCTCGACAGGAAAAGCTGGGGTAGGGTGGGGGGCAGTGGCCCGATGCCCCCACTTGGCCCTCATTTCCACACGGGTGCTGCTGCAGGAATACGGCCTGAGGAGTATTTCCAGATTGAAAGCCACACAGGCAAATCTCCTGAGGCCCGCAACACATCTGCCTTTCACAGCAAACCCGGGAATTCTCTCAGCTTAATTCCCATCTAGCAACCGTCCTGTATCCTTTGGGCTCCAGCTAGGGGCCCTTCCTGATGGAAACCACAGCACTTTTTGTAAAACCAATCTCCCTTTCAGCATTAACCACAAAAAGAGAAGAGGCTGTTCCTGTCCCAGTGGGCATTGCTCCAGGTATTAACCGCCAAGCAGGCCTGGTCTGCAGAGCCTCTTGTCATCCGGATACCCAGAGGGTAGCTGCTGCTCAGATAAGCCTGGGGGGCAGCGCCAGGGACTAGATTGTGTACCCTTCCCCCCACAAGTACTGAAGTCCTGATCCCTCACACCCCAGAACGTGACCTTAGAGTCACTGGGGAGTAGAATTAGTGAGTGACATGAGTTTGCACTGGAGTGGAGTGAGCCCCTCATCCAACATGACTGGTGTCCTGATAGTAGGAGAGGAACTGGAGAACAGAGCCAGAGGCACCCAGGGGTCCTACTGGGTGGCAAGGGAGGCAGAGATTGAAGTTAAGAATCCACAAGCCCCAGGGATTGATGGCCTTACAGAAGCCAGGAAGTGGCACGAAGGGCTTCTGCCCAGGCATTTGGAGGAAGCAGAGCCCCTCTGACACCTTAGTTCAGACTTCTAGCCTCCAGGAGGGTCAGAGAAGAAATCTCTGAGGTTTAAAGCCACCCAGTTTGTAGTACCTTGTTACTGCAGCCCCAGGAAGTTCGTATCATGGCTTGCCCAGCCCATCAGTAAAGCGAATTAGTGTCTTTTGAGGCACTTGGCACTATCCCTGTTCTACAGGTGAGGCTCAGCAAATTCCAGTGACCTGCCTAAGGTTTGACTGGTGGCAGAACTGACTCAGATCAGGCCTCTGACTCCTAGCTGCTCTGATGGGCTGTCCAGGGAACAGTGTCTTTCCTCCGGCTTATCCCCAGCATCCTCCAACATGGAAGGGGCTGGATCCCACAGCGATGGCGCCTTCTGCCTTGTGTTTCTCGTTCCAGTAGCTCCGAGGAGGGTATTTCTTTACTGTGGCCGTCTGAACTTGTTTACTTGAGCTTGAAAATGTGGAGGAGTAAAAATCAGTTGCTAACTTTAAAAAAAAGAAAAAAAAAATGGAAGGGCATGTTTTGCATACATCTGTGTGTTATTTACAATAGAAATTGAGAGAGGAATGAACTGTCATTTTCTTAGCCACTTGCCATGCATCTGAAGAATGTATCTAAAAGATCCTCAGAGAGATACTCCAAATAAAATCCCAACGAGGAAGTGTGTTTAATAAGGGAGGTCTCCAGGGGCCTCCTGGAAAGCCTAAGAACACCGATACTTCCTTTTTAGGTAGCTCCTGGCTGGCCACGCTCTGTGCAGCAAGTAATTGACACCTGTACCTAAGGCGGCAGAGGCACCACTTCTCCCCACAGGGACGACTCCTTTAAAATGCCCAGCTCACCCACTGGTGAGGAAGTAGGTTGCAAGTGGAATCTTACTTTTGGAAGTCTAGGATTGTAATTATGAGTATTTTCAATTACCCAGGAAGTGTAAAGAGTTGTCTGGGGAGCTCCAACCTAGCCTCACACAGGCTCACCAGCTGCCCAAGCCTGTCCCACCCCACCTATCACTTTTTCTTGTTGCTAAAGTGTTGCATGTTAATTTCCCCCTTTAAACTGCGGTGCATATCATCTTTTTTTTTTTTTTTTTTAATATCAGCATCAGCTGGGTATGTGTAGCTTCATGGTAGAACACTTGCCTAAATGTGCCAAGCCCTGGGTTCCAGCCCCAGCACTACAAAACCAACCAACAAACAAAGGCATCATTATGGCACCTAAGAACATTAACAGTGATTCTCTGGTGTCAATCTACCCCGTCGTGTTCAGGACCAACATTTTGCGTTTTCAAACTACGTGAGGTGAACAGGGGTGGTGGGCGAGCAGTTCCACTGGGATGAGAAGGAGGCCAGGGTTATTCCAGAAGGTCCTCTCTGACTGTGAGGGGCTTTAGAAGTCGGTAAGACGGAGCCCCAGTAGGGTGCTCCTGGCCAGTTGCCTTGCCCCTCTGCCATGGCAATCATGGAATTCCACTCGCCTTGGCTGGCTCTTTCCAGGGCTGCCACCTCCCAGGCACCCGTGAGCTGGACCCGCAGCCTCAAGCCATGGAGGATGCCACATTTGTGACATATGGCTGGCAGTGCCTGATGGGTATCTCTGGTTGCTGCCAATGGACAGAGTCGTTTCTTGCTCTGAACAGCATTCGTTTACACCCAGAGAAACCCCGCCTTCCCCCCACCCCCGCACCCCGTGTTCCTCCTTTCCTCCCCCCACCAAAAAAGGAAGAAGCTTTTTGGCGATTTGTTTTCAGTGGGCTGGCTCAAAAGGAGCTTTATGTTTATTTTCCGAATGGCCCTCTGGACCGTTGTGTCCATTTATCATGCCCCGCCACCCGCCCTCCCCCACCTCTCCTCCACCCTGAAAACCTGAACTTCATCAAACTGTTCCTAACGACTACCACATGTCCACGGAGGGCGCAGGGGGCGGGAGGTGGGACTGGGAAATGCAGGAAGCCTCCAAGGAGCACAGTAGCATATTAAAATTCAATGGCTTAGTCATCAGAGTTTTCAGCCCCAGCACCAAAGAAAAATAAATGAACGTTCTGTAACAGGCCTGTGGGCCTCGGAGGAAGGGGGTGCAGGGGGAGGAAGGGGCGAGCAGAGGCTGTGGTTTTAGATAGAGGAGTTCATGCTGTTGAGAACAATTAGGGCTTTTGCTCAGAAATAACAAGACGCACCACTGTTTCCCTGCCCGTTGAAGAAGTGCAGGGCCCTGGGCTAGAAGGCTGGGTCTCATTGACTGGCCAGCTCACAGATGAGGAAACTGAGGCCCAGGGGATGTGACTGCCCCAGAGTCACATAGAACTTAGTGGGAGAGGTGGGACCAGATGCCTGGGCTCCGCGCCTCCCAGTCAGTGTTCTCTCCTCCCTGCAGTTATTTCCTGATGCTGGTGGGTCTGCTTAGAGCTCCTGGCAGACAGGACCCCCTTGGGTTGCCTCTGGGTTTAAAGGTCATCAGCTCATGGGCTAAGAGCTGCCATGGTGTCCTCAAGATGTCAGAAGACCCACCCGCTGAGGGCACCTGCCTTAGCATCCTGTCCCCATTGTCTTTCTCCCTGCCCCCAGTGGCTTGTTGGGAATGCTGGTAGGGCCTTCCCCACCTGGCTTCTCCCCCAGCAGGGAACCCTGACGTGGCCCTGCACAAGGTCAGCTGCTGGCGCCCCCCAGAGGCCAGCCTCTGAAGCATGTGGCTTTTGTTCCTGTCATTTCTTCTGTCCCTGCGTCTTCTCTGAGGAGTAGGCCAGATCCCCTTTCTTCCGTTTGCTTTTTAGATGAGGCCACTGAGTCACAAGGAAGTAAGGCGA
Organism: Sciurus carolinensis; assembly: GCF_902686445.1. NCBI lineage: Eukaryota > Metazoa > Chordata > Mammalia > Rodentia > Sciuridae > Sciurus > Sciurus carolinensis. Next base: position 43,641,748 of record NC_062223.1, read on the forward strand.
CTTGGTGAAGTCCTGAGTTGGTGGAAGAACTGGTTCAGCCACATGCATCTCCTCGTTCCCATCTCCATGCTCCGTCACTCCCTCCCACTTCCATGACCGAGACTGGAACGGGAGATCCTCTGAAGTCTTTGGGTTGGAAGAGGTTCTAGAGGAGAAGGAAGCCAGGCCCCTGATGTGAGGACAAGCAGGCAGGGTGAGGGTGGGAGAGGCCTGGCCAGGACCCTCCAGGCTCATGCTGCACAAGTGTCATGTCCTCCCTGGCCATAACTCTGGGACACACTGGGAACAGTTGAGTGTCCCAGGAATGGCCAGTCCAGGATACCCACCACTGGTCCAGAATAGCGAGAGCATTTAGTTGGCTATTGTATTGTCTCTATGTGGATTCAGTGAACAACTTGAGGAGAAAAGCTGAGAGGTAGAGAGAGTAACCAACCAACTCAGCTAAACGTTGGCAGCAGAAAGTCAAACAAAATCAGATTTTCTGAGCAAGTTTAAAAGGTCTCCCAGGAGTAACTGGACAAATTCCCATGGATTCGGGCCATGAAGTGTACTCTCTAGAGGTGTCAGTTGACTCCTGCTTCCCCTGCATTGTGGCGGGAATTCTGGCTGCATCCAGATTTCTGATCATCCCTCTTCCTATCCACAGGGCTGGGAAGGGGCTGTGGTCCGTGCATCGCCTCAGGCCCCTGATTTGCTGCCTTTTAACCACAATAGCAGCGTAACTTGAAAAGATCGTTTCAGAGAGGAAGGACCCAGGACAGAGTTAAAGAGATCTCCACCAAGGGTGATCCCTCAGTAGACTCTTGCCACAAGCCCTGTCCTCTCTACTTCCGATTCAGGGTCCCCTCCACATCAGGTGTGTGATGTCTGTCCTGTTGGTGCTGGAAAAGATTGGTAAGGACCACCACCTCCCTTAAAGAAGTTGTTGGGAGACTTCTCTGGTAGACCATTAATCTTACAAAGGAAAGCCAATCAAATGTCAGACCCCACAGAGACCTCACCAGGCTGGGCTTACAGCCTCCCCATCATGGAAGATCCACCCAAGATTCCAAGTGAATGCTGAAACCATGCATAGTACTGAGCCCTTATGAATACTCTGTTTCCTGCAAATATATACACAGATTTTTTTTCCATCCTAGCTAAGCACTTAAGCACGGTCACTGTAACTTTGCAGTTTGAAGTGTGACAGCAAAACCAACACAAATTTCTTTTTCCTTCTTTACAATTTCACAGGTAGGAGATTTTGTTCTTATAGATCTTAGTAACCTTAGCATGTGAATTTTTTTTCTTTACTTATTGAGAACTTCCACTTTCTCACTGAAACAGAGAACTTTAATGGCTTCTCTTTGTCACATCCAGATTGCCAACATCACTTCTCTTGCACTCTGGGCCTGTTAAATAAAATAAGGGTTATGTGACTGCAAGCACTTCAATACCTCAACAGTCAATCTGATGAACAGTCAATTTGATAGCCAAGATGGCTGTTAAGTGATCAAAGGGCAGGTAGCATATACAGTGTGGATACACTGGACAAAAGAATGACTCACATCCCAGGTGGGATGGCATGAGCTTTCATCACACTGCTTGAAACAGCACACAATTTAAAACATGGACTATTTGTTTCTGGGATTTTTTACTTCATACTTTCAGATCATAGTTGACTGTGGATACTAAAACTTTGAAAACTGAAACTCCAAATAAATGGATCTACTCCGTGTTTAAACCCCACTTTCTCTCCATATCCACCCTGCCTCATCATTCTGGCCATGTTCGTTGCAATAAAAACAATGTTATTTCCTTCACTGAGAGTTTATTAATGAATTTCTAACCAGAACCCAAAGTTTAGGAACATGAAGGATGAACTTGACTCTCATGCAAACACTGGCCCAGACAGTGGTTCCCTCTGTATTCCCTTTGCACCCACCAAAAATAGCACTTCTCAAGAGGTGACCCCTTACTGGTAGAGTAACCAAAGCCCAAGGAGCCTACTGAAAACCAGAGTCCCCACCAAAGCATTCCTGGTGCTAAGCCTCAGAGTCATTTAGCACTAAAGGCCCCAGACTGGGAGCAAGCTCAGCCCACAGCAAACCTGGGCCCTGTTCCCCACTTGGCCTGGTCTCATCTCCTGCAGCTGCCTCCTTAAACCTCTCCTGGCACTCTGACTTGCTCTGTTGGGGTTCTCTTCTCTGTCCAGTCTTGGGGCCCATGAGAATGTGATGAGAGCTTCAGATATCAAGATGTAGAGGGCAGTGCTGGGGACCTGCCTCAGAGCAGCTGAAGGTCCACAGGTAAAAGTCACCAGCAAGAAGTGGCAGGAAGTAGCATGGTGCTGATCTGGCAAGCCCTGGCAGAGGCATTTGAGAAAACAGTATTGCATTATTGTCACCATTAATAATAGCCCTTTATTTGAGCCTTGCTAGGACAATGCTCCAAACAAAGTAGAAGGAAGAAACAGTCCCTGCCGAGGGGCCTTATAATTCATCAAGGCCAGTGGAGGAAGAAAAATTCACTGGGGAAATGTCGTGGGGAAGGGGTAGCGGGGCTGGGGATAAATTCAATCCATGCTGGAGGTGTAACTGGAAGACGCCCACAGCCTCGCCACACATCCCTGTTAGCTTTGTTTTAAGAGGCCTGTTCCAGCCCCTCTTTTGTCTTGTCAATTCCGCTGGCTCTGAGCCCCTCGAAGGCTCTGAGAATAAAAAATCAGACAGATTGAGGCTTAAATCTTGGCTCCAACACAGCCGCCCGACCTTGGATAGATTCCTTTACTTCTGAGCCTTTTACATCTGCAGGGGAGGTACACAGATTGGTGATCAGAGGAGTGAAAAATAAATGATAAGAGTACTGATGAAAGAGGACTTGCTAGAACCATCTTGGTATTCCTTAGAGGACCCAAATGCCAGGCCTGGTCCTACCTACTGCCACCATCTATTGAGAGGCCACTGTGTGCCAGGGACCACGCCTAGTGTGTTTCTGAATATCAGTTACTTGTCTGTCAATGAGTGTGAGAATGATTGCTTCACCCTTTTTTTACGTGTGGGTGTGAGTGGGTGTTGTTTTCTCGTTGGATGCTGGGCTCACCAAACCAGGGGTGTGGTGGCATTTGGGGGCTGCAAGAGCTCTCTGAAAACCAGCAGCCACCGTGCCAAGTCGGAAGTTGTGCTGTCCTCCGAAATGCTGGCAGCCAGTAGCTGCAGCTGTGTTGCAACAAGTCTGACTTAATTTGGGGGGTGGTACAGACAGCACTGTGTGGTGCTTGTTAAGAGCCAGAAGAATGCAGCTTATTCACCAAATTGTGAACATGGTTAGGTCTTGTGTGGGGAGCGAGAGGAGAATGTGTGATAGAATTTTAAAGAGTGAAAATGCTGATAATTATAAATTTATTACAATGCCCATTATGCAGAAGATCTAACTGGATTAGCTCAAGACAGCTGAGTAAGCACTGGGTTTCCTTGAGGTCTCTTCCTTCCAGGTTTACAATTCTATTCTGTCTTTCTTCTTATTTATTTGTTTTTGAGATGGACTCTCACCATGTTGCCCAGGCTGACCTCAAATTCCTGGGCTCAAAGTACCTCCTGCCTCGGCCTCCCTGGCGGCAGAAGCTGCGGGTATATGCCACCATGCCCACTCAGGCTGACCTCTGTATTTATCTATAAGATGGGAGTCTGATCATTGTCCTTCCTTAGTTCTCATTATTATCACCTTCATTTCTCAGGAATAAAAAATCAGACAAAAAAATTACATTTTTTACACAATGCAGTTGGTATAAACCCCAAATGTTGGAGGATGTGAGATTTTTTTTAAGCCTTGTCCTCGCCTTTTGCATGACTCTGGGTAGGTCTCCGAGGGCTTCTGTTTTTCTCCCTGTAAAATGAGGGAGCATGAGATAGGATGCTTTAAGAAAATCCATGAAATAGGTAACTGCTCCAATACAAATAGAAACAGGTAATTCTTCCAATGTGGCAGTCCTGGTCCAAATGTCCTTTTAATCCCTTATCAGTAAAGATTCATCCCTGGCAGGAGGCAGGCCAGTGTTTCTGGATTGGTGTTCCAGGGAGTGGCTGCGTCTGGGAATTCTGCCTTCTCCAAGCGCTGGACTGCAGCGTGCCGACGTGTCCTCATCAGAGAACAGTTGAATTGCCCTCATTGAATTACACCACGATGAAGGGTTGGGGCTTTGCATATTTATTATTCAGGAAGCACCCCGCTGTCCTGCTGAGCACAGGTACTGTGTCAGCTAGGATCAGGTGGGGGATTGGATTCAGAAAGTCCTCCTTTTGTATTCAGCTTGCTTCTTCCTGTTCCACTTGACCACGTTCCTGGGCTCTCAGGACCCCTGGAGATTTCGTGACAGAGTGTAATTCTGCCCTCTTTGTACCTGGGCAGGGGCACCCAGGAAAGCAGTTGTTTCAAAGCCTAGACTGACATCTTAATGGAGACCCTGTTTGTTTTTGTTGTGTTTTAAGCTTGTTTGGGGAGGTGCCTGGGGATTCATGGCCTCATCCTGGTCTTGTAGGGTTGCTGAGCTGTAAACATGACCCTGTGACCCAGCCAATTCTGAAAAGCCATTGACGGGTTAATTCGTCAGCATTAGAAGTGTCACCAGTCCCCATTCTGTAGGATTCCAGGCCAGAGCCCACCTGCTGAAAGGGAGAGAAAGAGACAGCCCACGTGTCCCCTAATGTCAACAAAAGACTGCTTTGCACATGGCCCAGAGGGACCTGTTTGTGTCCAGGAAGGAAGGGAACTGGGTAGGGGAAGGTTTCAACAGAGTTGTACATCTCCTCCCCACCCCTCCCAAACAAAAATCTGTTGGACTTTTGCAAGTGTCCGTGGTTGTTCTTGGCCATTGCCCCTCCTACTTTTAAGGGCTTATGGTTGCTAGTACACTTCCTCCCTGACCTTCCCTGCCTTGGTCCTGCTATAAAATCCCCACACCTATTTCATACCAAAGCTGTTGAATCTGACCTTTCCATCCTTGTTCAAGTTCAGTGCTGTGACAAGAGGAACCCAGGCCAGGCACAGGCTTGTGATCTCACAGAGCAGGACTGTGGGAGCACAGAGGACAGGGTGGTACAGAAAGGGGACCCAGAGGGCTGTTAGAACAAACCTTTACCAAGCCTGAGGCTGAGAACAGTTGCCAAACAGTATCAATAGCAGTGACTGACAATAGTAGCGAACTTGGACTCTGCCAAGCACAATAAATGCATTAAACTCTTCACACATACGATCATGTGAGCAGAGCAGCACACCAGAATCAGCCAGGCAAGTAAACATAAGTGATGTGAGACACACACACACACACACGCACACACACACACCAGGCCCCTCCAGGAGCACACACTTCTGTAGAGCTTTCTAGTTTCTAGGTGCCGGGCAGAGTTGCAAAGCCCATATATATTTTAATCCACAGCAACCCTGCAAGGCAGGTACTGCTGTTGTTTCCATGGTATAGGTGACATGGAAGCACCAGAGGTGGAACAACTGGCAACACAAGGTGATCTTTAGTTTTCTATCCGGTCATTAATTCCATCTCTGTAAATCCTTGACAGGTGTTTCTCATCTAAAAATCAGATGTGAGAGGACTTCCTTCTGCCTCTCTGTCCTTGTGGGATTAAGTAAAAATAATAAAGTGGGACAGAAATTTGTAAACCATCATTCCATGTTCAAATGAGCTATGGGGAAAGCCTGAGAAGGCTGCATGGTAGTGGTTGATGTCGGGTGGAACCAGTGGAAGGATGTTTACAGTCAGTGTGACAATCCATCGAATATGACACGGGGCCCTTAACCTTGAGATTTTTGTGAAGATGAAGTAGAATTGGGCTTGTGAGATGGATCCTGATAGTAGAGTTTCTGGGGTGATAAGAGAACTCCACCCGAAGGCCCTGAAAGGCAGGCATGTCTGCCCTGACCTCGCCCGAGGGATTCTGGTCTGACTGGGAAGACAGGGGAAGCGCTGGCCATGATTAGTTGGGATGCGTTTGGAAGGGATCGAGTGGTTCCACGGATTATTCCAACCCTTAGAGGTGCGTGTCAGAGTCTATAGTGGCCAGAAGATAGCTGCTGTCCTGGGTCTTATAACCAGGTGTCCAGGTGTTAGAAGGTGTGTGCTTGGCTGGCAAGGCTGAAGACCTGGGGTCCCAGCAACTTTGAGAAGAGAAAAAAAGTAACTGTCAGTCCTGTTGGAAATCATTCTTGGACTTTTTCATAAAGAGGAATTTGCAGTTTGACCTTCTGGTGCTGTGCAATATGGTAGCCACTAGCCTCATGTGATTATTTAAATTTACATCTTAATATTAAAATTAATATTTCTTTTCCTCAGTTGCATGAGTCACATTTCCAGTACTCAGTAACCACTCGTGACTACTGTGTTTGACAGACATTTTCTTCATGACAAAGTTCTAGGGGTTACCAGATCTTTCTGGGTATGTGACAGTATGCCCGCTCTTTCCTAGGCTGGGTTCTGTGGCCCCTTCTAGTCTAAAAACTCCCCTTCACCTCTTGGAGTCCCAGAGGCCTGCTGGAAAGTTAGATGCTTGGGTTGCTTTTGACAAAAACCAATTCTAAACACTTCACTCCTGTTTTTCTTCTCAGGTGCCACTCCATACGTTGACTCTTAAGTCGATTTTCTTTTCATTTTTCCCTCCCAGGTGAGGACAAGGGGTATTAGGTCTTTCTAGAACACTGGTCCTCCAAGCGTGTTCAGAATGGACTTATTCAAGTCAGAATTCAGAGGCCAGCCTGGAGCCCTGTCTTAATAAACCAACTTAACGGGACCATGGCCAGCTGCTCCTCATACTGGCTCTTGGGATCATTTTGTGAGTGAGGAATAATGAAGTTACATTGTATATTTAGAATTTTTTAACTTCATGAGTCCCTGCTTTAGTAGCTAAACTGCTGAGAAGGCATTTGACTGCTGTGAGGCTGTGTCTGGGTGAGCCGTAATGTGGTGGCCAGAGCCACCCAGGAAATGTTGGACCAGGGACAGGGCAGTCTCTGTCTCGTTCTTGCAGCTGCATGACTGTGACAGTCCACCAAATGGAGAACTTGCCAGCAAGACTTTTCAGGATATTTGGGTAGCTGTAGCTCCCTTATACCATTCCCTCTGGGGAGGGAGGGAGAGAGGAAAAAGAGAGAGAGAGAGAGAGAGAGAGAGAGAGAGTTTATGTAAAAGGAATGGGAAAATAGACTTCAGGAATGATTTTTCACTTAGAAAGAAAAAATGTCATTGGTGACCTCACCTGAGAGTTTGGAACCTGATGCCAGCCCTGTTTTCCAGCATGCACCCCCAAATGCCACACTGTACAGGTTGCTGGCACTGGGTCTTATTACTGATGTGACTCTCCCCCCGCCACACTGCCTCCTTTTCCCAAACAAACCCCCTCCAACTGGAAGGTCAGAACCCCGGACAGCTTTTTACACAGCCACCATATGGTGTTTGCTTTAGCACAGATCCACAAATGATGTGTTATTACAGCGGAGGTGCAGAAAATATATGACAAAACCGGGTTTGTTTCCCCACTGGAAACCTGAGGCTGAAATACTGCAGTATTCCTTCAAGCCTGACTCAGAAGACGAGGGGGAGCCTTTCCCAGAATTGGGGCACTCACCAGGGACCATGGGGCGGGGACAAAAACCCAACAACATTGCACTGGTCACCAGGGGCAGGGTAATGGTTTATTTTCAGTCCGTATTTTATTAAATTCACTTTTTCCTGGTGTGATTTATTTCTGTCTCTAGATGTTCCTCCTCCCAGTAGTTTATAAACTGACTTGAGTATGGGCATCACAGTCAGCTGATGACTGGTTTGGTTGGTTTTCACAAAGGAAGAGGAATGAGCAGGGGGTCCGCACAGGGAGGTTTGTCAGGCCTAAATTCCCACCCGGCGAACATGGTACCACCTTGGATGAAGGCTGATGTTCCGAGGCTGAGAGGCACAGCAACACCCAAAAACAATGAGCAGGAGTTAGCTTTCATCTGAAGAGTCATCAGAATGTCCTCGAGCCTGATGTGGGGTCACATTTTTTTCCCCATCATGGGCTCCAGCAGGAAAATAATGTATCTAATTTCTGTCTCACTGTCCTCATTTGTAGAAAAGTCACTTAGAACCAGCCGAGAGGATCTCCTATCACCAGTACCTGCTCCTCTTTGTTCTCCAGACTCTCTGGAACCTTCCACTGTGTGATTTGTCCCTTTTACTTCCCAACACAGAGCAGGGGAAAGTTGCAAATCTGATGTGCTCCTGGGGCCCATGGCCCTTCTCAGGACAGTTGCTACAGGCCCTGGGTGCAGAGGTCATGTTTGGTAAAGGTCACGCAATGGAAAAAGAGAAGTGAAGGCTTTAATTCATTTCCAACTGAGCAAACCTCGTTGTTTCCTTGTCTGGAAATGGGGTTCTGCCCCTGGGCCTTGTTTCTCTATTGTGAAAATGGAAGGAGACAGCGTGGAGGCAAGTTCTTTACCCAAGATACAGCTTTCTACCCACACCGCTGTGGCAGCCACATGCAGCTCCTGAAACTTAATCAAAATGAAATCAGGGCAAAAATTCTGTTCCTAATCATCACCAGCCTCGTTTGAAGTGCTGGAGAGGGGCTGGTGGCTACTCTCGCTATGTTCAGCAGGGTCATGGGTGTGCTGTAAGAGGCAGGTGGCGAGGCAGCTTCTCTTTATTCTGGCGCTGACGGTCTGAGGAGGGTTCTCGAATGGGAGATGGAGGGAGCCGCAGGCCCTGGAGGGAGCAGGCAGGTTGCCTCTCCCCTCTGGTCCTCACCTTCCCCATCTGTACCTTCCTTAGAGGGGCGCCATGATGGTTCAGCAGTATCCTATCTGCAAGGCCCTTGGCTCAGTGTCTGGTGCTCAATAATTGCCTAAATAACTTAATAAGTCACTAAGTCATGATTTAATAAGCTGTGGGACTGCTGTCGCCACCACTTTGCACCACATAGGAAACCGCAGATCCACACAGATGATGCCTTCATGGTCACCTGGGGAAGGACCAGCAAATGTCCCCCTGGGAAGGCGCAGGGGTTGTTGTAAACCCACAAGAGTGATGACCAAGCAAAGTAGTTTTGTCGTCAGTTCCCTGAGTACAGAATAAAGAGCCCTTCACTGGGAGAGTAAGGGGAGGGCCTCGCTGCCAGAGAGAGGTGGAGGGAGGAGGCACTGTTTCCAGGCAGGAAGGAGCTGTGCTAGCCATGGGCCTTTTGCTTCCTCTGAGGCTCCCCTGTAAGCAGGAATTTAATAGCAAGCAGGGACACTTCTCCGAGCTGGGTGTGCAGTAGGACAGGGCCAGGGAAGTCACTGCCTCCCGGATGGTGCTCCCGCCACTCGGAAGGAATTCCAGGTCTCAGTGCTCCTGGCCCAGGTGCAGCCTCTGGGCACGTGGGACCATGTGATGACAGCAAGTGGCCTGGGTGCAGGTGGTAAGGTGGGAGAAGGTGGCAGAGATATTCCAAGCTCATGGTGTCTGCAGTGTGCCGGGCAGCACTTCAGACTTAGAGCAGGCACAGCTTGCTGAAAGGATGCCAAGGAGGGAACTCGGGTTGGGCCCCAGCTTTGGTGGAAGTGGCGGTTCTCAGGAACATGGAGGTGGGAGCTCAGGCCAGCACAAATCATGGCAGCAGCCAGGCCAGGGCGGCTCTTCCTCTTGTGGATAGAGGGGTGGAGTCCAGCCCTGAGCCATTCACCAGCAGGCAGCAGCTGCTGGGGTTGAGGCAGGAGAGGACCTGGTCACCAGGGGCTTCTTGGAGATCACCCTTCCTGGCCAGCTGCTAGTCTCCTCGGCTCCAGCACCCGATTAGGGAGGACGCTCATGGTTGCAAGTTATGAAAACCTTACTGAGAATAAGGTAGAAATAAAACGGAAGAGGATTACTGGAAGCAGGTGGGGCCCAAGGGCAGGAGAGCTTCTGAGCCTCAGGTAGGTGCTGGGACAAAGCCTGGGAGGATCTTTCTTCCTCTCCCTTCTTCTCTCTCCCGCCCTCCCCATCCTCTCCCTGTCTCTGTCTTTGTGTGTGTGTCTCTCTCTCTTTTCCTTCCTCCTCCTCCTCCTCCTCATTGTCTTCCTCTTTGTAAACAAGGCAACTTGGGAGATTGAAGGGCATGGCAAATGCTCAGGTTTGGAATCCACTCAGGTGTCAGTGACGCGGTAGGGGTTATGCCATCCAGGTGGCACCTGGTCACTGTGACTGAAGAGGGCTGGTTAAGCAGTGGTCACTCTGAGTGGCTCCAAAACTTCCTAAGGTGCCCACTTCTAGAGGGAGGTCAACCCTAAGCAAGGGCAGAGATGGGGTCACTTCAGGGAATGGGCAGAAGTGGGGGAACGCCAGGATCCAGGTGCATGGTGGCTCTGGCCACCTCCCTCCCAGGCATGGTGGTGTGGGGCTCTGGCCTGACACTTGTGTGAGGACAACCACGTCAGGTGGTCACCCAATGATGGGGCTCACCTCCTCAAGTGAGGAGCCTGAGCCCAGGGCCTCCTTCTGGGGCTTGCTCTTGGGTTGGATCTCTCGTGGAAGCCTCCTCTTCCCTAGCTGGACTGTGAGCGAGGACTGTGGCCTCTTGGGTCCCTGAGTGCCCTGCCCGCGGCACACTGAGAGTGCTCAGGGTGGGATAGGGTAAAAAGGTCCCCCTCCACTGGCTCCTGAGTTCCCACACGCAGGAGCAGAAACATGGTAACCAGGGAGATTCTGTCTCCTCTCCTTTCAAAGGCCGCTTTCGTTTTGGTCGGCAGTGCATCACATCTCATTTTACTGCAGATGTCTTGCATTGCTCTGGAGAGCTTCCTAAGGGACAGATGTGTCCTCGACTCCATCTTCAGTTCTTTGGGCGCAAGGCCTTACATCTTTGTAGCTCCAAAGCACAACCTGTTTGTATCACACCTGGCCCCAGAACAAGGTTCAGGAGTCTCACGCAGACGCTCACAATGCAGCTGGATACAGTCAGGGAAGGATTCTTGGCCCTTTCAGCAGCACCATGTTCTGTCTTATGGAGGGTGCCTGGTTTTCCCCAGTGACTCTGACACCTGCAGTCATGGGACAGGCCCCTCATCAACAGTGACCCAGGGTGACCCAGGGGAAGGAGGAGGACAGAGTTCCCTCAGTGGAGCCAGCCACCCCACGTTCCTGTGGAGCCTGGGGGAGTTTCTGGCTGGGTTTCTCGAGGTCTCCCTCCCACCAGGATCCCTGCTTCTCCCGCTGCGACTCACACAGACAGAACAGAGCCTGGCAGCACCCACCCGGGCGTGACTCATGGTGAAGCCCTCTGAAGTCAGGGTTCCGAGCCCACGCCCCTGGACAGCCTCGCCTGATCTATTTTGGGTTTGGTTGTCATAGAAGAAGGGAGGAGCCACTCTCCTCGCCTCTGAGAGTCTTTCCTACCTTCCCTCCACAACAGCCAGGCTGCTCTGAGGCTGTAGAATATGGGTGTCCTAGCCCACCAGCTTCTGTGTCCCTATCCATGAGAATAGCCCCAGAGATCAGGAGGGGATAGTGCAGAGAGTGGGAACACGTGTTTGAGGTGAGACAGACGACCTGGTTGTGGGTCCTGCCCTACCCGCAACTAGCCGTGTGACCTTGGACAAGTGACTTAACCTCTAACCTCTCTAGAACTCAGTTTTTTAATCTATAAAATGGGGATGATAACGTCTCCCTCCCCATGTTATCCTGGGACTAACTGAGCAGAAGAAATTTGTAAAGTCCTTCCCTACACATAGGAAGGTCTCGCCAGTGGCAGACGCAGCTCTGTGAGCGAGACGGAGGGTTGTGTACGACAGGAAGGAGCTTGGGTAGGTGCCTCTCTCTCAGACTTTCAGTCACGCCTCTGGGGTGAGGCAGGAATGGGTCGGGAGCCTGGGGTGAGGAAGCATCCCTCTGCTGTGACCATTCCCTTCCACATCCGCCCCTCCTCTGGAACCACACTTCATGTCTGTTGGCAGAAAGCTGATCCTAGGGGGTCATTGGAGAAATAGTTTCAGTTGCCAAAACTGTCATGTGTGAAGCCAATAAATCCCACTTTTTCCCCTTCACCGGAAACGAAGCTGTTTGGGCAGGAAAGGCAGGAATTCGGGCTTCCTGGGTATCCTGACTTTATGCAGCAAGTACTTACTGCATGCACACCTGTGCTAGCAATGCCCTGGTACAGGCAACCCCACCCCTGTGCCGCTTACAGTCTGGTGGGGCTCGAGGACACATCGGCCTCAAGAGACCTGGGCGTGGTCTCTTTCAGAGACACCTTATTGTCAGCAGCGGAGATACAGCGTCCTTGCCGCCTGATACCTCAGCCTCTGCTTCCGGCCTTCCCTGACCGCACCGCCATCATCACATCAGCCCCAGCGCCTCTTCTCCCCGTGCCAGAGATGTGCCCTTCTACCTGTGCAGCATCCCCGCTCCTGTCTCTCTGCCGAGTTTCCCGGATCTCCTTCCAGGTCCAGCTCAGGGCTTCACCAGCCGTCATGTCACTGGGCACTGCCAGGGGTGATCTTCCAGAGCGGGTGGAGGTTTAGCCTCCGCAGCACACCGCGAGCTCTGTGAGAACAGGGCTGCGGCTGGGCTCTTGGACCTTCCCGGTGTCATACAGCTTAGGAGAGAGTTATCTGAGTGGGAGGATGCTCTGAAGTAGAGGTCAGGGGGCTCCAGCTCTGGCAGTCTGCTCTTTCAGAAGTGTGGATGAGTTCCCCAGGCGCCCTGCCCTCTTGAACTGCCCTAGGCCTTAGCAGCATGGCCTGTTGTGTTAGAGGGTATTCCCAAAGTGCTTTGTTTTCTCTGGGAAGCCTTCGGGGGTTATTCTGGTCAAAGCCACTTGCCAGTGGTTGCTTTGTAGAACCGGATTTAAGTTTTCATTCAGCTATGAATTTTTTTTTATGTGAAGCTATTATTTCACCACTCTCACCAGCTTTTCAGTTGCTGGTTAATGCCTGTGTAGTACCACTGCTGCAGGTCAGACTTTGAAACTCACTCTTAGAGCTGAAACTCACTCTTACAAGCTGAGCTTCTGTCATGGATTGAGCCCTGGTCCCATTGGTTCTGACTTCTCCCCATGGTGCTGTGTTGGTCAGCTTTCTGTCACTATAACAAAATACCTGAGCTAATCTATTTATAAAGAGAGAAGGTTTGCCAGGCATGGTGGCGCACACCTATAATCCCAGTGGTTTGGTAGGCTGAGGCGGGAGGATCGTGAGTTCAAAGCCAGCTTTAGCAATATAGCAAGGCCTTCAGCAATTTAGTCTGTTTCTAGACAAATATTCTTTTTAAAAAGGGCTGGTGATGTGGTTCAGTTGTTAAGCCCCTACAGTTCAATCCCCAGTACCAAAAAAAAAAAAAAGAGAGAGAGAAAGAAAGGTTTGTTTTGATTCACATTTCTGGAGGTTCCAGTCCATAATGGATTGACCCTGTTGCTTCTGGCCTGTGGTGAGATAGCACATCGTGGCAGGAGCATGTGATGAACCAAAACCATTCACCTTGTCACCAGGAAGCAAAAGAGAAATAGAGGAAGGGGGACAGAGGGCCACAATTCCCTTCCACGGCAAAGACCTAAAGACCCCCCTCTGACCCACCTCTTAAAGGCTCCACCACCTCCTAACAGCACTACCCTGGGGACCAAATCTTTAACTCATGGGCTACTGGGGGTTATGCAGGAACCAAACCTGAGCAGGTGCACATTCACAGGGGTCCAAGGCATGACCGCCTTGGATTCATGTGTTTTCACCTTTATGTAACCTCGATGGTTTTCCACATTAGGCAACAGATCATGCCTCCTTAGGGGGGGTTTTCAGCTGAAATATTCCCAGTCTTACTGTGCCTCTCTTTTAAAAAGTCTACACTTGGGAGCTAATTCACTTGTTTTACATTCTTAAGGAAGCCCAGGGGGTGAGGGGTGCAGGGTTCTGAGCACATCAGAGGCCCAAGCACTGCCTTCAGATTCCCTCAGAAGGCAGAGCCCCCCTGGAATGGACCAGACCACAATTCTGCTTTTTAGCAATTCCTACCTTGGCTAATGGATGTTCTGTTTCCTAGGACTGCAGAATGAAATGGAGTCATAATTAAAGGTGGTCCAAGTTTCTTTTTTATAGGATACTTGTAGTTAAACCTTTTTTAAAAAATGGATCATTATTCCTTGCATACCCCTTGTGGAAACATGGGTCCCCCCGCCCGGAGGGTTCATGAGCTGGGCGAGAACCTCAGCCCACCACATGTAGCTGTTTCTCTCTGTACCCACCCGTGTCACATGCTTAGCAGATGCAGTCAGCTCAACCTGTTGTATCTGTGGGTTCTGCATCTGCAGATTCAACCAACCACATATGGAAGATGTTCAAAAAATAAAAGTATGTACTAAACATGTACAGACTTTTTCCTTCCTTAAACAATAGGATACAACTACTTACATAGTTTCTACACTGTATTTAAGTGATCTAGAGATGATTTAAAGTATATGGGAGCATGTGTGTAGGTTAGGTGCAACTACCGTGCCATTGTGTATAAGGGACTTGCTCATCGGCAGATTTTGGTATCCTCAGCAGATACCGAGGGCTGATCATGTGCCTTCCAACTTGCATAAGGCACGGGATGCTCAACAATGTCTTTCTCTCCTGTGCCTCTGAACCCATTTCTTCAGGTATAAAATGGTGCCAAGAATAGCTTTTCTTATAGAGCCGTTGCGAGGTTTCCGTGCAGTGGTGCTTTAAAGCGCTTTGCAGGGTTCCTGGTAAGTGCACTATCGCTTACAGCGATTGCTGTGATGGTGGTGAGAGTGGATGCTTTGCTGAGATTTTGTGGCCTGCTCTTTGGTTGGGACTGGGCCTTGATTCCACAGGAGACCTGTCTCCGACACTCTCCTGCAGCAGAATCCTGGAGAGGAACAGAGGTGGGACTGGTTTGAGAAGGAAGCCCATAGCCAGTGACAGTGGTGACTGCAGGCCCAGCCAGTCACACAGGAGGTGTTGGCCCAGCTTTTAAGAAACTGACTTTCTGGCAAAAAAGTGATTTTTAGAGCTTCCCAAGGCTCATTTCAAAGAAATTCACTTGCATGTCATACATATGAACTTCAAAAAAAGAAAAAGAAACCTAAATAAGTGAGGCTTTCTGTCATGATAAGGTTGAAAGCAAGTTGGAATGGCCGCGTATGCAGATACTGAGAACAAGGTTTGGGGAGACAAGACTCATCTCTTAAAGACCAACCAAGAGAGCCCTTTTGTTGCATCTGGAATAAGAACCTGTCCCCTCAGGGCTACCCTTGTCTAACTGGCTTAAGAACCCCAGAATTGCCTGCCTAATGCTTTTGCTTTTTTGTTTGGTCAAAGAGTTTTCATTTGATTATAATTCTGTCTTAGGAAAGGAAAGAGAGATTGAGGAGCAGACAAGGCCTGCCGCTCAGGCCCTCAGACTCCTGCTGAATCCTACACTCCCCAGCCACACCCCGCACGTCCTAACTGGGCCTTCTACCCAGCATTGAGCCACCTGTGGGGATGGAGCCCTGCATGAGGCTTACGTGGTCCCAGCTTATGGTCTGTGTGTTGGGGAATCTGCCACTCGGAGGCATTGCTGAGGGTGGCCATGTGCCAAGCCTAGGCTAGGTGCTGAGATCTCGGGTCTGGCCGAGGCACCATGTCCTCAAACAGGTGTGCAGGCTATCCGGAGCAGAGGCACTCTGGGAGTGATTAGGGAGTTCAGCTCAGCATGTGGGGGAGCAGAGAGCTGGAAGCCTGGGTTCCAGCTAGCCCTCTGTCCTTCCGTGGCCATTTGGGGAAGAGGGCTGCTGGCAGACACGTGTTACCAGGTGCTGCAGCAAAGGCTGACCATAAATGACAGGCATTTGTGGCCCTACGGTGAGGAAGGCCTCCTTCTGCTGGGGTGCGTGTGTTTCTGTGGCAGCAGCGTCAGGGGCCCATGTTACTCCCTGGGTTTACCACGTAGTCTACAATACACAGTTGCTCCACATCCTTGGGAGCAGCTTTGAGGGGAGCTGATGGGACCTGGGCCTTCAGCCATACCAATGCTCAGGTGGAAGAAGTAGCCCACCAAAAAACTTCCATTTCTCTTCAGGATGAGACAGTGTGCACGTGTTGCAAGAATCTGAGTTTTCAGAGTGGTATCCCTGTGAGCCACCCCACCCCCACCCCAGCCTCACCTAGATCAGAGGGAAAAGACAGACAGAAGCCACCACAGGGCAGCTGCACTCAGCACCTCAGTCAGCTGAGGTGGTCGCTTGCCTAGTCCAAGACCCGGGGAGTTCTCTGCCAGGTGATGTCCCCTCCGTGGACCTCTGCTGAGGAGGATCTGGTGGGAGGGAGCTCCTCTGGTCCCTCAGTTCTGGCCAGGGGGCCAGGGTGGCCTGAGGGGCAGAGGCACCATCCTGGAGAGGAAGCAGAGCAGGGCCTACACCAGTCACAACCTTGGCAAGTCTCGGGTTTGGTTTTATGGCCAGGGAGATGGATGCCCCACAGGTCAGTCAGGGTTGTCACAGCCATTGCATGACAACTGTGGCTGACATTCATTGAGAGCCTGCATCCCAGATCCTAAGTGCAGTTTTATGTGGGTTTTTTCACATAATGAACTGACAGCAGTCTGACCAGGCAGGTTCAAGTGTCCCAGTTTCACAGAGGAAGAAGTTGAGGCCCAAAGAGGTGAAGCCAAGGTCCCAGGGCTAGTGCCGGGGGACGGGGTGGATATTCAGATGAACCCAAGCCGACTGGCCCAGAGCCCAGCTTGTGCCCCTCTGCTGCAGAGTGAATGAAATTAAATGAGATGATCTAGAGGAAGGCTTACGGGGCGCCCAGCGAGGGCTCACTCAGTCACAACGAAGGCTGCTGGGGATCCCTGTTTTCTGTGTGCGTTGTCATCCTGCATTTTGTTTGAGGGACCCAGCTGTGGATTATTCTAGTCACATGCTAAAAATGTGCAAGGCTTTTGGTCTCTGTGCTGTGGTGAAGCTGCTGCTTGTCTGCTTTCCCACCACTCGCCTGGCCTGCTTGCGTTTTCACTGCGAGTTTTTCAAGGTCAGCGGGGTCCTGAGCGATTGCCCTCTCATCTCCTAAGTGTTTAGAGCTGTTTATTCATTTCCCAACTGGCAGTGATTCTGAGAACACGAGAGGAAAAACAAAAACAAAAACATCTTGTGTGGTCAGCAGGTACACCTCTGGGGGTCAGCACCCCTTTTCCAGGCAGCTGTGGCCTGCAGGTGGCCAGGGTGGCTACCTAACGAGGGACTGAGCTCCTTTCTCTTCGGATCTCCAGGCCTAGCACAGGGCCTGGCTCGGGACAGGTGCTGAAAGAAACAGCAGCGGTTTCAGCAGTGGGGCCAGTTTGCTGTGCTGGACTCGAAGCCAGTGCTTCAGGTCCCATCCTTTTCTCTAGGGTGCAGAGAATCCTGGTCACAACCAGGTGAGGTTTTCTTAAACAACTCTGCAAGCCAGGAATGCTCTCTGCTGAGTCACCGCCCTGATACCTGGGTTTAGGGTGTGTCTTCAAAGAAAGAACCCTGTTCTGGATGTCTCGGGGCTGGGTTCTGGTGTCTGCCCACGGGCTTCAAGCTCTCACCTCTCAAATGCTGAGTCTGTGCCAAGTACTTTCCATAAATGACCTCACCGAATCTGCATAGAAGCCTCATAAGGAAATCGATAATGCTGTTCCCATTGTCTCTGAGAGATAATAAATCGGTAAAATAGGAATAAGACGGGGACCTATCCCCCAGGTTTATTTTTGCAAATTAAATGCCATATGGAATGGATACTGGCAGGGGCTAGAATGCAGTAATCTCTAGATGTTAGTGACTTCTGCTAGAGGAGGGGATAAGGGGGGAGGAATCGCAGTTTAAGATTGTGCTGATTTGCTGCGGTCACGAGGCTGGCCCTTGGAGTCAGCTCTTGGCAGGAGGAGGATTTGAAGTGGGTCCATCTTCCCATTCCTCTCCTCCCTGGTCAGTGTGGTGATAACAGCCTCCCACCCAGGGCCCCAGGATGTCCTGAAGAAGGCAAGGTGATCTTGGGCGTGATAGCTTTTTGAAAGCTAGAAGGTCCCAACATGGGGCACCTCCCCTGCTTCCTGATCAGGCACCAATGCAGAGGCCGGTGAGCTGGGCTCTGGAGCGGGAGAGCTGGTCTGAAAGAAGCCTGACCTCCTCACTGCTCTGCCTCAGCCCTCTGCGGCTGTGACTGAGTGCTTGACCTCTCGCAGCTTCAGTTCCTCTTCTGGAGAATGGAGACAGTGTGCCGCCCCGTAGAGACTCCCAAGATCAGCCTGGGCGGGGCTCACGCGAGCCATCTGGCTCAGTGCCAAGGAAGGGCTCAGTGGCTATCAGCCTGTGGTGACTGGTAGATCTATCCTACAGCCTCACGATGGGGAGACCCCCACCGGCCTTGCCCCCTACCACACACACACTCCCCTGCAGCCCCAGGACACCGAGATATTCATCTCAGGGTTAAGGCAGGCATGACTACTGGGGGACTCCCTTGTACAGGACCCCACCATTCCCCCCCAAAAAGAACCACAGCCCGCAGTCACCACTGCTGCCCGAGCCTGTGCAGGTGGCACGCAGTGAAGATGCCGAAAGCGTTCCTGCCATCACCATCCTCGCTCCTACCGCTGCCTCTGTGTGTCTGCCGCACCCTATGCACTAAGCACCTGGCAGTCAGCACACATGGGGAGATAAGATTCCCAGAGTCATGAAGCAGCCTGGGTGCTCCCAGTGTTGGGAAGTGGCTGTCCTCTTGGCCTCCTTTTCCCACCCACTCCTGTCCCTCAGCCCTCTTGGCTTGTCACTAATGCCCTCAGTCAGAGGGTGTAGTCAGCTCTGACTCAGAGTGACACAAGGTACTTTACAGATCTGCACTTCTAACAAGAAGCAAGTGGCATCATCCATGCACAGGTAAGGCCTGATCTTATTTGTAAAAGGCAAAAGCTCCCTTGTACTGTAGAGTCGTCTTGTGACCGCAGAGTGAGAGGGTCCCTGCAGCACAGTGACCTTAAATAGTGGCCATGCAGAGAGATTTCAGACGCAGGGTCAGGGTATCTCCTCGCAGCTTCTCTATCATGCTTCTGTTGTTCGATGGAGCCCACAAGGGGCAGGGGAGCAAGCCCTGCGAAACTGTCTCCAGGCACCTCAGAAGAGGGCAGCTCTTCCCTGCAGCCTTTTGGGGGCTATGACCTGTTTCCAGTGTACACTCAGCTTGGATCCTAGAAGCTTGCCATTGTTCATTGATGATGGACGGGGAAAGATGCCTACATGTTAGAACTCCTGTTCTAACCAATTCTTCATTCTACCTAAAGATGAATACAAGATTGACATCTGAAAACAACAGTGATTACCAACATTGGAGCTCTGGAGGCAGGAAAAGCAAAATAAGACTGCTGGGTTCTCTTCCCTTCTTCCATTCCTCCATTTCCTCACCCCTTACATGGTATTTGGGCAGCAGGGACATCATCTCGTTGGAAAGGATGAGGTAGGAACCCTTGGACTGGCCCCAGATGATTGCCACCTTCTCCCCGTCCCCTTGGTCAGCCCTCAGGAGGCCTGCATATCCTTTCCCTGCCAGACAGCCTTGGAAGCTGCAGTATTAACTTACTTAATTCCCACAATTCCCCAGGAAGGAAGTTATAACTGTTCCCCCTGTACAGAGGAGGAAACTGAGGCAGAGATGTTAAGAATTTGCCCAGAGCCTCACAGTGACTATAGAATTGAGCGTGGAACTCAGTCCTCCTTTTAACCACCATGCCATAATGCAGCCCTTCTAGAAAAAAGGGCAACTCTGACTAAAGTCACCCAACCATTCAGGAGCAGCTTTTCCATGGGAATGGGGTGTAGGAGCTTGGTGACTTAAACCTGTCCACCCAATACCTGTGTTAAATTATTAGGCATCTTTGCTGTCCCTGTTGTCTCCAGTGCTGACAGGTGGGATCTTCTGTGGACAGTGGGTGGACAGTGAAGAAAGCAAAGCCCTGCTCTTGGGCCCCTCTCAGTGACTGAGAGCCTGTGCTTTGGCAGGTAGATATCAGGTAGAACACATACCGTACTTGATGGTGTTAGTGTTATGGAGAATCCTGCAGGGAATTCAAATAGAGCCAGAAACAAGCAGATACAGGGCTGGGGAGACTGCCGGAGAAAGTGGCATTTGGGAAGCCCTGGAGGAGGTGAGGGACCTAGCCATTCAGATACATGGGGAAGGAGCAATTCAAGAAAAGGACAGCAAGTTCAAAGGCCGTGTGGCTGCAGCATGCCTGGTATGCCTGAGAATAGTAAGACAAGTGTGGTATAGCTAGAGAGTTGGCTTTGAGGCCAATTTGAAGACTTTTTTACTCAGAGTGTGGCCTAGGGTGGAAGGGGTGCCCCAAGAGGACTTTAAATGGAATGGCATGTTCGGATTAGACTCCTTGATTTTAACAGGTTTTAGTAGTCTTTGTCCTGTTGGGTCAAAGCACAAAGATAGAAATGGGGAGATCAGCAAGGTTATTGCAGGAAGCCAGGCGAGTGCTGATGGTCTCTTGGACAGGTATCAGGGAAGATGGAAGATGGAGAGTAACCTCCTAGGGATACCCAACCGTCTCTGGGTAGAGGCAGCCTACTCTTTTCCACCCTGACCTGCCCTCCCAGGAAGGAAAAGGAAGTGTTGACAGCCACAACACCCTGACCCTGGGGTGCCCAGGTCCCCTCCTAGTTCCTCTTGAGGAAGCTGGAGTGTCTCCAAGGATAACCCGGTCGAAGTCAGGCTTTATGCTCCTAAACAGGAGGAGAGCCACAAAAATATGGGTGCGGATGTTAATTCACAGTAAGTGGGAGGCACTAGGGAAGAATAGAGTTACTTTAGATTAGGTGGAGGAGAGTGATGGGAGGGGAGGGGATACGCGGGTAGGAAGGATAGCAGAGTGAAACAGACATTATTACCTCCTGTACATATATAACTGCATGACCCATGTGATTCCACAACATGTACAGTCAGAAAAAGGAGGAATTGTAACCCATTTATGTAAGATATATCAAAGTGCATAAATGCATCCTACTGTCTTGTATAACTAATTAAAACAAATTTTAAAAAATTTAAAATAAATTTTTAAAAATCATGGGTGGACAGGGCCTGTGTCCTGGAAGGGCATTTGCAGCACTGCATTCCTTGGCTGGGGACTTCATCACGGCTCCTTCAGGCCTCACGTCATTTGCACTTGTGCTTAGATCCTTATCCCACAAGCAGCAGTAAGCTAGGGAGCTGGAGGCCGCGAATTCCTCTAAGGGGATGCTCTGGCTTCTTCGTTACTGCCCAGCCAGGAGCCCCAGGCTACCTGAGCTGGAAAAGTTCAGATTTATACAAATGGTCATTCAGAAGGGGAGAATATCCTTCACACTGAGCACGTTCCAATCATAATCATACATAATCTGGCAAAGGAATTTATGGAGATAAGAGGAAAACAAGTTGAAATCACAGCATCCAGGAGAAGCATGAAGGTACAGCCATGCTAATCATTATAGAGCCGCCAGCCCCGAAAGGTCACGCTGCATCCATTAGCATGGTCCATCCTCAGAGCAGCCTGAGGGAGGTGTGGGCTCCATTTTACAGCTGGGAAAACCTCCAAACACACTGTAGCTCATCCAAGATGATCCAGAGGTGGACAGTCTGCCCTCAAAGTCCCTGCTGTTGGCCACGACTCCATAAAATATTTCTTAAACAGCTTACTTCCCTCCTGCTTATATTCACCTCTCTCATAAACTTGAGAATCACCAAGGAGAAAATATCATTTTCCCTACAAATAATAGCTGCCATTGCTTCCAGACCATCTCCACCAACTATTTGGGAAATAGACTGAATTTTCAAAATTCCACCAAATACTTTTAAAAGGATGGGGGTACCTGAGGGTTCCCAGACACAGATGCTGTCCAGAACAGTTAGGAGGGTACAGATCCCCAGAGGAGAAGGCTCTGCAGCTGTTGCAGATGGCTTTGCCCTGCTCCTCAACTCTCTTTGTCCTCCTGCCTCCCTCCTGAACTGGCCAAAAGGCGTGATGCGTCGGCATCCCAATCACTCTGTTCCCCTGGAGATCCCAGCCTGGCCTTGAGCCCCGAGGCCTCCAGAGTAAATCAGTAAATTAGGGGGGTGAGGGTCCAGGGAGGGTATCAAAAGAGAATGGGTCCTCTGGCTGTCAGCTACCTATAATCTGCTGCTTAAAATGCTGTCATCAGGAACTCTGGAGCCCCGGGGTCCTTCAGCACTAGAATTAGGCTCTCTGAACCCATCAGATGAACCAGCCCAAATCAGGAAGAATTTTTTTCTTAGAAAGTACATTAAATTGAGTTCTGTGTTTTCTGCCTTTTGCACAAGGCCGGAGGTGTAAAACAGTCTATAAGAGCAAAGGAAGGAGAAAATTTCCATATTTTCTCAGCTATTCAAAACACTTTTTCTTTCTTTCTTTCTCCTTTTTTTTTTTTTTTTTCCACTTCCAATGATGAGACTATTCCCATGACATCTTCGTTCAGGAGGAAAAACTTTCGATTCTTTATTTTGTCTTTTCCCCTTATCTCCATTCTATCTCTTTTTTCCAATTTTAATCTTCCTTTCCCAACAAGAATCTGCAGGGACTTCCCACCCAGCCTCTTCCCGGTAGAGCTGTCCTCACCAAACCCTGCAGGGATGTCCTTCTACCCGCCACATCCCCGCCCATTGCCCACGCCTCTCCAGGGTCAGCCTGCCTCTGGGCCTGGGCCGAGGGGAGCCAGCTGCTGCTCTGGCCCTGCCCACAGCTTGCTCATGCACTTTCTCTCCTTAGATCTCGCTCAGATAACTCTCTTTCCCATTCAGGTCTACACTACCTGGAAGGCCTGTTTGAAGGAGGACTGATGCCTCTCGGCCTTCCAGGCCTTGTCTCCTTACCTGGGGCACAGAAACTGTTCAATTAACTAATGCTGATCTCCTTTAGCTTGGGTCAGGAAAAGCCCAGCAATGTGGCCATTAGTGATGGATTGCCTGTGGCTGCCGCCTGAGAGTAGTGTCAGCAGGAACCCTAGCTTGTGGCTTAGAAGCCAAGGGGACCCTGGCTCAGCATCCTGAACTGCTCTGATAGGCAAATCCTCTTAGGAAGGTGGATGGTAGCCACCAGTTCCTTTTGATCTTCCTCTCTCCCATCCGCTCCCGTGCATGCAGTTCATCAACCCAGGCTAATTCACTAAATACTTGGGATGTAGCGGTTTACGAAATGGTTCAGGATCCTCATCCCTTCTGATGGTGGTGATAACAGAGTCCTTTTATTTATTGAACTCTTATTATATGTTAGGCCTTGGGGTTAGTGCTTTATGTGATTTGTGCATAACTGCTGAAAGAAACCATATCCATTTTACAGATGAAGGAACCTGGGCCCATAGGTTAATAACTCATCCAGGCTCACGTTCAGGCAGCTGGTTGATGGCATTCGTTTATTTCCAGAAGATATTAAGCATCTACTATATGTCTAACATTGCTTAGTCAGTGCTTGCCATGAGGAGCTAGTATTTATTAATTTTGAGGGAGTAAAAAGGGCCCTGTCCTGTGGCAGAACTGGGATTTCCAGAGTCTTTAGGTCTAGCAGAAACAGGAAGCGTTGCCCTGTTAACCTGGGATAAGGGCAGTGTTAGGCAGTGTTGCCTGAATGTCCCCGAGGCTTACCACTGCCTGACAGCTGTGTGTCTTCATTAGGAAAAGATTGTGCATGAAGCACCTTGCCCAAGTTCTGTGAGCGGAGCTCTGGGGCTGGCTCAGGAGTGTGTTGCGTCTCTCCTCTGAGGAATGGAGCCAGCCCCAGTGCCTCCCTTGCCAGCCTCACCTGGGTGTGGCAGTCAGTCTTGTTATCAGTGAAAGTAATGCAGGAAACTCCTGATGGGGAAGCCCAGGGTAATTTACAACAACTCGGAGGTTCTGGTTACTGCCTCTCCTCTCTAGAAGGCCAGGGAGGGGAGAACCTAGTAGTTCTAGTTATCAGCTGTCACCAGGTTCCCACTAGAGTTGGGAGTCCCCCTCCCTTCCCTCTGCCTCACTGAGTCAGCGATCAGCTGGCCTGCCAAGGTGTCCACAAATAACTTCTCCACGTGATCTCACCGGAAGCTCCTCCTGGTGACTCACAGGGTACTTACAGCACCTTCTCCAGGGCGAGCCTACCTGGCCCCCACCCCAGCCAGGGAGGAGGCAGGCATAGGGAAAACCCCTTCTCCAGACACAGAGAAGGATTTCAGGAAGCTGGGGAAAGAGTTGCCATATCTGCACTAAGATCTTCTGATGAAAATAGAAGAGAAAGGAATGGAAGAGGCACGGAGTCCACTGTCATCCGGCAGACATGGCCGAAGGTCTGTGGCCCCTGCATACAGGGCAAGGGTGTTATAAGCAGGCAAGTCAGTGACCACCAATGCTTCAGGGAGGGGCTGCTGTCATTTGGGCGAGGTGACTGTCCTCCCTTTGCCAACTTATCAGAGCCTTCCCTGCCCACCTCCTGCCCCAGGTACCATTTTTGAGCCTACCCTGTGTCGAGCCCTGCTCTAGACTCTCACACTCGGACCCTAACATGACCTTCACATTTTTCACTGAGCTGTGCTGCCTCTTAGCATGGTTTGTGTAGGCTTCGAAATGCCTCGGTCCCCATGGGATAGTGGCATGGGTACGAGGGCTGGAATGGACTGCTGCCCCTGCTGTGCTTCCTCACATCACAGCGACCACCACAGGGAGATGTAAAGGCAGGGTGTGCAGGATGTGTGTGTGCCGGTCCACCTGCGGCTCTCCAGGGGCTGCCGCAGTGATTCCAGCCCCCACCCCGGTTGACAGGTGGGTCTGACCAGGGACCCTGCACTGAGCACTGAACATAGCTGGTCTTCCCAAGAGAGGAAGGTGAACCCCTCTGGAGGAACAGGAACGCTGTGGGCTAGGAGAGCTGAGACGGGTGGCCGTGACCTTCAAAGACATATAATGGCATCAGAAAAATGCTTTTTGATACAATAAAAGCAACAAAAACCACTGTAGGCTTAAAAATATATCCACAACACTTCTAAGTGATGGAATTGAGTGATTTTCTTTTAATTTTCTGATCTTATTCTAATTAGTTGTACATGACAGTAGAATGCATTTATACATTTTGATAGAATTGAGTGATTTTATTCTGTCTTGCTCTTGACCATATTTGCTGCAGTAAACGTGCATTAATTATTCTTATAATGATAATTTAATAAGATGCTAGTGAGAGAGCTTAATGCTTAAGAGTTGTCAATCTCCTGAACTGATTTCTTGTTAAAGGTGCTTTTAGGTCTCCATGTCCTTTGTGGTGGCACTTCTTTTTAAAGAAGAGTGTTCTAGCACAGAAGTCATTACCAATTGAGCAGGAAGGAATAAATAATTTTCTGAAACTCTCACATAATGAGAGATACCACTTCACTAGGAGTGCTGTAACCAGACTGAGAGGTGTTAGCAAGGATGACAGGAAATTGGACCCCTCTACTGCTGGTGGGAATTAATCTAGTGCAGCCATTGTGGAAAATAATCTAGTGGCTCCTCAGAAAGCAAAATACAGAATTAACCACCTGACCCGGCATTTCCCCTTGTAAGTATATACCCAAGACAGGTGAAAGTTTACGTTCACACAAAAACTGTATTGCCCATAGCAGCATCCTTTATAATAACCAGAAAGTGGGAACAACCCCAATGTCCATCAAAGTTGGAGAGGCAATGTGAAGTGTGTCTATGCAATGGAACGTCATTCATCCACAAAAGTAGTCGCACAGCACTGATAGGTGCTGCTGTGTGGATGCACCTCGACACAGGCTGGGTAGAAGGTGCCAGACACAAAAGGCCACCCCCGTGTGATTGCACGCATGTGAATGTCCAGAATAGGCCAATCCTTGGAGGTAGGAAGCAAGCAGATGGGAGGCTTCAGGGGCGGGGAATGGGGATGACTGCAAACTGTTTCTTTTGGGGGGATGAGCATGTTCTGAAATCAAATAGATGTTAAGGTTTCATAGCTCAGAATGGACTAAAAGCCACTGAGTTGTTCCTTTTGAAAGGGGGTGGGTTTTATGGCATGTGAGTTATATTTCAGTTTTTTAAATGTTACCAACTTGGACTCATAAATGCCCAGCCTGTTTCCCTGTAGTGGCGTGGACACATGGGCCGCCGCTTGCTAACTCTGCTGTCCTGGGCAGTTTGCTTAACCCTGGGGGCGTCTTTTATCTTATGGTAAGTGGGGACACCATTAAGTCATAGAGTCCTCAGGACAGTCTGCTCTGAGCCCATTACTGCTGCTGCTGCTCCTTCTCCCCTGCAGGGTCAGCTGCTCCCTACGGAGGCGGGGTTGCCATTTGTGCAGGGGGTCTTGGTTTTGCTTTCTCCCACTGTGAAAGAGCCTCTGTGAACCCCATCTCCTCTAAGAGGCTGGGTTCCAGGGTTGGAGGGGAGGCAGTGATGGCCCGTCTTGCCTAACCATTTCCAGTGTTTGTTTGAGGCAGAACAAGCCAAATAGTGGCTTCTGCTGAAGCTTGCAGTTCTGGAAACATCAGGGGACTTCGAAGTTCAGAGTACTTGCATGGCATGGGTGTTTATTTTTCATGTGTATGCTTTCTTCTCTCCCCCCCCCCCCCTTTCTTTTAAGGGAAAGGCATAGAAGAGCTAGTTTGAGCTCTGCAGAGCTGTTGTTTGCAGCTGGCGACATCAGCCATAACAGTGGCAGGGCCTCACAGACCGACACTTCAGCGCTCTGCTCTCCAGGGCCATCTTTTGGCCCAGGACCAGGGCTGAGGAGGGCCTGGGTTGGAGGCCAGACTGACAGGCCTCTCTCTTCCTATGTTTAAAGTCCACACTGGAGCAGGCAGTTCTGCCCTCCCTGTCAGTCACCTCCATGCTATATGTATAGTTGGAGAAGATTGTGTCATAGGTATATATTTTTTACCTTTAATTTACAATGCCATCCGAAGACAAAGCCATTATTCTAGTTCGCTTTACTGCTGAGAGTATCTCAATTTTTTACTGAAGCTTAAGGCTCACCTCAGCCCACCCTTTCTGAACAGTTTTTCAGACTTGTAAGCACCTGCCGCGTTTTTGGAGCTATGTGAACTGCAGAGATTGTAGGGTAAAGGAAGCGGTAAGATGAAGAATATAGTTTCTGGCCTCTGTAATCTGTGTGCAGATTGCTCCTACCTCAAGCTGAGAACCACAGAGAGGGGCAGAGTGTGGAGGCCATTAGAGGTCACACAAGCCCCCAAGGACAAAGGACACCACCTATCCACCGTGTACCCACGGTGCTGAGCACACACGTGCATGTCTGGGTCAGTCCTCATCCTTAACATCAGGCACTGTGGCCATTGTACAGACCAGCAAGGCGAAGCCCAGAGAAGATGTTATTGTCCAAGGTCACCCTGCAAGTAAGACGGGGGTGCTTTCAACCTGTGAGCGGGTGTTCTTAACCCCACTGTGCATCGTAGGGAAGTTTGGGGAAGAAGAGTCTCTGGGTAGAAAGAGGATGGCAAAGCTGGGAGCCACCAGCATGGAGGTTGTGGGGTCATGAGCGCTCCAGTGTCCAGGGAGGGCTCTGTCCTCTCACTCCCTGTCCCAGTCGGGGTTGCCCAGACAGCACACCCCGGTGGCTGGCACATGAGGTCCTGAGCTCCTGGATCTGAGGGAGAGTGAGCAGGCTAGGCAGGGCTGAGCCACGACTTGTGAGGGGCCGCGACGGACACGGAGCCCCACCACAGGAAGACTGCTAACCTTGCAGGGCGTGCACACAGGACTGGGCGTAGGAGCTTCCAGAAGACAGAATGTCTTCAGTGCTTCAGTGGAGAACTTTTCTAGCAGTTGGAGCTGCAGATGAGCTCTCTTAGGGAGATTGAGTTCTTGGTCGCTGGTACTGTGGCCTCCCTCAGCCACATAGGGTATCATAGGGAGGGACAGATATGAGAACAAGGACAGCATATTAAAGATGGGACATGACTGAACATGCTCAAGCAGGATCAGAGGCTGGGTGCTTTCTGTAGCCCTTCCAGCTGTGGCTGTACAGAGTGTGTTCTGGGTTGGGTTTGGCAGGGACTAGTATGTGTGTGTGTGTGTGTGTGTGTGAGAGAGAGAGAGAGAGACAGAGACAGAGACAGAGACAGACAGACAGACACTGAGGCCCTGAGCCAGAGAAGTTGCCTGCTGAGACTTAGTCAAGGGGATTAAAAGATTTCGACTCCACCTCACCTTTGCCATGGGCAGTTGACTGGACCGGGGGTATGGACGGTAGGATCCGAGAGGCAGCAGTGCTTCCGCCTCCATGTAATTTGGGTCAATGATTCAAGTAATGAGACTGAACCTGGGGAGCTGGACACTTTCTGGCTGCAAGGCAGGACACCCTGCACTACAGACATGACTAGCAGAGGTGTCAGTGGCCCAGCTGGGACGGGGGCCCCCACGCAGGGGAAACACAGGTGGAAAGATAAGGTGGTGTGTTCAGCGCATGAGCCAGAGCAGCTCGTGATGGTTCTGGGGGATGGCAGTGGAGCTGGGGGGCTTCACAGGGGCAAGAGAGGAGAGCCTTCGCAGAGCAGCGTCCCCTCTATCAGTTGTACCGCTCAGATCCAGGGAAGCTACACCCGCCGCCTTTTCTCTGGCAGGTTGCCAACCCCTGTTCAGCCGGGGAGAGGGGTGCTGCCGAAACAGGCTGATTCACTGTTTCCACTCGGTCCTCCTCGGCAGTGTTGGTGGGCAGATCACACGCCAGCCTCGTAAACTCACTCTCCGCTTGTCCATGTGACGTTTATAGCCCCACAGGGAGCTGGCTTTTTAATGAGCCTAATTTGAGACTGTAAGTAGGAGTTTGTAAAACAAACAGCGAGGGGCTTCGGGCCAAAGCCCAAAGTTGCAGTTTGAGTACACAGGGTCACACACAGCTCTGCAGACAGGCAGGGGCTCCTCCATGCCCAGGGCACCGGGACAGCGGTGCTCCCCAGAGAAGGAGGGCCCACCCTTCCAGGATGCTGGCTCCAGGCTCTGTCTCCCCGCCAGAAGACCTCCCTGGAAAACAGGAGAGTCCTGGCTTTCCCACGGGAGGCAGGGACCTCTGGGGAGCAGGCCTGTGTGCACCTGAAGGCCCCAAGTGCTCCCCTCAGACCCTCAGACTCTTCTGGGCAGAAGAGTCTGTTGTCCAAAGGCACTGTGTAAGAAATTCCCTTTCTGGGAGGGTGGCTTTCAAATTAAGACTGCCCAGGATGTCCATCAGGAACCTGCACAGTTGACCTGCCTCCAGGCCCCAGCGGAAGGTGAGGCACCTCGCTTCCCATGCGGTTGCTCCTTCAGCTGGAGCCCTGGGCTGTGATGTGACTCCGAGACCCCCACCCATCATGACACGGCACTAGAGAGGCCCTCCTGACTCCCCAGGTAGCAGCAGTACGCGCTGTGGGCCTTTAGCATGGCAGGCACTGCAGCTGTTGGAAGTGATAGGAGTAGCATTTGGAGCTGTGGAAGGACAACCATGCGGTACCAAGTGAGCAAGTGCAGGGATTCCTTTTTAAAACTTATCTGTACAGGTATGCGGCCTGAAGTCTGAGGGGGTGACATACCATAATGTCCGTGCAGTCTCAGAGTGGTAAATCGTGGTGGCCTGTATCTTCCTCTTCTGTCTGATGTTTTAAAATTAAACCACGGGCAGTGGGGTTCACAGGCCTCCCGGCCGCCGACGGGCTTGGGAGGCTACAGGGGCAGGCGGCTCTGCTCCTCCATCTCTGCTGCCCCTGGAGTTGCCATCTGAGTCTCGGGAGGCCCGGCCAGAGCCGCCTGTTCTCTGTGGAGGCCGAGGGCGTACCCACTCCAGCCAGACCGGACAGTGAACTTGGGTGTCATTTTCAACCTGCTTCTTGGAGATGTTGGGGCCTGGGACCGGGGTCTGCTTTACCTTTGGCCCCTTCATCTGATTTTGTTTAATCAAAGGATTCCAGAGTTTGAAATTGTTTGGTTTTACTAAGCTACTGGTTAATAGCAAGCAACTCTCTCGTATCAGAGAATCACTTTGTCTGTAAAGCATAGCAAGCACGATTGTTTCGGACTGTGTCTTGTTCCCCGTGAAATTCGGATGCTGAAACCCTAGCCTTTGGTATCTGGGAATGTGACCACAATTGGATCTGGGTCCTTTATAGAGGCAGTGAATATAAAATGAGGCCATGAGGACAGGTCTTGATCCAAAATGTCCCGTGTCCTTCTAAGAGTTGAGGACACAGGCAAGCACAGAGAGAGACGCGTGAAGCCCAGGGAGAAGATGGCCATCTGCAAGCCAAGGAGAAAGGCCTCAGGAGGGACCTTGGTGCATCTCTGGGTTGGAGCCCCTAGAACTTTGAAAAAATACGTTGTTGTTGTTTAAGCTACCCTGTCAGAGGTATTTTGTTTCCATAGTCCTGACAACTAAGACAAAGAGGGACTTACTTGTCTCTTGTAAACAAGTTCAGGAACTTGTAAACTAAGTTCACAGTGTGACTTAGCTGCCTGGTGAGACCATCAAGAGACCCAGCTCTTCCTACCTTTTGTTTTGCCCGCCTCTCCACACTCTGGTCTCCCTCTTATCCCTTCATGTGGTGGAGCATGGACCTGCCTCCTGGTGGTACTGTGGCTGCTGCTGCACCTTCTTCTGTGAATGTATCACAGTCTAGGCAATTGAAAAACAAAAGCTCTGCCATCCAGGAAACCTATCCCCTTTAATCAGAAAAAAAAAAAAAAAAAAAAAAAAAAAACACTTTCCAAAACCCCCAAAGTCTTTGATATCTCACTGTCCTTAAAATGTCACACATCTGCTAGGGAGCCTGGAAAGGGTCTGCCAGGTCCCCTGTCATACTGCATAACCATTCTAGACAGTGTTGGGGTTCTGTTAGCCAGGAAGGGGGAGGAGGTGTTGGATAGATTGCTTGAGAGAGGCAGCACAGTTTCGAGTCCAGTGACGATTCTCTTACATCTTTGCAGGGAAAGATCAGGGCGCCCTCCAAGATCCTGGCAGTGGCACAGTGCATGCTGGGAGGGGTGTGCCCTCTGGGAATGAATGTTCTACAGGAACCTCAATAAAAGAGCTTGCTTCCCTTACTCCTCCACCCCTGCCACCCACTCTGGTATCGTGCAGTTTGCTCAGCCATGCGATGACCAGGGAGTGGCTGTTCATCTTGAACTCTGTACATTCCCTTTAGAGTCTTTTGAGTAAATGGGGGTGGGGGCTTTCTGTTACTTTTCCTCCCTTGCTGACAATGACAGCGAAAGCCCTGTCCTCGGGCCCTCCTTCTATCCTTCTAGTCCGATTGCAGGGGCCCCCTCTGGTATTTATCATGGTGCATTTTATTTGCCCACGTGGTTTTCCTTTCCCTGGGGCAGGAAGCCAGGTCTCATTCATCTCTGTATTCCCAGCACCAAGCTCTGTACTTGATGGGCATAGGATGGATATTTGAATAAGTGGGTGAATGCTGAGAAGAGCACAGCACAGCGATTTCTACACAAATAGATCAGTGGAACAGAATAGAGCCTGGAAATAGACCCACACCAACACCATCAGCTGATCTTTGATAAAGGAGCACAGGCAGAGACAGTAACCCAGAGATGGTGCTAGAACTGGACCTTCACTCTCCCCAAGATTAACTCACAGTGGACCTCAGAGCTAAATGTAAAATGCAACACTACAAAATTTTAGAAGACAGCCTAGGAGAAAATTGAGGTGACCTTGGATTTGGGGGTGACTTTGTAGAAAGCCCAGTCCATGAAAGAATCAATCAGCTGGACTTCCAGTTAAAAATTTCTGCTCTGTGAGAAAGAGAAACTCAAAGTGAAAAGATAAGCCACAAATGAGGAAGAAATATTTGCAAAAGACAGAACTGATGAAGGACTGCTATCCAAAATACATAAGCAACTGTTAAAATTCTGCAGGAAGAAAACAACCCAGTTTTTAAATGGACCCAGGCTGGGGATATAGCTCAGTGGCATTTGCCTAGGATGTTCTAGGCCCTGGGTTCGATCCCCAGCACTGCAATAAAAATTAAATAAAGTTGGGCAAAAGACCTTATCAGACATCTCACCAAAGAAGTGACACAGGTAGCAAGTAAGCACAGAAAACAATGCCTGGCATCATTTGTCATTAGGGAACTGCAAATTAAAACAGCAATGGAAGGGGGCTGGGTTGTGGCTCAGTGGTAGAGTGTTTACCCAGCATGTGGGAGGCACTGAGTTCGATTCTCAGCACCACATATGAATAAATGAATAAAAGGTCCATCAACAACTAAAAATAATTAAAAAAAAAAAAAAAAAAAAAAAAAAAACCAGCAATGAAGGGCTGGGACTGTAGCTCAGTGGTGGAGTGCTTACCTAGCACATGCGAGGCACTGGGTTCGATCCTTAGCACCACATAAAAATAAATGCAGTAAAGGGATGCTGTCCATCTACAACTAACAAAAAATAAAAATAAAAAGCACTGAGACACCACTGCATACCTGTTGGACCAACTGAAATCCTGAACACTGACACCAGAAACTGCTGATGAGGATATGGAGCAACAGGAACTCTTATTCATTACTGGGGTGCCAGATGGTACAGCCACATGAGAGGACAGTTGGGCAGTTCCTTTCAAAATGAACTGTATTCTGCACAATCCAGCAATTACACCCCTTGGTATTAACCCAAAGGAACTGAAAACTTATGTCCACACAAAAACCTGCTCACAGATATTTATAGCAGCTTCATTCATAGTTGCTGAACCGTGGATGTGACCAGCGCTTAGCACAAACATTGACAAAAATGGTCGGCTGGATGGAGAGAGTGCAGGCAGGGGCCTGCCCAGTGGAATTTGCGCCATGAATTCCACAGCAGGGCACGTGTCCCCAGCCAGCAGTAGGCCCTTTGGATGCCACTCTCCCAAGCCCTGGCCTCCTCTGCCTCAGTGTACAGATGACCCTGTGTCTCACCCACTCAACCCCTTCAGTGGGTTCTCCTGGTTCTTGGGCAGAATTTGAGTCCCTAGGTTTTTGTGCCTGTAACTTGTCACACTCTGGCTGTCCCTCTGAGTCCCCCTTTTAGTCCTCCTAAGGGTTCCTGGCACCAAGTCCCACCCACTGCCTGTTTTTGTACAGGCCCTCCAGCCAAGAGTGAATCTTACATTTTTGAATGGTTGAAAAATATTCGTGACATGTGAAGATGATGTGAAATTCAAATTTCAGTGTCCACGGTTTTATTCATGAAACACAGCCATAGCTGTTTGTCTTGTCACAGGACACTGGCAGAGTTGAGTGGTTGTGACAGAGATGGCGTAGTCCACAAGGTTGAATATAACTCCTCTGTGACCTTTGAGGAAGAAGGGAAGACCCGTCCAGCCCCTCTGCCAAGCCGACTCCTCCCCCTCCCCCTCCCCTCCCCCTCCCCCT
Source organism: Sciurus carolinensis (assembly GCF_902686445.1). Lineage (NCBI taxonomy): Eukaryota > Metazoa > Chordata > Mammalia > Rodentia > Sciuridae > Sciurus > Sciurus carolinensis. Next base: position 43,675,080 of record NC_062223.1, read on the forward strand.
CCCCTCCCCCTTCCCCTCCCCTCCCCCTTCCCACTCCCTCCTCCCCCTCCTCTCTGGCCAGGATGGTCTGCCTCAGGGACCTCCCACCCTCTCCTCTTGCTGGCTCCCTGGGGAAGCCTTGGAGTGCATACAGATGCCCCGCCTTCACTATGCAGGCAGGCAGCGTCCTGAGGGTGGAGGCCCTCCTCGGTCCCCTTTATTCCTGTCCCCAGAGCACAGCTGCTGCTCGGGCACCAGGTAATCAGTACACAGCCTTGAATGAATGAGTGAACAAATGCAAAACAAGCAGCCCATCTGCATCGAGTGCAGCATGGCTTTGTATGAATGTGAGCCACCGTGGCCTCTAAGAAAACAAGGTAGAGAAGCCTTGGACTCCCCCTTCCCCACCCCCATGACCTTAATAGCTTTTATATAGTATCTCATGGCTTTATCCCAAAGCCACTGGCCCTTGACAGTGAGACCATTCATAAAAATAGTTCTGTTTACTGTATGCTTCCTGTGTGTCAGGTCTTTCACCAAGCACACTCCTATATCACTTATTTTAATTCTTAAACACTCTTGTACATCAGGAGCTATCAGTAGGCATATTATACAGATGAACGAATGGAGGCTCAGAGAGGTGAAGTAACTGGTCCAGAGTCACACAGCTACTAAGTAGTAGACCTGGGTTTCAGACCCTCATCTCTGTGACTCCTATTCTTATATTTTCTGGGGAGTCTAATGTTCAGACCCCTTTGAAATTGGAACCGAAACAGATTGAAGCTGGTTGTTTGTGAGCAGGACTCCAGCACAGTACATTTCTCACTAACATACTCATGTTCTATTAATAAATACCTTGGCCATCTGCCCTGGACCTTGCAATATTTGCAGTGTTATTAACCCCCAAGGAGTGACTTGTGTCTGTCATGGGTATGCGACACTTTCATCCCTGTTTTCCTGTCTGAGCTGATGCTTGGAGGCCTGGCCCTGTTCCCTCCTTTCCCAGCTGGCTGACCTGCTCCCTAGCAAGAGATGCAGCTCAAGAATCACTGAGGCAGTGTCCGTCCTGCCTGCTCCCCACCCAGGGAGGGCAGGCCAGCCTCCCTTTTCCCAGCAGGGATTTGGGCTGTGGGGCTGGACTCTGCCTGTTCTCAGACCTCAGCATGTTGCAGCCTGCACAGGCCACTGTGGTGCAGGAAGGTCAGGCCACCTGTGGCTGCAGCCTAGCTCACAGGCACAGAGCAGGAAGACCCACTGGGGGACCCCGGTGTCACAGCCACCTGGGGCCAGGTGAAGGGGCTGGCTCGCAGCAAGGATGAGTCTGGGGTGAGACATAAACCTCACCTCCTGGCTATTAGCATGGAACTGCCTCTACCTGAGTCTAGCAGGTGGATCCTTTCCGTACCTATTTGTTTTTATCATTTATTTATTTGTAAAGTCTCTACAGAAACAACTAGGCTTTCCTTTTATTTGCTCTATTTTTCTTTTTGCCTCCATGAGCTCACAATGATTGTAGTAATATAATGGTTAATTGTTAAAAAGTCTGAAGATTAATGGGGGGAGGGGGTCATGTACAGTTTTACCTTGCCAGAATAATCATCTTTGATGTTAGATGACCTCCATTCTGAGCTCTGTACAGGTAACTAGATAACAGTGTTTTAACACTTTATTTTGACATTTAACTTCAAATAACTTGTTTGGAAGTGAAGGATATAACTTTGCTCCAAAAGAAACATTCTGTGTCACCTCGTCAGCCTCTGAGGACAGGTCTCTCCCCTCCCAGCTGTCACCACAACCATTTTTATTACACCCACAGGTCATATTCATAAATTTTGGAAAGCATAGTAATTCAAAAAGCATCATTATAACGCCAGCATGGCGAGTGCCAGCCTTACCTGGGCAGCTGGGAGCATCAGCTGGGTAAAGGGCTGATACCTTAGGTCTGACTCTTAACTGTCCTGCTCCGCCCCATTCTCAGGTTCTGCACGTTCTTCTCGGAGTGTATGACTGTTTTTCTTGTTTTCTTGTGGTGCTGGGGATCGAACCCTGGGCCTCCTATGTACTAGGCAAGCACTCCGCTGTGCAACTACACTCCAGCCCTGTGTGCATCTATTAAATGTGCTGTCGGTACACAAAAGTGACTCACTGTTGTCCTTGGCCTCCAGGAGTTAGTGCGCTCACTGCTGTGGGTCAAGAACAGTCTATGACAAAGGATTGTAGTCATGTGGCCAGTTTGCCTTTTTTTAGGGGGAGGTTATTCCAAGACTCCTGCTTCCGGGGTCACTCAAGTTCTTGGTGCGTTACATCAATCCTTTGGAGCGAGGCCACCCAGAATCTCTTAAAAAGTATTCAGAATAACACAGAGACCTTTTTCCACTGGAAAAAGCTCAGTAGCTCAAATGTTGGTTTTCTGCCCCACACTGCCCAGTGTTGTGACGATTGCTGATTTTTCCAGAGTTCACCTTTAGGTTTAATTTCCTGAAATTGATCTGCATGGTTACTCTGGCTTTATTTGACTATTTTGCAAAAATGGAGAAACAGCAGGGAACAGACTGCATTTTATTGAGTTTTTGCTTCAAAAAAATCAGATAGTAGTCCCATGATCTCTACTGGTTTGTTTTTACAAGCACCCCATAGTCACCTTCTAGGTCTGTGAGAGAACTGATATTTACCCTAATTAAATGGATCACCCTAAGGCCACTGAACAGCATGCCCAGGGGCACTTCCAAGGTCACCTGCACTGACTTGTGTGGCCATCTCGTTTTATGGTGGCCCCTCTCCCGCTCCGAATCCTTGTCCCGCTTGGAGCTTCTCTGAGATTTGGGGGAGCTGGCTGCATGAGAAAGGCAGCCCCGCGCAACTCCACCAGCAGCCCAGGGGGATAGAGCACTCCGGAGGCAGGTAAATCCCAGCCCACCTTGCTTTGTACCACTCTGAGGAGGAAGGGGTTGCTGGCAAGGAGCATGTTGTGCTTCGTCACCCTTTGATCTCGCTCTGGGTTCTCTGGCCACCTGCTCCCTGGGCAGTCATAAACGTGTGTTATTATTTTACTGCTTAATGGTGAGCTCCTGGCCCGGGGCCGGACTGTGTCGGAAGACCACCTTTCACTGGTGGTGTTCTGGTAACTTAGCCAGAGGGAGGTGTTAACCAGAGCATGGTTATTATTTGCTTTTAATTTCCTGCCCTTAGAAAGAGGGGGGAAGCGCAATGCCGGTGGGAGGTGGGTGGCTGGTGGGAGGGAAGAGCCCTGTACCCGCTGTGACTAGGGAGAGGGCCCTTTCCTTTCCTGAGCTGACCCCCGAGCCCCCTCAGGAGAGGCCGTGTGCTGTGCTGAATGCAGCGGGGACTCCTGGGGCAGGCACCCTGGGCTGGATCCCTCCTCTGCCGTTTTCTAGCTGCGCACTTAGTCAAGCGACCCAGCCGGTGGAAGCCTGTGTCCCTCATAGGCAAACGGGGCACTGTAATAGCAGCCCCTGCTGGATCTTTCTAGGGGTCCAAATGCTTGTTCATCCCATCCCTGTATGTGAGAGCCCAACTCCATGTGTCATTTTTTTAAATTATTATTTCTTTTAGTTGTAGATGGACACAATACCTTTAATTAATTTATTTTTTTATGTGATACTGAGGATCAAACCCAGTACCTCACACTTGCCAGGCAAGTGCTCTACCACTGAGCCACAGCCCCAGCCCCAACCCCAATGGTTAAACTTGCCTCCCCAACTCATTTTAGTCCCCTGCGCGCACACACACACACACACACACACACACACACACACACACACACTCTACCCCGCCTCTCTTTCCCTCTCTACCCCCTCTCCCCTCCCTCCCGTCTCCTAACATTTTCTCTGCACTTCAACTCTTGGATATCACAACATAGTGGTTGCATCGCCAGGCGATAGCTGTGCCCAGGAATTAGATGTGCTTTTGATTATTCTTGATGAGTCACTGATAGGCAGAGAATGGCAGCTGATCAGGCATATTTCATCGCACATCCAGGTTTTTCCCCCTGGTTCCTTCACTGTCCCCTTGCCTCGACCCCATGTGCCCAGCCTCTTTGAACTCAGTGAAACCCATTCAGCAAGCCGTCCTTGGGCCCACTTGTGTCCCTCTAAAGAATCTCCATCCTTGACTTTTCAATACTGTGATCTAGGATGACTAATATGCAGCAATTGGGCATTAAATGTCCTATATATAAAATTCCAGATCAGAGGGTGGAAACACTTTTAAAATATAAAATAAAAGAGTTGGATCATGTGGACTGTTTGGAAACCATTCAATGGGGCAGTATAATTTTTATTTTCAGAAGCTTACGGATTGAACTCCACCCAAGCTTCCAGCTCCTAAGAAAACTGGCAGAAGAGGCCCTGCCTTGTGCTTTTCCTCACAAGGGCCATAGAAGAGTAATCCTCTGATCCTGGTTTTCATTTCATTTCAAAGAAGTGGGACAGGCAGTGGCCTTGGCTGCCTTGGCCAATGAACTCCCTGCCAGTAGGGGGTGGGAGCTGGCAGATCTCAAGTGGGGGTTGTGGCAGAGGGACATCAATGGCTCTGACCACAGACTCAGAGGCATCAGACCTGGGGTCATTCTCCCCAGCAGGAGCACTGAGGAGTCCGGGGACCGTGCGGGTAATGGGCAGCTGAGTTTGGAGGACAGTTGGGTTCCAGCCTTGCAGGCTTCCTGACGAATGGTCGGAAAAGCTGACCTGCAGCCCTACCCAGTTTGCACAGAAAGGACGTCTTTACATTTAAAAGCGTACACAGGAGCGTGGGTGTGACGGCTGGGAGGGAAACTAAACCATAGGAAATGGCAATAGGCAGGTCTGTTTGTTCCCACTGCTGACAGTTCAGAAGTTAAACATGGCGGCAATAAGGGAGAAATGCTTTTAGGGCTCCTCTTTCTGCAACAGCAGTCCCAGGTCAGTGGGAACCTAGAGTCCAGGGCTGGACATCAAATTCACCCCCCATCTACGCAGACACATAGATGAAATCACCATCGATTCCTTCGCACTGGAAGTCTGGTTTGTCGACCCAGCGTGTGGCCATCTGCTCTGGCTTGGCGCGTGCTGGGAGGAGGCTGTACCTCTGCAGGCAGAAATCCAGGCTAAATTTCCGGCTGGTGGCCTCCAGGACCAGTCGGGTTGCCCACCTCAGTGGCACCTTCTCTGGGCACTAGTGGGAAATCACCTGGAAAGAAAATGGGCTGGCCCCTGTCCTACCACCCCATCTCCACCTCAACCCCAACCCAGGGACTGGAGCAGAACCAAGACTTGGAACATGGCTTAGAGAAACGAGGCTCTGGTGTGTTGGGCTTCGTACCTGCCCGCATCCTGGGAGGTGCTGGAGATTTTCCAGTTTACGGGCAGGATTATTTTCCTCCTTACACTCAAGAGCGGGAAAGATGTCACGTATTCTTACCTGTGCAAAGGCATTTGGATTTCATTATGAGGGCAGCGGGGAGCCTGGAAGACTACAAAGAGCAGTGTGCCAGAATGAGGGACACGTTTTTGAGAGATTGAGGTAGCGAAAGCAGTGAAGCTCTGTGGTCGGTCGACTGGAGGTGCTGGAGGAGGAGACGGCTGGTCAGGGTGACTCAGGCTCTTGCTGGGCACCTGAGTGGATACAGTGCTGCACTCAGAGAGCGGACAGCGGAGGAGAAAAGATTAGACTTCGGAGGTTCACGGGTCAGGCAACCAGAATGAGAAAAATTGAGTGAAGATAATGACTCCAGTTATTGCTCCGGCGGTGTGGAGGCTTCGCATACTGTCAGGAGCACGCGCGGGGAACGCCGTCCCAACAGAGATGCAGAATCTGTAGAAAAGGGGGAGGCAGAAGATGACCCGTCGCGCGCACTGCCTCACCCTGGTGCAGGTATTGCACAGCAATGATCCCAGTGCGCGTGGGTTTCCTCTGTAACAGGGTGTCCCCATTAATTAACGAAGGAGTGAAGGGAAACACTCCTGCACGCTTGCTTTTCCATCATGACTCAAATAAATAAAAAAATTTCATAAGGATTTTACTGAATGAAAGAAAAGAGATACCTTTTCTTTTGTTTTTGTTTTCTTGAAATTCCTTTTTCCAGAAATGGCTTTGCCCTGGGCCCACGTGGGAATTGGGAAAAGAAGACATGGAGGCAAAATGTGAGACTGGGAAGAAAATATGTTCCATGTTTAATCAGAGCTGCTGAGCAACGCGCTTACGTGGGACAGAGAATGACTTAGGGCTGATATGAAGAAAGCTTTCTTCAGGAGTAGGTCGGGAAGGCCAGCTGTGGGACTGCGTTCTGGAAGGATGGGAGGGAAGAGGAGAGCCTGCCCTGGTAGTCTCATGGGAGGCTCCAGGAGTCTCATCTGTGGGTCTCGCTTTGCATGTCCTCCCGTCAAACCTCAGGCCCAAAGGCACTGTCCTGAAATAGCCTAGGGGTGGCTTAATTCGTGGAAGTGTCAACAAGGTAGCCAAAATGAGGAAGTCATTTCACTTCATGAGCTCAAGAACAAAGAGATTGAGGTTCCAGCCCCATTCAGCTTCCGGTAACCTCGGTAGCCTTGGCGAGGCACTGAACTTTGTCTTGCCTCAGTTTCCCCATCTGTGAGATGGGTGAGGGCAGTACCTTCTGCAGTCCTGAGGGTAAAGGTGGTGACTTATGTAAACTGCTATTGCAGTGCCTGGCACATGACAAGCCCTCAGTGAGAGTCAGCTGTGGGGGTCCCTCGTCACGACTGCCCCGTCTCCCTCACTAGAAGAATTCGTTACTAGATGTCAGAAGTCTCTTAAAAGCAAAGGGCACACAAAAATGATGATGCTATCAATTGCTATTATTAATGCGAGGTTCATAATGACTTTTGCCACAGTAGTAAGTGAAGGCCCCTTTGCGTGGGTGATGACTGTGAGCACGAAGCGGGTATTAATGGGGCTGCCAGCTCCTGTTACTGGATCTATTGACATAATATTTCTCTCTGGGAATCCTTTGACAAATCAGCTGAATTTCCTGTCCCCTTGCCCTAAGCACTGTAAATTCGATCCACATGTCTCCAGTGCTGTTTCTATGGTGGAATAAGGGAGAGAAGGGGCGGAGCCGGGCTGAGCCAGGGCTCCGCAGCGGTCGGCCTGTCTGTGGGCTGGAGCATGTAGTTGGGGTGGCCTTCTCTTTTGTTTTTCCAGCCCTTCCTAATCTGTGTGGTCACTCAGCTGTCGGGGAGAATTTCTGCTTGAGGAACAGGGCCTTGGTAGGAGGTCGGGGGAGACCCAGTCACGTGCTCTTCCTCCGCCTCCTGGGAAACACAGCTTTCCCTGGGACACAAGTGCTTTGATGCCATGCTTTGCAGAGTCAGCGCTGGCTGGGATGGCAGGGCTGCTGTCACCCAGGAGGAGTGAAGGGAGGCTCGGCAGGCAGGCATCGGTCACTCCAGTGTGAAGGAAGACAGAGCCTGGCTTGGGGGAAGAGCAGCTATGTGTCACTGAAGCTGTAGAATGGTCAAGGAAGGTATTCTGCGCCCTGGGCTAGAGGAAGGCCGTCCTGCACCTTTGCCCCAGAGAGAGACACCCAAGGGTCAGGAGGGGGTGTCCGTGGGCCACCACACAGGGCCAGCCATGGGTGAGCCTTGGTGGCATGTTCCTTGGGCTCTGGGCTCATGGAGCTGGGAGCCGGGGCGGGGGTCAGTCGTGCACATTCTAGCGCCATCCCAACCTGGATCTGAATCTTAGTTAAAAACGGCTTACCTGAGCAAGTTCTTGATACTCTTCAGTGTCAGTCCTTCGAAATTGAAGATGGAGAATCAATCAGATAAATAAAGCCTGTGTTCCCAGCACAAAGTAGAAATAATAGCGGCAGCACCAGGAGAGCATTCGCTCTGAGCCAGGTACTGGTGCAGGTATTGACGTCTGGTCCCCATGGGCTGGGCTCTTGTAACCTCTAGTTAGCAGAGAATGGCCTGAGGCAGGGAGAGACTCAGCAACCTCCCTGGTTCACACCGCTGCCAGAGCTGCAGCCGGTAACTGTGAGCCCAACCTTCCACTCCAAGGCCTGTCGTCCTGCTCTGCTGTGCCACCTGGAGCTCTTGTCACGTCACATGGGTGCAGGACAGGGGTTCTAACCCAGAATTGGCCACAGCCCAGGGGCTGTCCCATTATCTCAAGAAATTTTAGAGATTTCCCCCAAAGGTGACTAAATTCCTGTGGGTATTTTTCTTAAGAAAAATTAAAAATTGGGGTGGGAGGTTTGGACATAGAAACATTGAGAAAAACAGCATTTACCAGAAGTTGGGAATCCCGGGTTTAGGCTCTGACTGCAACTGGAATCTCTGTGGCCACATGCTTTAACGAAGCAACATGTAATTTTAACACACCCTGATTGTGTTTTTCTGGTGCTTTCTAAGAAGGCACACAATGAGTTGGAGAGACTTGCTCGCTGTCACCCCTTGGGATTGATGCTGACAGCTCTGCTCACTGGCTGTTGAAGTGCTAATGAGAAACGCTAATTAGACTTGGCCAAGGGCTGGGACAGTCCCTTTCTTGGAGTGGAGAGGGCAGCGTTCCTCTTCAGTGGCAGCTCCCAGCCCCTTCTGGGCTTGAAGAAGAAAGGGGTAACTTGGGGAAGTGAGAGGACCTTTGGGTGGGCAGGACAGTCACTCCCCGCTGACTCAGCCACCCCTGAGAACCATGGAAACAAAACCGTCTCTGTCATCACACAACACCTGGGCCCAGTCAGGAGTGGACTGAGCCCTGCCGCAGCGACCGAGGCCCAAGGAGCTTCCTGCCTTCCTGAGTGTAACCTCTCCTTGCTTCCCCACAGGTGTTCTCTCCCTCCCCGCGTACTTCAGTCCCTACAATGGAGGGTCCCTGGGTCACGATGAGCGCGCCGATGCCTATGCTCAGCTGGAGCTCCGGACCCTGGAGCAGTCTCTCCTGGCCACCTGCGTGGGCAGCATCTCCGAGCTGAGTAAGTCGGCCTCGGCGTCTAGCTGGGCTGTAGAGCAGGGGTCCCAGGGAGGAGGCAAAGAAGACTCCGCCATCTGGTTCTGGCCACCACCTCCACATTTGCCCCCCTGAAAGCTAGATCCTTGGCAGACTTGTGGCCCACCGACATGTAAGATTTGGTCATCACCACAAGTAAATCTGGACTTCTAGTTTCTCTTGAAATCTCAGACGAACTAGCAGTCCTGCTCCCCAGTCCTGCCTGGCAGCTAAACCATAGTTAGTTGGGTGACCTGCAGTCTCCCCTTTGCCGCAGAACTGGCCTTCTTTGTTCATGTCACCTGCCTGACCTAAACGCCTCTGAATTTACAACCATCCTCTTTCTGAAGCTTCAGTGTAGTGTAAGGAAGGGGACTGCTGAGCCCTGCCGGCAGAGGAGGGTGTGGCTCCATGGCTCCGCCCCCAGCCTGGCTGGCTGTGGCATCTGCCAGGACCTCAGGGCTCTAGGGAACACAGTCGGTACTCTTGAATCCAGTCTGCATCCTGCGCTCTCCCTCTCCTTACCCCAGTTATTTAAGAAATCAAACTGCACACTCTGCCTCCTCAATTCTCCCTTACGCTGTTGAGACCACCCAGTGGAGAACAGTGACACATACCAAGGGTCACAGTGTGGGAAACAAAGCAGGCTCCACTCTGCTCCAGCCTTCTCTGCTTATGAGGGTTCTATTTCACTTTCTGGCCCCTGAACAGTGAATGACAAGTCTTTCTGTTCCTCCACAATACCGCTTCCTCCCTGCCTCTATTCTTGCCACATCCCAGGACAGGAAATGAAGGTGCCTGGTTCAAGATCACAGAGGACTTCCATCTTCCTGTCTCCTGACAGCTGACGGAACTGGTGCATGGCGGCCTAGGTTCCCTGCCCTGGAGGGACCCTGCAGGAAGTGGGCTCTGGGTTGAGGTTCAATCTCTACCTTGACAAATATCTCCCGGACAGTGAGCGGTCTTGGGGCCACACACAGTCCGTGCTCTGATGAGCTCTCCTGCCCAGAGCACAGTGAGCACGCTTAGCCCTCCGTTCACAGGAGAGCAGCTTGGGTTCCTTTTGCCATTGAATATTAATTGAGGGTTTAACCTGTGCAAGGCCCAGCCACCGCCACTTATCTCATTTACTCCTCAGAACAACTTGGCCAGGCTTGTCCTGGAAGTGAAGGAAAGTGGTCACAGGGACAGACATCAGAGCTGCACTGAGCTCCCGAGGTGTCTGGCTTTCTGTGTGCTTCCCATTGCTTAGGGCTACTGGCTTCCCAGGTGTGACCAGCAGCCTAGCCCCCAGCATCTGGTGACAGGCAAGGCCAAGATCAGGCTCTGGTCCTTTGCTTTTCTCATGGTACCCATTACAGTCCAAGTCAGGCACAAGGGCAGCACTCAGAAGCCTCCCCCAGGAAGGACTTCACATCATTCTGTCCTTACTGTTCAGCCCAGGGGCTAAGTTCTGTTGACTCTACCCCCTAAAACCATCCCAAGGTTTTGGTCTGCCCCTTTCACCACCTCTACTGCTACCAACCCTGCCCGAGCCAAGGCCATGTAAAGCATGCATTGGACTATGTCACTCATCTGCTGAAATCGGTCCCTTCCCCCAATGGCTTCCCAGCACACTCATTAAAGTGCAAATCATCACCATAGCCCACGAGCTGATGTATGATCTGGCTTCTTCCCCTGCCACACTTCTCTCTCAACTACACTGCAGCCACCCAGCCTGGGCCAAGTGACCTCCCACCCCCAGCCAACTGTTCACTCTGCCTGCCACGTCGTCACCCACACACCCCGGTCCTTCACTTTTTCAAGCTTCCACACAAATGGCACTGTATAATTCGGCTCCCGCCCTATCCCTCTGCCGCCCTGTGAGTTATTCAAAGCGCTGACCACCACTCGACACACATCTTTACTTGTAAATAGCTGATCCTTTCTCCTCTCTGACTAAAACATCAGCTCCATGAGAACAGAGACGCCATCTCTTTTGTCCACTGCTTTGTCCCTGGTGCAGAGAACAGTCCCTGACCCAGAGAACAGCACCTGATGTTGAGTGTGTGCACTTGTGAGCGTGCATGTGTGCACTAGAAAAAATGAGATCTATCCTACCCAACGTCCATCTCTGAAACCCCGGCCAGGCTTGGTCCCCATCCTGGCCTAATCACTCCTCAGGTCACAGAGAGGAAACACTGCAGAGATCTTTTCAGAGAGAACAGGACAGGCTATATCACACACCATGTTCCCTTGGTCCCTCCCTCTGAAACCAGAAGTTTTGCTAACCTGCTGTGGAGGAGGGAGGAGACAGAGGTGGAGGCAGGTATTGTAATTTTTCTCTCTGAGACTGAAGAACTTAATGAGGCTAGTGATACTTGGCAACGAGCACCTTGGACCTTAAAGTCTACCCTGGGTTTTACATGCAGTCACTCTCTACACCCCTTCAAGACCAGCCTGCCAGGTAGGTTAAGAGGTTTCATTCTTGTATAAGGTCCAGCTGCACCGAGAAGTTGGGTCCTAATGTTTTTGCTCTGTCCCTCTGTACCCATGAAAATTTTAAAGGGAAGGAATAAGAAATAAACAAAATGAAGCACTTCTTTTTAAAAGCGGCCAGATGTTAAAGGCCTTATTTTGAAGACAGTGCTAAATTCCAGACTCTCGCCTGCTGTTTTTATTTGATGGCTCATAATGAGGGTGGAAAGACCAGAGTGAAACCCGTAGCACCTCTAATCAAGTCTTTCATGGTTAACAAGGGCCGAGGGCTTGTTTTTCCCTGCCTGGTGGGTGTTTCTGGGCTTCAGACCAAGGTTTCATTGAGCCTAGGATCAATTGATTCTCAAGTCTAAGGAAGCAGCCACCTGTGCACCAGCAGGAGCTCAGCCCAGCAGAACCGGAGCGTCACAACTCGCCCTGGGGATGTTCCAAGGATGGCATGCCCCCCACTCTGTTACAGATCAAAACTTAGGAAAATACAATAAAAATGAATGTGTAGGAAACTGAAAGACATGTGAAATGCAAGCCCAATTTTTTAAAATTATAGACATAAAATTACTCATGTCAAATTGCTATGGATTTTTTAAAAAACTCACGGTCCACTTCTGAAGTCAATTGTGAACCAGTAACAGTCTGTGGACCTGTCCCAATGCTCAGACCACTTTCAGTAGCAGGGCGCAGTGGTCTGGAGCAAGTCTATGGGAGGCGGGGACCTGAGTTCAAGCCCCAGCTGATTCACCTGCTAGCAGTACAACTGGCACAGATCGCCGGCCTTCCATGAGCTTGTTTCCTTCCCTGTGAAATAGAAATGCCTCTCTTCCAAGGTGGTTATGAGATTAGATGAGAGTTTTTCTTCGGGTTGTCTATCACACAACCCAAAGAAAGAAAGTAGCCAGGGAGAAAAATCACCAAACAAAGCTTCTGTCTTGGCCATAAATGGGTTGCAGAGCAGTGCAAGCTTTTAGTCAAGTCTGATCAGAGTTGTCCACAGGCATCTAGTCTTGTTGGTCTTGGAGAGAAACCATTCACAGTGAGGTTTGAATAGAAGAAGAGGGGAACCTCCAGCTCCAGCCTCCTTCACAGTCCTCCTGAAGCTCTGGGGAACCTCTCTATTCCCAACTTCCCTGCTAGAAAACCTTTAGGAGCAACTTCCCTTTCTTTCTGGCATTCTAGCTAGAAATGTGCTGCCAAAGGGTTCTCCACCAATAACAATAAAACAACAATAAACATAATTAATGATAATGACTTCTATCTTGTCGAGCCTTTGGAATGATTTTTCAACAGCGTGTCTCTTTGATGGTATCGCAGACTCTTTGATTTCTCCTTCTTATGATCCTGTGGTCCTGCCAAATGTTATGACATTTAGACCTGGAGAAACAGGAGCCAGGTTTCAGCTTAGCTGTGCAACTGGCTGTGGGAGGCCAGTGGCCTGCTGGTTGCAATGCTGGTTTCTGCCACCCAGGAGCCTGAAGGCAGGGCTGGGATCTAGCATGTCAGGGCTCAGACTCCTCCCGTCCTGGGAAACGAGGGACAGGGTTTGACCACAGGCAGTGATCCTGGAAGAAAGAGCTCCTCAGGAGGTAACTATAGGATGGAGGAATAACAACAATTAATAATGAATAATATTAGTGTGATATTCATCCTTACCAAGTACTTACTCTGTGCCAAATGCGTTGTAAAGCGCTTGGTTTATTATTTCTTTGAATCCTAGAAATTGGCAGATAGGTATTGTCATTTCCATTTTGCTGAGGAAACTGAGGCTCTGATAATTACACTAGGGCACACGACTGGGAGGAGCAGAGCCCTGATTTGAAGCCACACCTATCTGACTCTGGGATCTAGGCTCTGATCAGTTTTCCTGATGACTTTCAAACCTGAATGGACATTAGAAGCATCGAAAGAACTTTCCCAAATTCCCAATGCTGGAGTCCTGACTGAACCCATGCAGTCAGTCTCTGGACACAAGCTGGCTGTCAGCACCTCACTGCCCCCAGCTGTCTCAGTCCTGGGGTTTACCAGGGCACCCCAGCAGCTAACTACAACTGTGGGATGAGCAGTTTGGGGAGAGTGGAGACCTGGAGGCAGGGGGAAGTTGGGAACAAGGAGGACTCTGGAGAGAGCTCTAATTCCAGGAGTGTCATTCATACCTGGAAGCCAGACTTCATCCCCGTGCTCGTCCTGGGAAAATTTGGCAGTAAATAAGCTTAAGTCAGGCCATACCAGAGTTGTCTTTACAAATGAGATGCATGCACAAGGCTCTCTTTGTTCACCCTCCAAATGTTTCCTGAGCACCTCATGTACAGGAGACCCTGGGATAGTGTGCAGGGCTCCAGGGACACTACGAAGCAGCGCCAGACTCCTAGAGCTACATAATGAAGATTAATTGGATAAAATGAATGGATTGACTCTGCTTTACATTTAAAGAAAATCCACTGGTCAAATTACAACCTGTTCATGACTGCCTCCTTAGGGTAAGCCAGGTCCCAGGACTTCCTGTGGAAGGGTCTGTGAGGAACCACCCTGGAAGCAGGACACGATGACCTGTAAGGGAAGCCCCCAGAGTTCTCAGGCCTAAGGAGAATGCAGTGGCGCCACTTTTCAAAGAACAGAGGTGCCTGCAGGTGTCTGGGGCTATTTCAGCTCATCCTTTCTCAGCATTGTGACCTCAAACAATGATGGGACATTTCCTGTCCAGGGCTGGTGGGATGTTGAAAAGATTGGACTTGGACAGAAGCAACACAGGATATGGGGGCCTAGGACCCCACAGACTCCAAGAGAGCATGCTGCAGCCCAGTTCACAGTGAAGTTCATGGACTTTGGAGTCAAACAGGCCTAGATTCAAATGTAGGCTCTTCTGATCTTTAGCCACATGACCACAGCTAAACCCAACCTATGTGCACCTTAGCTTCCCTGTGACCAGGAGAATGCATGGGGTCAGGGAATGTTTTTTCATCAAATAAGCCTCAATTTCTTCATCTGTAAAATGGGAATAACACTTGACCCCCCCCTAGTATCATAAGTATTGAATCATATTTCTAGGGAACTGCACCCTTGGCACACAAACCCTTGTTAAGTGGGCACTTAACAGATGATGGTGGCCATTGGTATTGAGGTGATCAAGGTTCTAAAGACCTCTCTGCTCTGAAGTCCTGGGACTTTGCACATGACAGTGCAGGAGAGAATTTCCCCAGAGCTTGTCACTGTTTGAGGCTAGGAGGAGAGACCCAGTGAGATTCCCTTGGTCAAAGAACCAGGTAAAGGCCCTGGGGTGCTGGAGAGAGTGGGGATGTTGAAAAAGAAACCACATTAGCATAAGTTCTGGAGGAGACAGCCCTGCCAAGTGTTTAACTGTTAGGGCAAGACTGGAAATGAAAGGGAAACTAAATTGCTATTGTGCATCTAGGTGACAGTTTCCACCTCCGCCTGTTGACTCTGGGGTAAACAGTAATTATGCACGAAGGGAAGGGAGCTGGTTCTCTTTAGCTACAAGCATCCCTGGGAGAACGTGGGGTGGGAACTCACTTTGTCTTTGGTTTCTCCCCCGCCCCTCCTCAGGTGACCTGGTCTCTCGAGCCATGCACCACATGCAGGGGCGCCACCCCCTGTGTCCAGGCACCAGCCCCGCCCGCCAGGCCCGCCAGCCGCCACAGCCCATCACCTGGTCCCCGGATGCCCTCCACACACTCTACTACTTCCTGCGGTGTCCACAGATGGAGTCTATGGAGAATCCCAACCTGGATCCCCCAAGAATGACCCTGAACAATGAACGGTAGGGATTGTCCTTGGATGGAGCTCCTAGTAGGATGTGTTTACAAATGTGCGTTGACCGACTGACTGACAGCTGACTCCAGAAGGGCCCTGGAGCAGGGCACCTGAGTGTGAGGAGGTGGCCGGGAGTTTAGATGGCTGAGGGGCTGGCTGGTGTGCAGTGGGATTTTTTTTTATTACCCAGGGTAGATGCAGCGCGGGGTAGTAAGGCTCAGAACGTGGGCTTTAGCCTCGGCGTTATGTGCGCCAGCTCTCGCACCCACTACCTGGACTCTCCGAAACTCAGTTGCCCCTTTAAAAACAAAATATTCCTCCCAGCTTGGTGGCACGTGCTTGTAATCTTTAGTTACTTGGGAAGCTGAAGCAAGAGGATCACAAGTTCAAGTCTGGGCAACTTACCAAGACTCTGTTTCAAAATAAATTTTAAAACAGGGTGAGGATGCAGCTCAGAGGCATCTGAGGCACTGGGTTCCATCCCCATTACCACAAAAAAAAAATAATAAAATGAGATATTCTTCTCTGCTTGAGAATTGAATGAGCTAGTGCCTTAAGAAAAAGTACCTAGGACAGTAGCTGACGGGCAACTGGCTCTGTCATTGGTACTGTCACCTCTTTGGTTGATGATGTCACACTGGTCATCATTTTCGTTAGGGATCTTGGGCACATTTTGCTCCATGAACTCATTTTACAGATCAGAACACTGGGGCCTGGCCTTTCTTTGGTCCCCATCAGATTTGTGGCTAAATACCCTCAGCATCCAAGTCTGCTGTCTCCACAGGCCCTTTCCCAGCTGAGGACAGGACCACTAAGAACAAACAGTCTGTTTACTGCACAAGGGTGGCCCCGTGAGGGGCTCAGGTAGGGGACCCAGGAGGATGTGTCGGCCTGAGGACATCTTTTCTAATTGGTCCACTAGGAGGGCTACCTGTTTAATCTTCTTCCTAGAGGCTATGCTTTTTAGATGACTTGCCCCACATCTCATATGTGTTGGCATGAGTCTCACCTGGAGGCCACTACAGGGCCATTCAAGACCAGATACATCCGGAAGTTGTGTGCTTGATGGTCCAGATGGCAGGAATGGCACTCGGCGTAGGAAGCCCCATCTGCATAGATTTCGCCACACAGTAGGGCCCAGCTGAGGCCGTCTGGAGCAAGGTGGCCTGAGACCTTGCCCCAGCTGCCCATGGTCTTGGAGTCTGCTCCACAGCCAGACCTACCTCTCCAGGGTCCCCTCAGTCAGAGAAGGCACAGGAGCTAAGGTCAATTCCTGTTTTGTGGTTCATTGAAAATAGCCACTGGAAAAGTAGTGGCAAGCCTGTGGACAGACAGCAACACCAGAAGCTGGGAGTGCAGTGGCCCTGGAGTCCAGTGGCCTGGCACAAACAATAGCTCTGGCATTCAGGGACCTAAGACCTTTATGCAAGGTTCCAAGCTTCCCTGTCCTCATTTCCTCAGCCATAAATATGGGAGGGGTGAGGAGGCAGGTGGGAGGGTTGCCCAGAGGCAGGCAGTGTTAGTGGGGCCTTACCAGGTGCTAGCACTGCATGGAGCACCCAGCAGGTGTACGCACTACCAGAAAAGAGGTGCTCTTCATAGCCCCGTTTTACAGACGAGTAGATGGAGGCATGGAGAGACTCAGTAACTAACAAAGGCCACGCAGACTGTGCTTCTCATAACCTGCACCGTACCACCTGTCACTGGGAGAAATGTAAAGCAACTTTGGCCTGGTATGTGTGCATGGTATATATTCCCGGTAAATGGTGCTACCCTGTTATTACCAATGTCATTATGATGTCTGGAAGGTGAATGCAAGGCTGCAAAGGTCACTCGGGCCTGACACAGGACTAGAGCTGCAGGGAACTCCAGGCATTCTGAAAGGAGCATCCAGTGGGAGGCGGAGCCAGGGCACAGGCTCCGTGCTCCAGCTGTTTCTGCTTTGAAGCAACAGCCTTGTGGTCATAGGGGTTGGCTGGGAGGGAGAGAGGGCAAGGCAGATATCTGGGGAGGAGCAGAGGTTCCCGGACACCCGCCCAAGCAAAGATGGCTGGGAGAAGAAGACAAGAGCTCTCCCCAGGCCTGCTGCCTTGGGCTGGGCTGCTTGACCTTGAGGCTGTGCAGTGGCACTGTCCCTTTGGAGAGTAGCTTCTGGCTTTCCCCAGGAGTTCTCAGCCCCAGCGCTCTGACAGCAGCATCAGCCTTCTCTGTGGCTTAACTACATGTGGTGTCGCAGCTGAGCACTCCTGGTAATGGACATGTGCGTGCGTTTAGATGCCGAATTATCTAAAACCACACGGCCTGTGGCACAAGTCAACTGCTTGCAAAGGTATTTTTCCATGAATCATTTCAAATGAGTATTAGACTCATAGAAAATTGGAATCACCATTAGGGAGAAAAACTCAAATTTTTCTGATTTTAGTACTAAAAGCAGGATACCCTAAAACTACCTGGCAAACAGTGTCATTGAGCAGCAAGAAGAGAGAGAGAGACATGGTTAGAGGTACAGGGATGAAGTACATGGGAGGTGAACTGGTCCTCTGCTTCAGAGCCCGGGGCGCTGGAGGAGTGACAGGCAAGAGGAGTGGCCATTAGCTTAAGCCCCAGCCTGTCCCAGTCCTGCATGGTGACCCTCTAGGGAGGGAGGCTTGGGGCCTGCCAGTGTCCAGGACATAAGCTGGGGGAGTCCAGGCTGGGATGGAGCCTAGAAGTATCCGGTGTCATGACTCCTTGGCCAGCTGGAATAGCCCCGAGGAGGAGCTGCTGTTTCAAGGCCAGCCTTCGAGCCGTACCGTGCTGCTCTGTAGAACCTCCATCCCGTCACTAACGTCATCAAGGCCCAGGTTCTGTGGACAGTTATCACCCTTGAGGTGAGAGGGGCGAGTGAGCATACCTTCAGAACTGTCCTGGGACAGTGTTTGCTATGAATTCATTCTTGTGCTCATTAGCATGGGCTATGTTAAGCAGAGGGAGCCACGCATGCAGGGACCCAGGAGAGGCAAGAGGCAGTGTGGCCAAGAATGAAGCTCCAGAGAGGCAGGGCTTTGGGGACCAAAGTGAGGAGAGGTCTGAGCTTGTGGCCAAGAAGGTCCCACCCCCTTAATCCAGCTGTTTCCGATTACTGGTTTTCATTCCCCCCTCTTCCCTCTTCTCAGACTGTGAGCCTTTCTGGAAAGGAAGCAGCAGAGGGTCCGGAAGCTTCTCCCACTGTGTGCCTGGGTGCTATAGGGAGAGGCCCCACCAAGACCCATCCAGACACGCAGCCCAGGGCAGTGCGATGTGGTCCCGCACCACCAGGCAGCTTCAGGAGGGACATGAAGCTGCTCCAATACTAATCAGAGTTCCCATTTCTCACAGAGTTCTTTTTGCTGAGGCTTCTGGGGCCCACTCAGAAGTCGAGATCTTAGTCCAGGTATGTGTCTGGTCCAGCTCTCAGCTACCTTGTTCCACGTCATGCTGGTCAAGAAGGTTCCAGCAAGTTGTGGACAGAGTTTGGAAGACCTGGAGCCAATGTAGGTGTCAGCCCTCTCAGGTTCCACCACCCCACCTGAAGCCCACACCTGTGGCTTCTGAGGCTGGCCAACAATGGAAGCTTCCACAGGCCCCTTGGGTGATTCTAGGTGTGCTGTCTTCTAGCAGCTTGACAGTCAGCTTGCCTTTCTGGGCCTCTGTGTCCTCATCAGCGAAATAGTGCTTTCTGGCTACTTTGGCTAAATGAGGCTGTACAGTGCCTGACACGTTAGAAAGGGCTGATTAAATGGTGGCCACCATCTTCCTCCTCATTATTAAAATGATCATAAATACATTTGGATGACCCGTTCGACATTCAGAACAGGCTTTCTTCATTTATTTTTAAACTTTTTATTATGAAAATTTCACACATATACTAGATAAAGTAGTATAATAGACACCTATGTGACTGCTGTCACCCCCTTTGAACAATTATCAACTCATAGATAATCTCATTCAACCATTTCCCATTCCTTAGGTTACTTTGCAGTGTATTCTAACATTCTATTTTATCTATAAATATTTTAGTTTGTATTTTTAAAAGATAAGGTTTAAAAAATACAACCATGGCACCATTGTCACCCCCTTGTCACACCTGCACAAAATTAATAATAATGCTTAATATTACCAACTAGCCAGGAAATGGTGCCTGGATAGCAGACACCCAGAAACAACACCAGAAATCATGTCCTTTGTAAATATTTCAATATGTTTCACTAAAAGGTCAGAACCATTTTCAGACCTCAAATAGAGAACAGTTCTTATGAACATCAGCTATCCATTCACTGCCCAAATTTTGCTATATACCTCACTTTAAAATGTGGGTTTTGTTCCAATCGGAACTCAGGTTAAAAAGTTCATCTTTTCGCCACAGATCTGCTTTGTAAAGTGTGTCCGATATCAAGCATCCAGAGATATGTAGCTCAGTGTGGCAGTTCTGAAAATGTGGTTTTCAGGTGACATCTGGGTCAGTAAGACTGCTACTTCAATTCTTCATACTACTACAGTAGGACTACTAATATAACCACTGCCACTAATGATGATTAATAATACAACTAGGAATAGCATTACCACTATTACAAGCACCATGACAACAGCTAGTCACAGCCACCATTAGAGAGCACACATTAAGGACAGACATGTTGGAAGTGCTTTACTTATTAACTCATATTTCTCCTGTACTTCTGTTGATCAGTGGAGAAGGGATAAAAGAGAATTTTAAAGAATGACTTAAATGTTTGAGTTTGCAGCCTAATGAGGGGGACAAAAACAAGGCAGAAATAAAAAGTGAGGGGCTGGGGATATAGCTCAGTCAGTAGAGTGCTTGCCTCGCACACACAGGGCCATGGGCTCAATCCCCAGCACCAAAAAAAAAAAGGAGCAAAAGCCACAGCCAGTGTAAGAGGAAGCTCAGTTGCAGGACAGAGCATTATTAGATTGGCCCTCAGTCTGCTGGATCCAAATCCCAGCACAGCCACTTGTGAACTGGATGCCTCCTGCATGTCATTTAGGCCCTTGAGCCCCAGTGGCTTCTTAGTATGGGAACAGTTGTGCCAGCTTCAGCAGGGTGGGGTGGTGTTCATTGTTAATACACATAAAGCTCTTAGAAGAGTGTCTGGTACAGTCTGTCTCTGTGGTCATCATCTTCATCACCACCACATTCTAGAGGGTCTTTTGGGAATAGTTGGGGGAAGGGTATCAGAGCAGGTTCCCTGGGCCTTAAGGGACAGCTAAAGGAGATTCAGACAGGTGGGGCAACTTCAGCAGCAAAAGCCACAGAAGGACTTCTAGTATTTCAAAGCACATATTTCATGACAGAAGTGGATCCACACTTCAGAAACATAAAACTTAACCGGGTGCAGTGGTGCACGCCTGTAATCCCAGCAACTCTCCTCGGGAGGCTGAGGCAGGAAGATGGCAAGTTCAAGGTCAGCCTGGGCAACTTAGTGAAACCCTGTTTCAAAATAAATAAAAAGGACTGGGGATGAAACTTAGTGGTAGAGCGCTCCTGGGTCCACTCCCCACCACCACAAAAACAAAACAAAACAAAAACCAAAAATCTCAGGTAGTTCTTTCCCCAGGCCAGCGCTGATTGTTGTTGAGCAAATGGTTCAAGGTCAGGCTGCAGGTCAGAGGTTTCCAGTGGAGCAGCGCATCCGCACAGTGCTGGATCTGAGGTTCAAGTCCAGCCCCTCCTCCTCTGACTCTTGATCTGATTAAGTCAGCCTTCATTTTTTTTTCCCCATTAAAGTGGAGATCCAAGTCTGCTTCCTCTGGTGGAACCCCAAGTTCTAGGCAAGTGTCCCTGACACAAGTGAGACCCCACAGTGAGGACAGGCACCCCTTTGTTCCCTTCCAGATGCACAAGGGGGAATGTTCCCCTTGAAGAGCTTTTTACATAAATCAGAGGCACCCACCGATAGGCTGTGCGTTCAGTCTGAAGAAGCACGCTCGTTAATCTTTTGCTCAGCTTGCGAAAGTGTTTTCTTATCAAATAATAGAGATGATAGCAGTGGTGGCTTTATGCTACTGACTTGTGATTCCCCTAAATACCGTTTCAAGCAGATTTGCAATGTTAAGCTCTTTTTTCTCTTCCTCTCCCCCTTTCTGTGCATTAAATTTCCATCTGTTTACCCAAAATGGAAGTAAATGAAATAATAGCTATTGGGTGAGTTAAGAACTTGCTTCCATGTGTTCCCCGGGCTGGCACATCCAGTAACTTCCAAAGTGTCTTGTTGGTAGTGTGCAGTGCACCCAGGGAGCCACCCCACCTACCCCAGCTGTCCCACATCACCTTACCCTCTTGTTTTCTCTCTGAAATTGCCTTGCTTAAGTAATTGTTTACTTGTCTCTCCCTCCCCCACCCCTAGAATGAAAAGGTCACAGATCCGCCTTGTTCCTGAGGTCCTCAGCACATAGAACAGTCCCTGGCATATAATAGGCAGTTAAATATTTTGTTTGGTTCACAAAATAGGCAGTAGAGCTTCATGGTTCAGCTCCTTAGAGTCAGGCTATAATATGGGGTCTCTGCTCTGCCATTTACTAGTTATGTGACTTTGGGCAAGTTATTTAATTTCCCAAGCTACCATTTCCTCAGCTTGAAGCAGAAAATGACTTGACCTACTTCCAAAGGATTTTGTGGGGATCAAATGAGGTAATACATGAAAAAGGGCTTGTCACAGAATAAGCTCCCCATATATGGTACCTACTAACATCAGTATCATTACTATTATTGCAAACTTATAGAAGGACTAAAATAGCTAAATCGTGTTTAATGCACAAATAATCCAAAAACATTTAAAAGTTGTATCTACTCAGAATGCACGTTTTCTCTCCCTTACCTATACACCTCCCTTCTCAGTCTCTGCCCTTATGTTCATCTTAACTCAGTTCAGATGGTAGCCCAGGAACCTGGTGAGGATGGGGAGAGGTAGACCAGATGTCCCCAAGAGATTGATTTGAACAAAGATTTCTATAAATTAGATTCATCATAACCCACTACCCAAGGATTTCAAAGAACTATACAACCTGGATTTCCCCTGCCATAGGATCAAACACCAAGCAGACTGAGTGTCAGGCACTCTCTATAGTTGATAGTGTATCATGTCCCTGGTGCCTGCTTGCTGGTCTGACCATGCTGGCTATGCATGATGGGCGGCCATCACACACCCGGGAGTGATATGATCTGGTTTATTTTGCATGGACTAGAGGCTTCGAGACAAAGCTTTACTGCCTGTGAAGCACTCACACAGCTTCCTAGCAGATCCACACCACAGCTCTTAGGGGAAGCTGCTTCCATTCCCACTTATGAACGAGCAGACTGAGGCCCCAGAGGGTATAGTGCATGCCCAAGGTCACAGCTGGGAAAAGGCAGAGCTGAGCTCAGGCAAAATGTTTGATTAGGCTATTCACGCTGTCCACAGTGGTAAATCCCTCCCCTCCCAGAGAGGTTCAGTCTCAGGAGCTTCCTCTACCCGGTGTGCCCCGGGCATCTAGTGCCCAAGCAACTTGGGGCCTCTTTCCCATCAGATTTGAGTTTGCTGTCTCTGGGTGGCCAGCCTGAGTGTGGGCATCTGCCCAGCATAAGAGAAGGAGCAAGCCAGGGATTTGGAGCAGACAAAGAAAGTGGCAGTGCCAGATAACAGCACAAAGACAAGACAGGATCCTGGCCGGCCTGACAAGGGCCCCCGGGGGGCTGCCCGTTGCATACAACTTCCTGTCCCATTGTTGTACCCACTAGTCCTCACAAAAAAGAAGACTGGGAACTGCCAGCTCGGGCTTCGTGGTTTTGGAGTGTTTTTCTAACACAGGCAGGAACAATCCCCTTTGTCTACAGTCCTCCAGGATTCTAAGAGCGCCTTCGGTGCAGGGAAATCCCAGCTCTAAAGCGAATTGATTTTGCTTTCTTAAGGCAGCTTCTGAGGCTGAACTGGAGATTTTTCAGCCCCTGAGGTTGGGGGCAGGATGGGAACTCAGGCCTGTCAGGAGCTAGGCTGGGCTGCTTTCTGGCCTGCTCCTACTTGCCTGCCAAGCAGCAATTCAGAGTTCTCTCCTCCCCCAACAACAGCCACCTCTGATAGCTGTGACTCGCCCGCCCCACTCTTTACTGTTGGCAGGTTTGGAAGAAAGCTCTTAAGCCTTCTTAAACTTGGGGTGCATCCCTGAAGCTTTGGCAGTCCCAGGCCAACTTCAGGGCCTAATGAGGCTGTGAGTTCAAAAGCCAAAGTTTGACCAGATTGGTGACATGGGCCCAAGGTATAGGTGCTCCGTAATGCCTCCTTCCGGTTCTCTGCTGGCGAGTGGGGTTCACAGCATTTCCAGGTTGGTATCTTGACAGATCCTAAGGTACTCATTTTGTTTTTTTAAGGGCCAGACAAGCCACCATTGACTAGCTGACTAGTCTTGGTCAGGTGTGCAAACCTCTCAGAGACTTGGTTTTCACTTTTGTAAAATACATACTAATAATAAGCCTCCCTTGCAGGGTGGCTGTAAGGATCTGAGATAATACAGTAAGTGACCTCGTGCTTTCTTGGCAGGTACTAGGCCCTCAGCAGATCCTGGCAGTGTTAGTGTGCTGCTCAGAAGCCCATGCTGCGGCCTTACCCAAGGCTGCAGTTGGGATGTGGGTGCAGAAAATAGAGTCAGGCCCCACCCTGGGAGTCTGCTTTGTCTCTTCTCCTGATACACACCCCATTCCCAGTGTCCCATCTCTATCAACAAAGCCACTAGTTTCCAGTTAAGAATTTCTTACATATAAAATCCTTGTCACACTCAAGAGCTATATGCCTTTGCCTTCCTCCCAGAAGTTTCCAGAAACTCTTCATGTAACATTGGTCATCTTTCTGCCTCAGACAGAGGGACCATAAGACTACATTTAACTGAACTTGAACAGAATTACCCTTTTCTAGAACTTGTACAAAAGACCCCCCTCCCTGTCCCATGGCCTAGCAGGTGTCCACTGGATGAATAAAGCAGGACAGGTGAGGCCCAGGGTTCTCCCAAGGTTGCCTTGTTGGCAGAGGCAAGTGTTCATGGGAGGGAAAAGTGTTTGAGCAGGTTAGAGGCCCTCAGCTCTCTGGCTTCCAGTTAGTGACCACAGATCCCAAGCATGGAAGAAAGTAGATCTTTGACCTATGGCAGCAGTGGGGCCCTGTAGGTGAGGTATGACCCATTAGCCAAGAGAGCCACCTCCCAGGGAAGCAGAGGAGGCCTGCTGTTACTCTGCTGCATCCAGTGTGTGGGAAGTGGTGACACCCTGGCCTGCTAGACCAGTCACCCACCCTCCAGGCCGTCACGCTGGGCAGTTCTGGCCTGAGACATGGGGCAGGTGCCTGGACCTTGCAAGGCGCAGGCAAGGCCTTGCCTTCTGCATGGGAAAGTGGCCTGCATGCGCTCTGCACTGGAATCTCGCCCATTGTACCCACCCGGAGTCAGTCCCAGTCACCAGGGAAGGGTGGCTGTGTAGCCTCCACCAAGGCCCAAGCCCTCATGGACATCAGCACAACCATATCTACCTCTTTCCTTCCCTGGCAAAACTCCATCTCATCATCCTAGCCACCTTCCCAGAAACTGCCTTAGCCCTGGGCTGTCAGCTCCCCAAGGAACTTGTTCCTGAATGGGAAGCTCTCATGTGAAACAGTTCCCTTTTTATCTGGGAATTATTTTCATTTTATCTGAAGAAAATCATTTGCCAATACCCAAGGCAACCCAAGCCTCCAGGAACCAAAGTTGAAGCAGTTCCCCCTCCACAAGAGAGCCCCGGAGTAAGAACAGAGCCCGAGCACATGCTGGCAGCCAGAGGGCTCTGTCCTCAGGATGGCAGACCTGCCTGGCCTTATTATGTATTCAAAATCGAGTTCCTGATGGGCTCCCGTCTGAGGGATGGGAAGTCACACATAGGCAAAATCGCCTCTGCCCTCAGAAAAATTCTAGTCTAGAGGAGGAAGCAGACAAAAACCCACATAAACAAACGAAAGAGTTACAAATTGGGTTGGTCCTGCGTGGCAGCAGGGTGCAGTGCTGGAGGAGAGAGTGGGGTGCTGTTACCTGAGGGCCGCACGGGCCAGGCAGAGGGACCTGGGGGCCAAGGCGCTTTAGCCACGTGACCTAACACTGCCTTGGCATAGTGGTTCTACTCATTCCTGGCGGTCCTGGTGCCAGTGGTGATGGCACCCCTCCTCCCTCTGAGGAGCCGTCCACTGTGGATGACATATTCGGGGTGTTCCTCTGTGGGCAATGGGCTACATCCTGATAAACCCACTGCACGCTGGAACTACTCTAAGTGGCAAATCCGTGTCGTGGTTAATTCGCCTAACTTCCCGAAGATCCTGGCTTAGCCCAGCCTACTTTAAACAAGCCCACAGTTGGGCAGAACAGTGTCACACAAAACCTGTTTTATAATGAAGGGTTACATGTCTGATTTATTGAGTACCGTGCCAAAAGTTTAAGAAGAATGGTTGTATGGGCACTTGTGCCCCAGCCAAAATTTTCAAGACTAAGTCCAGCCATCCTAAGTTACTACATAAGGTAACTGTGCCTGAAACTCATCATCTCTAAGAGGAAGCGAACCAGGGCCCAGGGACTGACGCTTGTCCCATTCAGGGCCTCCGACTCAAGGCACGCTGCCTGGGTGCGTGATGTGGGGCCAATCTCTTCAGTTCTTTAGCCCTCGGTTTCCCCAGATGGAACGTAGGCATTGCGATCGTACCTGCTTCACAAAGCGGGTATGAGGAGTAAACTGGTCGATAGATGTAAAACAGGGCCAGGGTCGTCCTGATGCTCTGCACGCGTTAGTCGTGAGTGGTTTTCTCTTATTCCTGGATGCCCCATTTGTCACACAGTTGACCTCCATCCCACTGGAGTCAGGCTCCCCTTGTGGGACAAAGGCAGGGCCCTGGCTCCCGGCCCATCGCGATTCAGGTGTGTTCTAAATGGATCTCCATATGTGTACCCAGCCAGGTATGGTGGTGCATTCCTGTAGTCCCAGTCACTAGAGGGGCTGAAGTCTGAGGACCGCTCAAGCCCGGGAGTTCACAGCCAGCCTGCACATTAGTGAGACCTTGTCCAAAATAAATAAATAACCCTATACAGTCAGGCATGTGGCAAAGGTAGAATAAGTGCTTGGCATGCCCAGGGCTCTGGGTTCAATTCCAGCAGGGGAAAAAACCTAGACATTATCATACGTGTATCTGGGCAAGTTTTATCAAGCATGTCTAATCTGTACCCAATGAGTTTTAATAAGAAAAGTATATTTTCCCCACAGAAAGTCCAAAGTCCCACCTCAAGCAGAAGTCACCTGACCCCACGCAGATTTTCTGTCACAGATCAGCTGCCCAGCAGCCTGATAGAGGCAGGGTGAGACAAGCCTGGGGGTCTGAAGTGAGAAATGTGCCCAATGCCGACTCTAAGCTGAGCCAAACCATTCTGGTTTACCCAGCAATTCTAGAAAAATAATTAGTCCAAGATGTGAGCCGGACTAGAATTGCTTCCTTTGTGCTGGGAGTGGAATCTGACTTCAGTGGGGACAATGTTGGCTTTATTCTACATGGATGTTTTGGCTTGCTTTTGGGCCACAGTGGCTCTGTGGAAATCTCAGGGAAGCCATGGAGAGGGCCTGGGGGCCAGCACGCAGATCCAGCGCCAACCTTCCCAGGGAAGTCTCTGTTGGTGGAGCCGCCGCTTGATCAGGAAAATGGGGCCATCTTCGCAGTGCTACTTGCCACCTCCAGACCCAGCCCAGACAGCAAGGTGGGGAGGGGCGTGGGAGCAGCACGGTTCACAGAGAGATGTGAGAGAAGCCGGGAGCTCGAGGGGACCTGACCCCGCTCAACCCCAAGCCTGCCTCTAACACCCACTGGAGGTGGAGCAAGGTCGGTGGAGGAATTTAGGTCTGAGGGTGGGAGCGCCAGGGAGGCCCCCTCCCTTGATCGTCACCTGTGCTTCTCTGGCTGATCCTTTCCTGGGCGCCGAGGATGCTTTCAGGAGGGGCGCGGCAGAGCTGAGAGGCTGATGGGGAAATCCCGAGGGAGCAAGGCGTGATGTGCCTCCCCGCCCAGGCCGGCACCCCGGGGTTGCGGTGAAAGTGGAACCAGGGGTGGCCCTGGCCTCCCAGGCCTGAGCACTGGCCTGGTCTCACGGCCCTTGCCAGCCGAGACATCAGCCCTTGTGTCCAGTGCCTCTCAAGCGCAGTGGGGGACAAACCTGCCGGCTGTAGATACTCAGCCCATTAAGTTGGGGACAGAGGCACAAGGCATTCTGCTGCCTGGGGCTCAGTTACCTGGCCTTCAGTTGCCAGCCTTTGCCCATCTGCCAACCTGCCTCTTGCCCCGAGGCCCTGCCCACCTCAAGAGAGAACAGAGCCTGCATTAAGCTGGAAATCCGAGGCGTTTCCTGTTCCATGTTGTTAAGACACTGCTTATAGGACTATAATCCCAATAAATCATACATTTGTGGAGCAGGCAGGGTTTATTTTTTTTTCCAGGCTGCAGGGACCTCTTAAAACCAAGACCTTAAGAAGTTTATTCTCCTCCATTTTTTGAAGGGGGGCAAGTGGTTCTTGCAGCCTTGGCCCTAGTGAGGGGCCTTGTGAAACCTTCAGATCGATACCGTCAGGCTCATTGATGAGACTCATGTCAGGGGAGAGATGAAAAGAAACCGAGCAGTAGTGACACCTGGGTCTCATGTCTCTGTTTCTTTGCTGCCAAGGCGGAGAGCCTGTGCTGCCAGAAAGCCCGCAGCCCACACCAGCATAGTGGTCGAGTTTGTTTTCTCTGGTTTACGAGCCGGCCGAGCGCTGGCGGGCTGCAGGCGGGCAGGCTGCCGCTGGTGTGCATGTTTATACTCGCTGTCAGGGAGGAGGCGGGCTGGTTGGCTGGACGCGGGGAGGGCTGGGGCCGAGGCATTTAACAGAACCAGATTCCGATGGCCTTGGTTGCTATGATGTGTTCTCTCTATCAGCAGATACTAAACTAGCAATGATAGTTAAGGTTTGCAGGCAACGACCACACTCCAAACGCTGAGCTCAGCACTTTGAGTAACACTTCCCGCCGTGTTGGGAGGTAGTCGCCGATTTAGACCCCTTTTGCTCACAGGGCAGCTGAGGCTGGGAGAGACGAGCTGACTTGCACAGAATCATTCCATTTGACTCATTGGGGATGCTCCATATTTCAGCCCAGGTAGTTTCCCCCCCACAGTCCAAGCATTTGATTTCTGCATGAAGGTACAGCTACTTCCATGTGGAATCAGTGGAACAAGAGCAGAGAGGTTTTCATCACTGAAAAAGCCTAGAAGCCACTAACCTCACCACTTCCTTAATAGAAGAGTAATGGTATGCCCAAATTCAGTTGTATTGAAGAAACTAGAACTTTCTCCCAGGGAGGAAGCGTCAAAGAAGGGGACTAGGAGCCTTGATCTCTGTGCCAGGAGTGCATGCAAACCACATGCCACCCTAGCATTTTCACCAGATCTTGTGCCCCAAGCCACTGCTGCCTGCCCACTCCACTGTTGTCTTAGGGACCTGCCATGGTCTTCTAAGGCTGAGATCATTCAAGTGTGGTCCCAGGGTTCCAGAGACTCTTTCCAGGAGTCCACAGTGTCAAACCTGTTTTCCGAAGAAGATATTTACAGCCAGGCGTACCGGCCCTCACCTGTAATCCCAGCCACTCTGGAGGCTGAAGCAGGAGAATCGCAAGTTTAAGGCCAACCTTAGCAACTTTGTGAGACCTTGTTTCAAAATAAAACATGGCTCAGAGGTAGAGCACTTGTCTAGCATGTGCAAGGTCCTAGGTTCAATCCTAGGTCCTAGGTTTTGCTGTACCACAAAAAAATAAGATATTATTTGCATTTTCATTCTCATTGTAGGGAAGAGGGGTTTCCAGACGATGACGATGATATCATTCTGACAAATAATGGGATATGTGTTTATGTATTCATGCATTTTAACATTATCTCAGTTTTAATTTCTGATAGCATCAATAGAATTATACACATAAAATTTCTTTGAGGTCCTTGATAATTTTTTAGGAGTATAAAAAGTGTCCTGAAACCAAAACCATCTGAGAATCACTACTCTGGATTTATCAGACCCAGCCAAAGAGAAACCCGGCAGGCAGAAGAACTGGGCAAGGTGGCTTTTCTGGTCCTGACACCTGCACTCTGGCACAGAGAGACTAGCAACCAGGCCCAGGCAGAGGCGAGAAGTGGGAAATGGCCTTCTGCTTTAGGAAGGAACAAAGCAGAGAGACCTGAGGAAAGCGCAGCATGTTATTCTCAGCCTTGCTCCTCCAGGTTCTTTCACCCTGGAGTTATAACAGTCATGGCCATTGCAGAAGGGAGTTTTTATAGGGATTTTCCAGAATGGCCAGTAATGTAGGCCAGCTCTTAGCATGCTCCATGGCTAGTTGAAATTACCAGAAAGGAAACAGCAGCCTAGAACCCACAGCCCTCGGGGATGCTGCGAGAAAGCCTGTGAATCTCCTGCTTCTCTTTTCACCTGCTCCAGGACCTCAGGCTAGGCAGGTTAAGGAGAAAAGTCTGGCAAAGTGGGACTGGGCGGATACAGCCTTGTTTGGAAGTGGGTAGGTACTAACCACTACCCAGAGGGATGATGTAAATCTCTCTGTATTGTAAGAGTATTGATCAGTGTTTAATTCAGGAAACAGAAATGCACTAGGCATTTTAAGTAGAAAGGGATTTCATGAAGGGTATTGGGCACCAACAGAATTATGGGAAGGGCCTCAGATTCAAGACTGAGCCTCCAGGAATGGCTGCAAGGACTTTGCTGCTTTTACCACCACTACCCTGCCTCTGGAACACCAGGAAGAAAGAAACTAGACATTGGAATGTTCTGTGTTCTGTAGGTAGGGGGGAAAAAAAAAAGACCTCATGCTTTCATGACCTCATTTACTAACAAAAACAAAGGGAACACAAAGGTGACCTCACATTCAATCATGAGCAGCATCTGAATGGGGAAATCCAATGTGAATCTAGAACCCCAAGTGCAAAGGAGTCTGGAAAGTATAGCTTTCAACCTTCCAGCATCTAAGCAAGATGATACAACAGAAGCAGATGAGCCCATCCCCAGCCTACACCCACCGGGGTTATCAATACTGCATTTTCTCATGTGCTGAGTTCTAAGAGGCATGAAGCAGGAGAATGAGTCAAGACACCATCTGGTTAGGCTTCATGATTTCCCAAAATCCCACTTGGATTTCCCATAGTGCAGCTGGGAGATGCCCACTTAGAGCTTTAGTAGCCGCACTTGGCATGTCATCCTGGCTGCTGGCCACAATAGGAAAGAATGGCTGGCAGAAGCACGAATTATCTTTTTATTTACGCATCAGTCACCAATGGTAATGGTTTAACTAAAGTCTTCTCCTTAGATTAGGAGGACTGATATACACAAATGTCTCTCTGAGCTTGTCTTCCAGTCTTGTAATGAATTTTTGAATTGTACAATTCAAATTTTTGAATTGTAAAATTCAAAAATATTTAGAGGGAATTCAAATGAGCAGTTATAATCAAGGGAGATCTTGTAAATAGAGGGATAATGCATGAACGACTTGTTTTTCCTCTCTAGATTACACAAGTTTCCCCCATAAAGTTCCAACTTCCTACTCTAATGAGTCAACACTGTGCCCTTCAAAATCAGACGTCATTCTTCTCTGGGAAGAAACGTGACTTGGCCCATAACTGAAAACCTGGATGTGTTACACCGAAGCTCATCCCTACTTTCAGCCATTCGGCAAAATTTGTGGAGGATCTGTTGGGCATATTTTGGAGAATACAGAGATGAGGAAGGCACCATTCCTGATGGCAGGAAAATGGAACACATTTACTGCTGGAAGATTGAGGTCTAGGCAGGCTTAGAGCAGAAAGAGGTGTTTTTGAGAGAATTTGGGAAGGCTTCTGGAAAGAGGTGACATAGGAATGGGGCCTTGAAGGACAGATAGAATCTAGACGCACGGAGTTGAGAGCGCAGCCGATCCCTCCAATGAGGAGACGGGACTGGCGGGGTGGGTTGGAGAACCTCAAGTGCTGCTGGTCTGCTGTGTCCTGGTGACAGGTGTTGATCAGAGCCAGAGATAGTTGAGTGAGGCTCTGGGCCCCCTGGATAGCCAGGACCCCGCAAGGCCTCACCAGCCTGTGGCTTCCCCGTCACGCCCAGGAGAACACCCTGTGGACCAGTTCAGTGACACAAACCCAGATGTATTTTCTGCAGCAGAAGAACCAGAGCATCAGAATAACTTCCCCAAAGATCACATCTGATTACTCTGTGTGTGTGCGCCTGTGCTCATGTGTTTAATAAAAGCATGTTTGCTCTCGAGGAGAGAAACTTTTAAAACTACACCAATGACCTGAGGTTTTAGAGTCATGGGATAAGTGACAGGGCAGTCTCTGGTGGTCACCTGCAGAAACTGAGCAGGGAGAGAGCACATCTTTTTCCTGGCCGGAGTGCTTTAGAGTGCGTCAGGCAGAGAGATGGTGGCACAGGCCCACTGCCTGAGAGCCCCGGGTATCAGGAAGTGGAGTGTGTGGGGCCTGGCTGCCTGCCCTGGCCTGGAGCCTGCTCCCTGGCTTAACTTAAAAGGAAGAGTTGTGGGATGGGGTATCAGGAGGGGCTGAGACATAGACAGGAGCCAGGAGGCCAACTCTTGGGCTGTCATCAGAGAGAACAGCCATGAGAGGCGGGGTTCCAGGGCTACCCTGTGGGGGAAGAGCACCATCCATTCTGGATGGACAGAGCAAGCTGGGTGACCACTGAATCATAAAGTCACACACAGGCTGTCAGAGCTGAGAGATCAGTTGGACTGTGAAGTACTCGGCTAAGGGACCTTCACCATGGGAGGACAAGAGGACAAGAGGAAGCCTTCCATGCTTCCTCTGGCTGCATCCAGGAGCTGAAGGCAATGGCAGGGGAAGGCCATTGGAGCAGGGTCTGCAAGGCAGTATCGTGCGAGGGGCATTTGCCCATTCCATGTGAATGGCGCCCCCTGGTGGCCTGTAGCATGCCTGTGGAAGGTATCCCCTGGAGCTTGCAACCCAGAGGCTTTACAGGTGGCCCTCCAGCCATCCTGCAGCATGGCCCTGGGTCTTGGATGTCACGGAGCCCTCCTGGACTGTTCTTCCCATAGAACTCCGGACTGTGACTCCTCCCTGAGTGCCAGGCTGGCCCAGGAAGCTATAGGGACCACCTCGGCCTGGGCTCCAGCCAAGGAAGCAAAGGCTGTGACTGTGCGTGTGTGTAGCGTGACGTGTCTGGTCTCATTTAGCCTCCCAGCAGCCCTGGGAGCCATGCTTCACTGTGGTGCAGTTAAAGACAGGGTGTGTGGGATGACGTGTGTACCCCACGACTCAGGGGACAGAGGGGTTTACTCTGGATAGAGGAAAACCTGGACCTTGTGTGAATTCTGGGAGAACCCCTCTTTCATTGGTCATTAAGGACCCTGAAGTCTGCTTATTGCCAACATGGGAATTCCTCCTGACCCACGACAAGGTTTCTGTGGAATGGGGGTCAAAGCGAGGTCTCTGAGCGGAAGGATCAGGTCGCCTCCACACCTCACAGCCTGCAGGTTATGGAGTGATTAGACTTCATGGCCGTTTTCTGGGACCTCATGAACCGAAGGGGCCCCCTTTCTTCAGGAAGCGCCCCACCTAGACCTGACACCTCTCTCTGTTGCTCACAGGCCCTTTATGCTGCTGCCACCGCTGATGGAGTGGATGCGCGTGGCCATCACCTATGCAGAACACCGCCGCAGCCTCACCGTGGACAGCGGCGACATCCGGCAGGCGGCCCGCCTGCTGCTGCCTGGCTTGGACTGCGAGCCCCGACAGCTCAAGTCTGTACCCATGTCCAGCCTCTTCTCCCTTTTCCTCTGTGGCTGGGAGGGCTCGGAGTGCTGGGGCTGCAGCCCATGCAAGCTGCTCTGAGGGTGTTCTCTGCAGATGCCAAGGCAGAGTGATGCCCAAACCCATTATGGCCTCCTCTGTCTGTTCGGCCCGTGCCTCAGCCATGCTCTGGATGTGAACTTTCTACACTGACCTGACCCCGAATCGCAGCAGACGCTGCCTGTTGGGCCTCTGCTGTGTGCCCTCTGTGGATGCACATTTTATCTGCAACTCTCCTTGATTGCAAGTGGGATTCCAGGCCTTTCCCTGCCTTTGGTACTTCTGGGCCTCTCATGGAACCCTTAAAGGGAGACACAACAACAAATTAGAACTGGTGGCCACCATCACCGTGTCCTAGACAGAGGGCAACCTTCTCTGAGCACAGGACCCAGCAGCCAGTGCTTCCTCCTCAGAGTGGCCCCTGAGAGGCTATTTTAGTTCAGAGTTTGTTCCCTGACAGTTGACAGCTCCCAAGAGCTCAGCATACTTATTTATCCTGTTTATAGAAAAACAAATGTGTGCTCTTCTTGTCACAGAACATGGTGAGACCACCATACCTGACCTGAGTGTTAGTCCCAGTCCTTCTCCCACCTCACCCATGCTGTCTGCCCACATCAACCTGGTCCAGCTGTGTCGTGAGTCATTGACAGGCAGGGTCCTAGCATGGTCATGCTCACACGCCTCCTGGTCTTTTCTGTGCAGGCCTGAGTGCTGTTTCAGTTCCTTCCGGAGGCTGGATGCCCGAGCTGCTACTGAAAAATTCAACCAGGACCTGGGTTTCCGCATGCTCAACTGTGGGAGGACAGACCTCATCAACCAGGCCATCGAGGCCTTGGGGCCAGACGGGGTGAACACCATGGATGATCAGGTAACTTTTGAGAGCTCCGTGAGGTGGGGCTCAGGGGCCAGAATCAGGAATTCACAAATTGCCGGAGTCAGAAGCATAATTCCCTCTGTCGGGAACCTGAGAGTTGCTCAGCTCTGTGCTTCAGAGAGGTGAGCTGCTCCCGTTCTAGGTAGAATATCAGCCTGGGCAACCCTGGAAATATGGCTTCTGCTTCCCTGGCTGGAGGGCTGGTGACCGGGTCAGCTGGTAGAGGGCCGGGAAAGAGTCCGGAGGAGTTAGTTCAACATCAAGCTGTGGATAGTGATCCCCAGCACACACGTGGGCGTGTGTGTGTGCCTACCTGTGCCAGGCCCATAGAAACCCCTGCCTCTGTGAGCTGACATTCTAGTGAGGAGACAGGCCGTCAGAGGCAAACGCACGCAATGTGGGAGGCTGAGGCAGGAGGGTGGCATTTTCAAGGCCAGGCTCAGAAGACCCTGCCTCAAAATAAAAAATAAAAAGGGCTGGGGGATGAAGTAGTGATAGAGTGCCTCTGGAGTCAATCTCCTGTGCTGGAAAAAAAGAAAAGGACCAACATGAAATATAAACTACGTTAACAAAAATGAGAAGTACTGAGGAGTAAAATGGAGCGGGAGAATGGGTAGGAGATGCCAGGGGTGAGTCGTAACTCCAGAGAGAACTTAGCGTGGGGTTTCTGCTCGTGGTTGTCGTCTTTGCTGCGGACAGCTAGCACTCGCAGAGCAGGTGCCGTGCTTCAGGTGCCAGCCGAGGCGCTTCATGTGGCTTGCTCACTTAACCTTGACCACAGGCCTCTGACGAGTGCTATTATTGTCCCCATTTTGTAGCTGGGGAAACTGAGGCAGGGAGAGGTTGCCTTACCTGAAGTCACACAGTGAGGAAGGACAGAGCTGCTCAGCCTCTGTGCAAGAGTTCATTTGTTCACTGGACGTTGTCTTGGGAGCCATTACGGAGTGGGTAATGGCACCAGGTTGATCACACACAAGCTCAATGACAACGGAGAGGTTAAGGAAAGAGATGAGCTGACATCACGACCCAGGCAGTGACGAGACACGAGACACGAGGCTGCGATGACGATGGGCCTCCCCCTGCTGGAGGGAGGGCAGGGAAGGCATTCCCAGGGAAGGGGTGACGGAGCCAGAGCCGGGGCGGGGCAGCCGCAGCACAGGGAGACCAGGCTGAGGTAGCCTCAGGAGCACTGCGGGGGGACAGGCTGGGAGGCGGGCCTTGCACAGGTGCCAGGGCTTCCCGGGAGCCTTCATCTGGCTGCTCTCCTCCTCCCTGGGCAGCCAGCGTTGAAGCCCACGATCTTCAGCTTCCAACAGACCGAGGGTTTAGTCCACCGCCTCAGAGTCGTGGCATCATGGACAAATCACAATACCTCCCAGGGGAGGGTGGCCCCACCTCTAAGATGGGGTGGTCGCACTGCCACGTGGGGTCATGCTGAGAATTTTCCATCTAGCACCTAGTATGTGCTCAGTGAATATTCATTCTGGGTTTTTTGTGTTCATGTGATTGTTACCATGTTGCTGTCAAAATGATGATGCTCCCTGGCGTCTGTCCATTGGCCTTGTAGCCTCTGGATGTGCCTGGAGTGGGGTGGAACCAACCCAAAAGGTAGTTCCCCAGAGGTCCGAGCCCACTTTTAGCTTAGAATCGTGTACAGATGTGTGGAGGCAGAAGTCAAGTGTGTGCGCAGAGGGCTGAAGCAAGCCAGATTTTCATGAGGTTGCTGTTGACTTCCCTACAAAGGCTCAGACCTGTTGTTCCCTAACTTGATATTACAGAATGATGCGCGGGTAAACAGGCCTCTCGCCCCATCATTAATCTCAGGCCATTTCTTTATCTCTGGGCATGAGGCAAGAATTTCTGAGGTGAAGAGATCTTGTCTACCCACAAACAACCTAATAAATACATCACAGCACGCCAAATACTCATCGGGATCCAGCTGTGGAGTCTGCACTCCCACCCTGCCCTCACTGTTGCCCACCAGACTCGGGAGGGAGCCCCAGGGCAGCTTCTAGAAAGGCGGCAGACTACTCAGCTGCGCAAAACATGAACCTCGAACCTCTCTCCTGTGACTCCCCAAAGCACAGCTCACTAGACCTGGGTTCCTCTCCCAGTTCTGCAGTTAATTCCCCCTTTTCAGCTTCCCATCTGTGAGACAGAGCTCATAGGAGAGCCTCCCTCATGGGAACAGCCCAGTGACAAAATGAGTGGGCGGCTGTGAACCACCCAGCAGCGATGCCCTGTCCTGGCCTGCCTGGCAGGGTGGGCTTGGCAGTGCCCCTCCGTAACAGTGGCCGTGCAGTTGCTGTTGGCTCTGAATGGCGGTCAGCCTACTCCCTGCGTGCTAAGCCCTTCATACAGATTAACCCATGCTCTTTACTGCAGCCCTGTGAGGTAGACATTGCTGTTTTTCCTGTGCTAAAGATGAAGAAACTGAGGCACAGAGAGGATTAGTAACTGTACAAAGTTCACGGTTCCCTTGGCAGAGGTAGCTTTTGTGCCCAAGGCTGGCTGCAGTGCCTGTGCTTTTCCTCCCTCTGGTGTCTGCAGTGCTTGGGGGATTGCAACCTACTCACCCTTCTGATGCCCCGTGTTCAGGGGGCCTAAGAAGCACAAGGTGCAGAGGAGCTGGGGGTGAGCAGCTGGGTCAAGCAGGAGACCCACATCTGGCATCTCAGAGGCAGAGGCCTATGGGATATGTGGTGTTGTGTTCCCTCCAGACCACTCAGCATCTGCCTCTGATTCGTGCAGGGTATGACGCCACTGATGTACGCCTGTGCTGCTGGGGACGAAGCCATGGTGCAGATGCTGATTGATGCAGGGGCAAATTTGGACATCCAGGTGAGCAAGCCTCAGAGACTGTGCCAGGCCCTAACTTGGCAAGAGCACCCCAAGGTCTCCAGCAGCCAGGCTACAGGTGATTTTTCAGACAACTGAAAAATCTCAGGAGAGTAGTAATACCAGATGCACAGAGATCACAGCGAAGAACAGTGTCCTTAAGATTTGGGCTGTCTGAGAGGGTGAGCTGAGTAGGAGAACCTTTCCCCATTTACCAGACTAATCCCAACATCCCCCTCATACCCAACTACTTCTCCCTCTCTCTCTCAGACATCATGTGGTCGTCTTCTGCCATCTTTTGCCCAGAGTAGACATTGTTAATTGAACCTCACCCTTTCCTTTTGAACCTTCTCCACACAGTGCTCCAGGCAGACATTACCAATTGAATGTAGAAAGCACTTGAATTGACTCCTGTTCACCATCCCTGCAAGGCATCCCCTTCATTAAGGGGCCTGTGTCACCTGCCCAGGAATGTCACCTACCCTAATCATTGTTGTGTTTTCAGGTTCCAAGCAACTCTCCCAGGCACCCCTCCATCCACCCCGATAGCCGGCACTGGACCTCCCTGACGTTTGCAGTGCTACATGGACACATCTCTGTAGTCCAGGTGAGCTCCTGCCAGGTGCACAGCATGCCCCTGCTTCCCAGGTGGGCTGGGACCCAAGCATAGTCCCAGTCTCACCCCTAAGGGAGCTGTGAGCCAGACCTCGGAAACACTGTTTAAGGCTGGATCCCTGATCAACAGGGCAGAAACCTGCCCAAGATGCCTCAAGAAAGGAGTGAGTAGAAGGATACGTGTGGAATTGTGGGAAATGAGAACCAGACCCAGGCAGAACAGGGTCAGGCAGGGTCTCATGTCCCAGCACATGCTGGGGCTCCTGCGAGTCTGCTCAGTGTTCTCGCCGCCGACCCCCTTTCTGACCCTTTGTGCTCTACCCACTCCTGTAGTCCACGGCAGAGCTGGCTCTGTGTCATGGTGTCCTTCCAGTTCTGCCCTCTCCCGGTGAATAGGCCTGGTCTGTTCCCAGTTCCTGAGAACTCAGCTGGCCCAGCTCAGCTGTCAAGCCAAGCTACATTGTTACCCTCCTTGGCCGGGGAAGCTCACTGGCAAGATGGTGGGGTGCAGGTTCCAGGTGTGGAAGCTATGGGCAGGGCAGCTGGCACACTGGCCACACACCACTCAACTACCAGGTCCTCAGGTCACTGGGGCTTGCAGGGTTTCCTGGCACCTCCTCATGGAAGTCCCTATGATGTTCTTGTCCCCTGCTAGATTAGAAGTTCTGAGGGCACAGATGGTATCTTGGCTTATTTGTGTTTGTCAACCCAGCCCTGACCTTTAGTAGGGACTCAAAGTGGTCATTGCCTGGCTGGCTGCCTCACCTGGCCTGCTCTGCAGTTACTGCCCTTATGAGCACCTGAGCAAAGGGCCTGTGGAATGTGCCCTGGGCTTGCCTGGACTGGGTGCCCAGCTTCATCCTGACAGGCAGGCCTTCGCCTCCACAGCCTCAGCCCTGACCCGGGCAGTGGGAAATGACAGATTTCTGACTGACAAGCCTCCAGCAGAGGGCCTCCCTGCCCCCACCCCACACCCTCCAGGGGATCTGGGTCAGCCTGGACACCTCCCCTGCCTGAGGGCCAGGGCAGACCCAGCCCACCTGGAACTGCTTGGGATCTGTTAACCCTGCCCCACATGGCCCCTGGCTGGAGCAAGGAGAGGTCATTTGTTGTCCTAGACTGTGCATGACATTCCGCCCAGCTGCCACACTTGCCAGTCTGGGGTACCTCTGAACCCCTCCAAAGAAGAGCCTAAAAACCACTAGTCATGGAGCCCACAGTGTGCGGGTGTCACTCCACTGCATCTCAGCAACGCGCAGCAGGCTTCCCGCCCACCTTGCAGGCGGGGAAGACTGAAGCTCAGGGTACTGGTGTTCCTGCCCCAGGTCACTCATGGGTCAGGGGCCAGCACTGCACCCCACTCTTTCTAAATGCTGCCCCCCAGGGCCTCAGTTTCCCCCTGAAGGTCCAGGGTGACACTTTCTACTCCGCCCATCTGTGTGAGTTCTTGGAAAGGTAACTGAAGCATTTGAAAAAGCGCAGTAACTCAGAAATTCATAGCCCAGGTTCCGGGGGTGGAGGTGAAGGAGCCCTGAGGGTAACCAGGAGGTCTCAGGTTGCCATTCAGGATGAGCTGTGTCTTGAGCACAGGCCTGGGGAGAATCGACCCCGGGGCCCCTCCAGGCCTCCCCTGTGCATTGAGTGATGTCCTCCCTCTGTGCCCTGGCAGCTGCTGCTGGACGCCGGTGCCCACGTGGAGGGCTCGGCAGTGAACAGTGGCGAGGACAGCTACGCGGAGACACCCCTGCAGCTGGCCTCTGCGGCGGGTAGGTACCCCACTGCCCTGCCCAGCCGGGCCTCTCATCGCTGGGAGGCTCCACCTACCCTGTGCTAGCACCAGGCTGGGCATGTGACCACACACGCCCTTTAGGGACCCTTGAAGTCCCTCCTTCTGGGCCACTGGGGGTTTCCCCTAGCCCCCATCCATCAGCGTTCCTGCTGAGTGTGGCACCCAGACAGGGCGCGCAGGGGAGATGGTGGTGGGACACAGCTGGCCTTCCTCCTGTCTCCCTCACCGGCCTCCATCCCTGCCACAGGCGGTGAGCATGGCTCCCCATGCCATATCCAGAGTTCACAGAGCCCCTCCCCCGCCCCTTGCCTGGTCAGCCGCCACCTCACTGTCCCTGGCATCGGCCCCTTGTCTCCTAGGGAACTACGAGCTGGTCAGCTTGCTGCTGGGCCGAGGTGCCGACCCCCTCCTCAGCATGCTGGAGGCCAATGGCATGGCATCCTCCCTCCATGAGGACATGAACTGCTTCAGCCACTCAGCCGCCCACGGCCACAGGTACCTGCCCCCAGGGTGCCTGTACCACGTGACCTGGGGGTACTGAAATAACCGCTCAGCAGCCTGGTCTCCCCAGGGGAGCAGGAGAGCAGCCTTTCCGGAAGCCAGGGCCTGTGTCATGAGAAATATGTGGATCCACAGGGGCCTGAGACATTGGAGGCCTGGGGACACTGGCGGTGGGTGGCTCACAGAGGCCCCAAAGCGGGGGTCCCGAGACTGGAACTGGGTAGGCAGTCCCATTTTCCAATAAGACAGCTGCGGCTGCAGGGCCTGCTCAGGAGCACTGCCCTCCGTGCTTGGCGGTGGCTGCAGGGTACCCTAGGGGCTTTCACACAGTACGTGGCTCACCGTGTGGAGGCTTCTGGGGCGCTGCAGGAAGTCACTCCTGCTCCAGCTCCAGAAACAGGCGGTGGATCCGCCTGGGGTTTTAACAGAGCATCAACAGGCTGAAGCTTCGACTGTGAGACAGTCCTGGGGGAAAACCAGAGGTTATCGGAGGGCAGAGCAGTGGCCAGAAAAGAAGGGCTGGTGGGCGGGACAGCTACTTGCAGTTCTCAGGAACCTTCTCTCCACAAGATCTGTGTTCTGTCAGTGCCTGGCCCCGTGGTGCTTGTCCTCTGTACCCACCCACCTCAGTCCACCTCCCCTTCAGGTCCCATCCTGTCCCTCACTGCCATGGCCTCCCTGCCCCACTCTGCCCTGTGTCTGCCCCGCGGTGTCCTCTCCACCCTGTGTGCAGTAGTTTGCTCCTCTGTCTCTCTGGGACACAGGATCCTTGGGACAGACACTGGCCAGTTTGCCCTTACATGTCACTGCTTGGCACAAACTAGAAGCTCTATAAACTCCAGAGCTAACAAGTCACCAATGAGGAGCTGCCTACAACCAGCTGGCCCTTTGGGAATGACTCTGGTCCTTCTAGGGGGCCTCTGTGCTGTGAGCTTGGGAGAGGTATGGAGGAGGCCCAGCCCCCAGGTGACATTTGGATCTGGCTGTGCTGTAACCACCCACCCCACAACTTTAGGCCACAGGAGGAGGCTGGATCTGCACTGCTCCCAGTGTGGCCTTGAGCAAGATGTGGTCGTCACCTGTAAAGGGTGATGTCTGGGGATCTCTCAGGGCCCAATGCAGCAGTTCACGGGAAGGCGCTCGGCCAAGCCTCCCGTTCTACATTTGTACGAATTCCACCTAGGACGGCCAGTACTGCGTACGCACGGTCCTACTCGCTTCCTCTATTAGCAGGAGAACAAATGAGGGCTGCGAGGCACGTCCTGTTCAGGCACTTGTACGTGTGTGGCTGTATAGGACTTGCTGCCACGTGCCCGGCCTGTGATGGCTTACCGTCAGCCCCTGGAGAGGGTGATGCTGGTGCCCTGTCCTATAGGTGACGAAGCAGTCAGGGCTCAGCCAGCCTATGTGAGCTCCCACAGCTAGGATGGCAGGGCCTGGTCAGCCCGAAGCCTCCGACACCTGAGTCATACCCAGTGTCAGAAGGGTGGAGTCCCTTGCACCCCCCTTGTCTCTGGCGGGGTGCCTGGAGATGGCGGTTGCCAGCACCGCTGTGTCATCTTGCCTGGGAGGGGAAGGGACTTATCCCTTTGAGCCCTCGGTGCCCTGCAGCAGCCCACCTGGGCCATAGGGCACTAGGAGGCAGCTCAGACGGGCACTGCCCATCTGTGTAGGGGACCTTAGGTCTCATCCTTTGTCCCTTGGCCCACAGAAATGTCCTGAGGAAGCTCCTGACTCAGCCACAGCAGGCCAAAGCAGATGTGCTGTCCCTGGAGGAGATCCTGGCCGAGGGCGTGGAGGAAAGCGACACGGCGAGCCAGGGCAGCGGCAGCGAGGGGCCCGTGCGGCTGAGCCGAACACGCACGAAGGCCCTGCAGGAGGCCATGTACTACAGCGCCGAGCACGGCTATGTGGACATCACCATGGAGCTGAGGGCCCTGGGTGAGGCCCACACCTGCACACGGCACACGGTCACCAGCAGGCCAGAGGGCCCGCACCGGCAGGGGTAGACCGAGGCCTCTGGGCAGCTGAGCGCAGG
The DNA here is from genome assembly GCF_902686445.1 of Sciurus carolinensis. Taxonomy (NCBI): domain Eukaryota; kingdom Metazoa; phylum Chordata; class Mammalia; order Rodentia; family Sciuridae; genus Sciurus; species Sciurus carolinensis. The sequence goes on from NC_062223.1 coordinate 43,716,801, forward strand.
GCGGGGACTGGGGCATGTCTGCGGCCTGACCAGGACAGGAGATGCCCTGGGCCTCAGATGCTCCTTGGCAGTGACAAGTCAGGAGGTCATGGCCCATGCCTTTTAGTGCCTCTGGTCACAGCCCAGGAACACAGCACGGGGAGCTTCTGAGGCATCCCAAGGATTGATACACAGTGAGTCACCAGGTCCTGTTGCTTGCCCAGCCTTTCACTCCGTGGGTCTACAAGTCTGAGGACTGTGTCCCCTCCAGGGCGGCTAGTCAGACAGACAGACTTGGGCCAGGTCCTAGGTTAGCCGCACACCATGCAATACCCGAGTCCCAGATGCCTCTCCCCCTGTGGCTTTGGTGCTGATGATCCTCAATTAAGAATGGGATGACATCACCCAAAACATGAGGCACAGTGCCCGCTGTGAGCGCTTGGTCCGTGACAGCAATGTTGTTATTACCCAGGGCCACGACGCACAAACCCTCAGGGCTGGGCCAGAAAAGCAGTGAGGCGGGCTCTGCTGGAAACTGGGGACATCCCTCCTGCCCATCAGTACACCCAGCATGCTGGCCCGCCCACCTCCTGGGGTCCGGGCAATGCCGCTGGGCCTTTTTAATCCAGTCAGGCTGGGGGGTGAGAGGCTATCTCTCTAATTGCCAGGAATATGACTGTTTTTTGTCTTGAACTTCACGTAGCAGTTTTAAATTACTTGTGGCCCCGCTGACACACTCCGGGGAACGGGTAAACAGTCATTATACATCCTGGATGCGCACTGACGTACCCTGAGCTGGCTGCCGGGAACCCCTCCGTGATAGGACGGGGTTCACCTCGGGTTTCTGTACAGGATGGGGCCTGTGCCCTTGAATGCCCTGCATATTTTCTGGGTATCCAAGTCCACCTGGCCACCCCTCCAGCTTTAGTGGATCTTCCCCAGCAAAAAATTCCAAGGGCCAACAAGCAATGGGGCAAGAAATCCACAGGCTGTGTGATGGGTTTTTAGAGCTTGGGTCCCCTGCATGGGGCTGAAGCCATTCCTCCACCTCTGGTGAGGAGAACCTGAAACGGCCCTCCGGCTGACCAGCAAGGAGGGTCACTCAGCTCTTAGGGATGGGGCAGGTGGCCAGGTGGGGCACCATGCTGACAGCCTGTCACAGGGTCTGTGCTGAGGTGCCTTGTGAGGTGAATGACGCCTCTCTCCCCTCCCCCGCAGGCGTCCCCTGGAAGCTGCACATTTGGATCGAGTCCCTGCGGACCTCCTTCTCCCAGTCGAGGTACTCGGTGGTGCAGAGTCTGCTGCGGGACTTCAGCTCCATCAAGGAGGAAGAATACAATGAGGAGCTGGTGACCGAGGGTTTGCAGCTCATGTTTGACATCCTCAAGACCAGCAAGGTGAGTGACCAAGCCGCCAGCACCCCGGCACCCAGACTTGTTCAGCCTGGCTGCAAGGGCAGAGGCCATGGATCTGTTGGGCTGGAGCCTGGCTGCTGGAGGGACAGGCATCTGGCCAAGCCAGTTCCAGCAGGAACAAGACAGTGCACTCAAACAAGCTGACGTGTCTGCAGCAGTAAGGAGGCAGCGGATGAGCTGAAGGGCCCTCTCTCCCTCCCACAGAACGACTCGGTCATCCAGCAGCTGGCCGCCATCTTCACGCACTGCTACGGCAGCAGCCCCATCCCCAGCATCCCAGAGATCCGGAAGACCCTGCCGGCCAGGCTGGGTGAGGCCTGTCCCCTCTTCCTTTTCTCCCCCTACATATTAAGGTCCTGGCCTCAGTTCCTCCCCTTTGTGCCCCTCCCCAGCACACTTGGGACCCTGGAGGTGGGCAGCTCTGCCGACTTCCTGTCCTACCCTTTTCACAGACCCTCACTTTCTGAACAACAAGGAGATGTCAGATGTGACCTTCCTGGTGGAAGGAAAGCTGTTTTATGCACACAAAGTCCTACTGGTGACAGCTTCTAACAGGTAGGCAGCCATGGGTAACAGCAGCAGCTAGTTTCAGATTCGAGGTGCTAGAGAAAAGCGGCCAGTACCCCGCAGCCTCCGCCCGTCACCGCAGAGTCCCGGTCCTCCCCCAGGGATGCCGGAGGCAGGTTGGAGAGACGGCACAGTGGCGTGGGGGTCCAGAGTGCAACAGGGGCGCTCAGGGGGAGGGGCTGTCCTTTCTGGCTGAGTTGTTGCTTCTGGAATGAAGAGGCAGGGTTCCACCACGGTCGTCAGGCCAGCTGTCATCCCAGGCTGATATAAAATGTCACTTGCCTCAAGTTATTTTGGGAACACAGCAGTCATTTTACAGTGCTCCTGACTTCCAGTTGCTGGGCAGGTGACAGACGGTGCCTTCAGCACACGATGATGGAGTGAGAAGTCATGCTCAAGCCTTTCCTAGGTTCATCTTTTTTGCCCCAGGTTCAAGACACTAATGACCAATAAATCAGAACAAGATGGGGACAGCAGCAAGACCATCGAGATCAGCGACATGAAGTACCACATTTTTCAGGTGTGTGCCTCAGTGCTTGCTCTTCTGGAAGGGGGTACCTTCCCCTACAACCCACCCTTGTCCATCTGGGCTTAGGTGCAGCTGCCAGTTGGCCTTGCTCTCCCACTGTCCCCGATGCCCTCTGATTTGCTGGGTCAGTGGTCAGGTGAGAGTATCCAGGTCCTCCCCTGTGCAGACAAAGGCAGGCATCCAGTGTGGGGCTGTGGCTTCAGAGCCTGTCTCATGCATCCTGAGCTGGAAGCTCTGGACCAGGGGTCTGGGCTGTCTTCAGAAAGGCATATGCCACCAACATGGCGTGCGGGCCTGTGTATCAGTGTGAGCTCCCAGCAAATAAGCATCCTTGAGAGCTTGCGGGAAACAGGCCTCCTGCTCCAGAGCCTCCACCTTCCCAAGATGCCCAGGTGGATCACTCACACGGTACAACTGTGGAAGGGCTGGTGTGGGTTGTACTCCTGTCCCAAGCATCAAACCCCAGCCACCATGGCCACACAGGAAAACAGGAGCTTTCCCTGGTAAGAGAGGATAAGGCTCAGGACTTTGCAGGACATGAAAGGTTATGCAGCAAAACTCCAGGTTAGGCAGGGTCTGGAGGAGGAGCCCTGGCTGAGCTCCTGGTGAGAAAGTGGTGGCCACAGGATTCAGGGATAACTCTTCAGGTCCTGTTCCCACTGACCTCCCTCAACCAACCCAGAGCGTCAGCCAGGGGCTGCTAAGCCTGTCCTGCACAGATGCCCTCCCGGGAGGGTTTGATCTAAGGAGAGAGTAAACAGAAAGCATAGCATTGCGTGGACGCACTGGGAGCCACCACCAGAATGGCTTATTCCCTTTCCCAGCCTCCTTCAGTCACTTATTTAGTATTTATGGGGACTGCAGAGATAGTTAACAGACAAGATCCGCAGCCTCAGCAAGACAAGAAATGAAATACCATGCCAGCTGAAGTGGGGGATGCTTGGGCTCTGGCGGTACTGGAAATGGGCCTCTCCCCACGTTTGGGGGAGATGAGGGGCACTTCCTGAGGTCTCAAGGACCTGTGAGCAGGAGCTCCAGGAAGAGGGAACAGCACATGAGAAGTCCCAGAAGCCAGAGCCCATGGCATGTTCAACTCAGAACCATGAGGAGTAAGCCAGGGCACGAAGGGCTTGGACTTGAACCCGAGGACTCAGGCTTTACGCAGTGGAGGATGGGCTCCCACCACAGCACAGGCCTGGGGGACATCGGCAGATGAGGCAGAGGCAGAGAGGTTGGGTATTGGCTCGGGTTACACAGCTGGGAAGCCGTAGAGCCAGGATTCCGACTCCGGACCTGTGCAGTGGTCGGGTGCGCATTTAGAAAGGTGAGGAAATGATCAAAGAGGGCACGACTCTCCCCGGGGTACCAGTTAGGAGCCATGGAGGCCAGGCCAGTGCTGCTGGGCACCTGGAACACCAATGACAGGTGGAGGGCAGTGGACCAGAGAATGGATGGACTCAGTAACTGACGGGCTGGGGGAGAGCAGGGGAGCGGCCCGGGGTCTGGCCTGAGAACGGTGGCGTCTCCCCTTCCCCGTTTCTCATCCCCTGTCACGCTCACTGGGGCGGGGGCAGCTTCAGATACTTGTTTGGTCCAGAAACCCAGAGTCCAGGTGAGCTGGAGCACGCAGGGGAGCCGTAACAGGCGGTCCCGGAGCAAAGGCAGGGATTGGTGGAGAGCGGGGGCAGGGTGACCCTGCTGCTGCCCATCAAAACTGCTTTGCTTACCTGCTGGGCCAAGGGAGGACATCTGGGCCAGGACAGGGTGACGTCTCCGGGTTGGGTGAGGGGGTCAGTGGGAACCAGATCACCATTTGTGGTGCACATGGGCGTCTGAGGTTGGATGGTGGTTCAGGCCTGGCACTGGCCTTATTCCCTGGGGTCTATGGATACAGACTCTGCCCTTAGGAGTGGGTGGGCCTCGGAGGGACCTCCAAACACCCACTCCTGATTTCCAGGTTCCCTTGGAGGGATCAGCCTAAAGCCACCAAGGCAGGAAGTTTCAGAGCAGCCCCAACTGCCTTGGCTCTCATAGCACTGAGGGAAGGAGGGAGGTCATCCTCTGTTTTCTGGAAGAAACAGACCTGGGAGATCTAAGCAACACTGTCTGATATGAAGATAATGGGAATCACATACTATAAATTAAAATATCCTAGTCAGATTAGGTGGGTGGGGTGCTTTGTGCCTGTTATCCCAGAAATTCAGGAGGCTGAGGCCAGAGGATCACAAATTCAAGATCAGCCTCACCACCTTGGTGAGATCCTTTATCTAAATAATAAAAGGGCTGGGGCTGTAGCTCAGTGGTAATGCATTTCTGATTCAATCCCCAGTACCCGCCACCCCACCTCCAAAAAAGCTTAAATTAATTTTAGTGTATAATTACTGAGAATATTTTATACCAAGTTTTCAAAATCCAGTATGTATTTACACAGCACATCTTAATCCAGACCAGTCACATCTCAAATGCTTAGAAGCTACATCGGGTCAGGGCTACCACATTGGATGGTACAGGTCTAGAGACTCGCCAAGACAGGTCACTGTCAGCTAAACCTAGGCCTTTGAAGGACAGCCCAGAAGGTTCCAACCCTGCCATTCTGACACAGTTTCTGAGGTCCCATTCCTGTACTACAGTCTCCTGGTGGCCCACTCATGGCACAGGGAAAACCTGCCATCCCTCCACAGCTGGTCCTGCCTGTGGCATTTCCTCTGGCAGCCCTTTGGGAGGCAGGCAACCCACCTGATGGGGCTGCAAGGCTCCCAGCGAGCAGTTCGGATCTGGCTTCTGAGGACCATGTGCACTGGGGAGCCCTCAGGGAGAGGCGTGCACTACTGAGGCAGGGCCTTGCAGAATCACTCCCAAAAGCCGCAGGAGGCGGCCTTCCAGGCTGTGGAGGGGAACGCAAGCTGGCTGCTTAGATCCCCAACCCAGGCCCTTGCCAAGGGGCTGCGTGAGGCCATCCCTTAGCAAAGAATCCTGAAAGATGTGGCTTGTCCTGCTGGCTCTGCCACTCAGCACAGAGGGCTGAGCCACGCACCATCCCAAGACAGACATTGGAAGTACAATTAATGCGATGGCTGCACAGGCCCCCTCCAGGCCCCGGAGGCTCACTTTCCTGGGGAGAGCCGGTGTCCCCCATGCAAGCTGCTGCTCTTCCCACCACTGGCCCTTCTCCCAGACCCTCTGGTGCCTCTTCAGCCTGACGGCCAGTCCTAACAGCGCCCAAGTGCTCCGGCTGGAGGGCTGGAGCCTGTTTACCAAGTCGCTTGCCAGTGCCCTTCTGGGGCTGTTTCTTCAGCCAACCAGAGAATTGTTTTTCTTTTTCCAGCTGGGAACCTCACCAGGCTCCAGTGTGATGGCAGAGTTTGTAACTTAGATTTAAAAACTAAATATAGCTCCCCTTCCTGTGGCATGGCAGAGCACGCCCTCCTCCCCAATTCCTGAGCGCCCCAGGCAGAGAGGTGGGTTCCAGAGGTGTTTAGGGGAACAGACTTGCCAGGGTGTTCAGATATGACCCTCTGAGGGTGGCCAGTTACAGTTGTCCCCTCAGAGACTCGCCTCCCTCCTGGCTCCACGTGTAGAATTTAAACAACACCAGCCAAGAGCACTGTGGGGCCTGCTGGGATGGGCGGGCCCTGCTGTGGAGCCAGGAGGCCCAAGTGACTCAGTCAAGTCCTGTTCTCTGCAGGGCTCACAGGGTTGTCATGAGGCTGGAATGGGAAGCCCCCTGGGGACAGGAGCCCATCATCTGGGGAAGGTCTCAGGAGAGGGTCTGGAGAAAACACAGCATTTGAGAGTCACTCTGAGCAGAGACAAAGTTAGGGGACTGCAGAGGGGCAGGCTGGGCCCAGGAGAGCACCGGTGTGGCACCCTGGGGGCTGGGCGTGGACCTGCACACTCTGCGTGGCTCTCACGGGGGCCTCTTCTGTGCAGATGATGATGCAGTACCTGTACTACGGAGGAACAGAGGCCATGGAAATCCCCACTGCCGACATCCTGGAGGTGAGCAGGGGACCAGCTTCCTGTCTGCATTTGTGCTCTCCAACTCAAGACGCCTGTCGGTCTCAGCCCCACTCTCAAAAGCAGCAGTTGGAGGGGTGGGAGGAGAGAAAGGTGGCATCTGTGAGGACCTCATGGTTCCCTGTGGGCTCCTTCCTCTGTTCAGAGACTGGGAACTGAGTACACCACTGAGCCCACTGGTTACGGGGCCTCTCACTCGCCTGGCACTGGTGGTCCAGGGGCCTGGCTCAGCAGCTCATGTAGATGAGGCATGTGACTCAGACCTGACATCGCTCATCACCCATTCTGTGCCTCCCACATTGTTCCCATAATACCCAGATGACCTAGAGCAAATCCAGGCCATCACGTCTGAACTGAACAGCAAGGCTGGGCCTGGGTTTGGGAGGAAGCAGGGCCACTCTCTGATGCCCAGGCCACAGCCTGGTCACAAGTGTCCAAAGCCTGCTTTTCCTCCCTTCCAGCTGCTGTCTGCCGCCAGCCTGTTCCAACTGGACGCCCTGCAGAGGCACTGCGAGATCCTGTGTTCACAGACCCTCAGCGTGGAGAGCGCCGTGAACACCTACAAATACGCCAAGGTGAGCACCGCAGCCACCTCCGACTCACACGCTACTCCACAGGCTCTGCTCTGTGGCCACACCATGCAAAGGGCAGTGGAGGGCGCTGGGGTGTCAGCAGCAATCCACTAAGTAGCCCGCGAGCAACTGCCCGGCTGCCACCTGGCAGCTTGGGAGCTGGGCTTGCAAGCTGTGGCACAGGTTCACATTCCAGCTTGGCCCCGCCACGGAGATCTGTGGACCAGGCAGGTAACAGTCTGTGTCAAATCAATTCCACGAGTGTTCACTCGACTTCCTCCCCACACCCGTCTTCCGCATTCCAGCAAACAATACTGTCATCTGCTTGACTCAAAACCCATTAGTTACAGTTGATTTTTTTAAAACGTCCCACATCTGGGTCATCTACCCCTGATAGACATCAGCAGTCTCTCGTTCCCTCCATCTCCTGTCCCCACCCTGCAAGTTCATCTCTGTCTCAGACAATTGCACTGGTCACCTCCCCTCCTTCCTTGCCTTTCCTCTGCAGTCTACAAAGTTCTTTTGAAAGTCCAAAGACCATGTCACTCCCCTATTTGAGCCCTTCAAAGGTTTCCCAGTGCTTGCAAACTGAAGAGCCAACCCTCCCCATGCTTGACAAGGTCCCAGGACCCCCGTCCCGCTTCCCCCTCACTTGGAACCACACCAGCCTGCCTTCTTACTCAGTTTTCCCAGGTCTCCTGTGGCAATGATGCCCTCTTCCTGTAAAGCTTTTCCCAAGTCCAGCCCTTTGTCTGCATCCGCAGATGTCCTCAGGCCTCCCACAAGCCACCCCGTCACTCTACGTCAGTTTTTATCTCCTTCACAGCCTTGGGCACTGTCTGCAATTACCTTATCTGGCTGATTCCTTGGATTTTGTCTCCCTCATACCAGGACATTAGCTTAAGAGCCTGGCAGAGACGTGACCTCAGCACCTACTGCCCAGTGCCTGGCCCAGAGCCAGCGGCTGGTGTGTTGAATTAGGTTATAAGCACCCACCAAGTGGGCACTCCTGTGCTAAGCCTCATGCTGGAAACTGGACAGTCCCTTTTCTTAGGTAGGCAGCTTCCAAAGCAGGGGGAATGACTGCTATTCAATAAGGTGTCATTCATGTGACATAGGCAAAGAAAATGACAGGGGCCATGGACAAGACTTCAGAAATATTCTAGGACTTGAACCCCAATGGGACCTTCTTCCAGAAGTTGCTTATGGAAGGGACTCATGTGGGGGAGGTGGCCTCAAGATGCAGACAGGGAACACCTCCCCTGGGGCCAGGGCAGAGTTTAAGCTGGGCCTGGGCCTGGGTGGGTGACATCGGGACTGTGGCCTCACCCCTCCTGTCCGTCCGCAGATCCACAATGCCCCAGAACTGGCCCTGTTCTGCGAGGGCTTCTTCCTCAAGCACATGAAAGCCCTGCTGGAGCAGGATGCCTTCCGGCAGCTCATCTATGGCCGCAGCAGCAAAGTGCAGGGCCTGGACCCGCTGCAGGACCTGCAGAGCACCCTGGCCGAGCGTGTGCACTCTGTCTACGTCACTTCCCGGGTGTGAGGCACCACCGGGGTGCAAAGAGGTGCCAGAAGCAGTAGCACCAGGGCCCCCGGAGAGCAGGCCTAGGCCCTACTGGAGCCGGGCTCCTGGGGCTGCTTCCCTGCCTTCCCCAGCACCCGCTCTGGTGTCGATGTCCTTGGCAGCCCCGTCCCTCTACCCCAGCGCTAACCGTTTTACCAACCAGTGACTGGCAAAGGGGGGCGCGGCCCCTCTCTGCACATTTTTACCTTGAGGGCCTCCGGCACCCCCACCGCATGCCCTTTCCTCGTGGTTCAGGAGCAGTCCTGATCTACCCCCGCTCCAAGCTCTGCCTGCCGCTGGGCCTCCGTTCCAACCCTCCCAGCTGGGGCTCTTGGGACGGTGGGCATCCTGATGAATGTATAGATACAACCCCCGAGCCCCAGGCCGTTCAGTGCAAAAGCTGGTCCAGAGGAAAGGCTGCCCAAATTCCCTCGCCTCTCCTTCAGGCTGTGCCTTTGGAGGGCTTGGCGGGGCCTGCTTCGAGTCTTCCATTTTCTATGGAGTCTGGGCCTCGGGAGGCCCTCGCTTTAGGACTGCTAACTCGCAGTTCCCGCTCACGGCTTCTGAGGCCAGGCTGCTGGCAGTAGCGTCAGCTCCGTGGCCTCAGCTCTGGCTGCTGTCGTTAGGGTCCAAAGTAAGGGGATGGATTCAGGAACCTCAGGCCTGTTGGTCAGGCAGCACCTACTCTGCCTCCCTGGCTGAGCCTCTCAAATGAAAGGTTCCTTTAACTCAGGACTAGAGGGAGGGCCCACTTCTCACTGTGGCTCTTGGGCAAAAAGGACAGGGCAGCGGTGGAAGGGCTGGGAGAAGAGGCCCTTCAGCAGGTCCCCAGCACCTTCCCAGGCTTGGGCTCTCCTGGGGTAGAGGCAGTGGGCCCCACCGCCTGGCCTGTTTATGGACCAGACACTGGGGCAGCGTCAGCGTCGAAGACAGCTTGCTCGGGTGGAGCCTGGCTGCACCTTAGAAACTATTTATTCATCAAAAGCCCCAGGCATTTTCAGGAGATGTCACTTGCTCACCCTGAAGAGGCCTGGGGCTTACAATCCTAGAAAATATTTTCAACTAGCTGCTTGAGCTGGATGTACAAAGGAACAGGTGTTATTTTATTGCTGTAATATTGTATGATACAGTAACTGTATATTAATGTCACTTATTGTAAATGTACCATGGTTTTATTAACAATAAATACTCATTAACAGGAACTCTGGCCTCACTGCTCCTGGTAGAGGGTTGCTCAGTCAGAACTAGGGACGGGCCACAAGAGCAGGTCAAACACCCAGAACCGATTTCCTGCTCTCTCCGTGGGGGAAAAAATCCCCTTCCAAAGCGGTGCTGTGGCCACACTCACCTCCCCGCCTGGACCTCTGCCTTGCTCTGTTCCTCACGGGGGCTTGGTTTTCTTACCTGTAAAATGAGGCAGATGGTGGTTTATTAAGCACAGATGTGCCATTAGACTGCCAGAAGCCAGGCTGAGGAATGGGAGCGCTGCGGGGCTTTCCTGACCTGAGCCCAGGCCCTTCCCCGGGAGGGATGAGCAGCTCATGGTTGCAGACGTGTGCCCACACCACACCTCCACACAGGGGTGGCCTGATGACAGGTACCTGCCCCCCGGGGCGAGGGCTGCAGCCTACAGGCTTTGCTCAGTAGACTGTCCGACTAAAGAGACCCTGGCAGACTGGAGGGAGCGTGGTAGGCCAGTGACTCGGGCCCAGGGTTTTCCCAAGACCTGTTGTTTTATATGCAAATTCCAGGCAGAAATCTTTTAGAATACTCCTCACCTAAAGCAGAAAGAACTCCTAAGGTCATTGGGAACCTGAATCAGAGTGGCTGTGGTTCAGTAACACACCAGGATTCAGAGTTGGGAACAGTGACCTCCAGCAGTCAGTCCCAGTCCCGAGAAAGGCCAGTTTCCCAGCTTTTCTGGGGTTGGGGCCAAGCAGGGTGGCTTGAGGCCCAGTCTGGGGCCCTGGACCCAGCAGGGTGAGGGAGCTCTGTACCATATTGACCACAGCGCCCTCTGGGGGCCACAGGGAGGAGGCACACAGCAGCAGCACCTGGTACAGAAGCCCTGAAGGTGGCAGAGGGGGTGTTCCTCCCCAAGACTGGAGAGCCAGAGTGGCTACCTTCAAGAGTCCAACCTCCCACCCCAGCAGGACCTCAAAGGCAAGGTCTAGTTATGCTCTGGCTCCAGGTGTGGATCAGTGTGGTTCTCTTGGGAGAAGAGGGGTAGCGAGGCTAGAAGGACCCCTGAGCCTAGGTATACAGGAACACTAACATTTAAGACAGGGGAAAAAATTCAGTCTTCCCAGAGGTTGGGAAGTATCTGATCACTTACCCAGCAGCTGGATTCCCTGTACTTCAAGGCCACTGTTCAGGATCATGGCGGGGATTTCTCAGTTGCCAGCTTCAGGTCACTAGCAGCCAGAGTGGCTGCAGGGAGAGCAGGTACCTCCTTCCAGGAGCCCGTGGGTACCGGCTGAAAACATCAGCTCAGTACACGGAGTCACTTTAGTGTGCGGCAGATGGGGCAGCGTTCGAGCAGCAGGGACCTGGGCATTCGCCCCAAGGGAGGCCCCTCTCCAGACACCAGGGGTGCCAAAGTCGACCCTGGGCACCTTGGCTAACACTAAGACTGCCCTTCTCCCCAGCGGCGTGGCCTCCGGTACTTCACTTTGCTTTCTGCACGCTGCCTGGTAGCCCTCCCCACCAGATGTCCCCCATGCCAGAGGCAGGATGGTCACCGCTTTCACCGGTGCCAGGAAGCCCAGGCCCTTCAAGCCCTTTGCAGAAACTGCACGTTTAACCAGTTGTTCAAGAGCATCCCTCCTCCCCAGTCTCAGACCCCAGGGCCTTCCTCCCAGTCGCCCTCCAGCCCCCAGGCTGCTCGCTGTTTGTAAAGGCCTCAAATAATGAGCCTACATTTTCCCAAGGTGACGGTCACTTATTTCTGTCCCTCCCCCACCTCCCAGGCTCAGCAACCCCTTTGTGTCTCCTGGTCACTCCTGAGTCCCCTGGGACTGGCAGGACCAGATGAGCTGTGGAAGCCTGGAAGCAGGCTAGCAGCAGCCCCTCCTGGCTCGGGGTGGGGGAGGCTATTCAGGAATCCTTTGTTCAGGCTTCTCAGCCTCTTCCCTGTCCTCCTCCTCCTCGTGACAGCATTCAGAGATGGCCTATCTGAATTCATTTTGCAAGGGATATCTCCTGCCACTGTAGAGCTTACAGATGTCACTCTGTCTAGGGGCCAGATGGTGAGGTCTGGGGGAGGCATGCCCTTTCAGGTTTGAAGGAGAACTCAGGAGACCGGTTAGGAACATTCCCTTTGCAAACAGAAGAGCCAGAATTCCATCCGGCTGGTGGGACACCGATTGCCTTTTTGTGTGCAGGGGGGAAGGTCATTTCAGAAGTTAGGTGCCTCTTCCCAAGATAGGAGCTATCACCCCGAACCAAAAGGTCCAGCAGCGAGGCGCATGCTCTGCTGTCCACGTGGACTCTTTCTAGCTCAGGATGGTTCAGAAAACAGACATCTGTCTTGGAGCCGACACGTGGCTGAGCAGCTCCCCCAGTTAGAGCTGGACAGTGGCACTTTGCTGTGCCAGTTATACTGTGCTAAGCTCGTCCCATCTACTCCCACACCCGCTCCTCAGCTGGGAGGGGGTTCTAGCACTACCACTCACGTCGCACACGGACCTGGAGCGCGGGCAGTGAGGTCACATGCCTGGCTTGGTCCACTTTATTTCTTACAGTTCTGAGGGTTTAGAAGTCTGGGTGGAGGGGCCGCATCTGGCGAGGACCTGCTTGCTGTGGAGTCCCGATGGTCTGAGGAAGAACGAGGCATCATGTGGCAAGGGGGCTCATCCAGGGACAAGCTGGCTTTTGTAACAGACCCACTCTTGAGATAACCCCTTTATCCATGAGTAGATTAATCCCTTCACCTGGCAGAGCCCTCCGGACTGAACCTGCTCTTACAATACCACCTCTTCCGCACCTCACAATGGGGATTAAAACTGCTACACGAGTTTTGGTGTGAACACTTGAACCTTCAGTGCCCAAGGTCTCCATGAGGGTCAGGGCAGCATTTATGAGCACCTGGCTCAGAGCCTCTCTCACTGTGCACCCAGAGCAGAGCCAGCTGACAGGCTGTGGAGCTGGAGACACTAAACAAGGGCCTCCTCACCTGGCAGATGATGTGCTTGGTAACACTGCTTTGGGGTCACTCTAAGGCAGGCAGGCTCGGGCACCTACCTGAGAAAACGGATGAAGCATCTTCCTGGCTCCTCTGAGCAGACCTTCCTAAAGGCCCAACACAAGGTCTGCAGCAGGAAACAGCAGATCCGGGAAGCAAAGGCCCCCTCACCCAGGCCCTGGACTGTCCCAGAGAGGCCACAGCAGTCCTAAGGACAGGCACAGAACCTTGCACTTCTCCCACCAGGAGTCGTCTCAGGGGTCCTGAATTTAGCATCCTTATGGCCAGCCACCATCCTTCCATTAGACTTCTCCCAGCCCAGGTCATGTCCAGAGCTGAGCAAGGAAGTTTGGACTCGGCCTAGACAACTAACTTCCACCACTCAGATTACCATGTAAACCAGACGTACATCAGGGAATGTGTGAATACACCAGATAATTTCGTCCCCAAACAGGATGGGCCAGAAAACCTAACAGGAGCTAGGAAGCAAAGGAGGCGCATCTAGCCGACTCCTGCCCCACACTACCATTTTCTGTACCTGCCAAATTCTCCCACAGGCTCCAGGGCTGGGAGCTCTAGCATGCTGCCTACTACCCTTGGCCTTGATACCAAACCCTCCAAATTCTACCCAGCAGCCAGGATGCACCAGATGAAACAGGGCAACAAGCAATTTCAGAGACATGGATTTCAGAAGTACTCACAGGTATAGTCTTGCCAGGATGTTATTTATTAAAAAATAGATTCTCTCTCCCTCCTCCCCTCACCCTGCTAGCAAAAGGGCCTTTCCCAACATTTTTCCCAAATGATGGTATTGAGAATTAGACATCACATCCTACTTAAATTAAGGGCTCAGGCTTTTCTGAGACACTGAGGGCAGCAGGCCTGGACCAGGAGTAGAATATGGCATTCACAAACTCTAGTGCACACAACAGCGACCAGCCACACCCCATTGGGTGCACTAGAGTCCATTTTTCCAAGCCTCAGGGCACTGGGACAAGTCCAAGATGAAACCCAGCAGTCAGCATCCTCCTGAGCATCACCAGAAAGTTCGTACTTAAGGGCCTGGGAAGGGACAGCAGCATGGCTTTCTCACACATGGGAAACCAGACTAAGAAGCTGGCCACAGTGAGATCCAAACCTATGGGAAAGGAGGGCCCAGGAATGAGGCTGGGAGAGACACCTCTGGTGATGCTGGAGGTGGCCCAGCCACCAAGCTTGAAGCAGAACCATTTGGGAGTCACTTGGCCTTCAGTCAGGCCCACAGACTGACTCACAGCCAACCTGTGCGTTTGCTGGGCCTCTGATTTCTGATCGTCCCGGCTGCCACCCAGAGATGGCCAGGAAGTCGGGGCACCTCCTCACAGGAGGCCACTGAAACCCACGTTTTTCTTCACTATTTCTTCCGCTTCAGTTTCATATCTTTTTTGTTCTTTATATCTCTGTTTTTCTTCAACTTCTTGTTCTGTTTAGGTTCCTGTTTGGTTTCCAACTTCCTTTTCTTGTCACTGGAGGAAAAAACACACCAGAAATAGAGAGAAACAATGAAATAGCACAGATCTGAAACACCTTAGTCTGCTTTGCTTTGTCTAAAAAAATGGTCTCTGCCATCTGCAACTTGACACAGGAACACCCAGTCAGGCAAAACGTTCTCTGCTATCCCCTGGGGAGGCAGGTATTGTGCCGGGGGCCCAGGATATGCCACCATATCCCAGCGCCTGCCCCAACTGAGCCTCAGTCTGCATCTTAACACCAGAACTCGAGGTTTTCTTCGGGGTGCCTCGCCTCCTCTCCAAGCCCTCACCTCAAGAAACACCTAAGGTGCCACAAAGGAGACTCCCTCCTGCCATTCGGGTTACCATGGAAACCAGACAGATCATCCCCATGATCCCAAAGACAGTTCTTAACACAAAGTACGAGTCTCCAAGGAAAACCTGCCATCATTTCTGATGTGCTGTTACTCTGGGTTTTCTTCTACTTAAGAAAAATAAAAAGGAACTGCTGGGCTCCACCTTGCAACTGGCCCCTGGATGTCTCACTTAAAACAGCACAGGATCCCTCAGCCAACAGCTGCCCTCCAGGGAAGGAGGCGGAAGTTCCTCTCCTGGCATTTGGCCCTGGGAATAAATACTCCCTCTGAGGACAGTAAGCAGTTCAGTTCAGATACCATTAACACTACATGAAGTCCATGGTTCCCCTTTCAAAATGCTTCTGACTTTTTCTTTTTGCAGTGCTAGGAACTGAACCCAGAGACTCATGCACACTGGCAAGTGCTCTACCACCAAGCTCTACCCCTAGCCCCCAAATACAAACTCTCAAAGAAAACACCATCGGTAACCTTGGCAATGCCAAGAATTCACCCTTGCTGGGTATGGTGGTGCACACCTGTAATCCCAGTGGTTTGGGAGGCTGAGAACTTGGGGAAAATCCCAAGTTCAAGGCCAGCCTCAGCAACTTAGTGAGGTCCTAAGCAACTCAGCAAGGCCCTATCTCAAAACAAAATACAAAAAAAGGTCAGGAATGTAGCTTAACAGTGAAGTGCCCCTGGGTTAAATCTCTAGTGATGAGGGGGAGGGGGGAAAAAAAAGGAATTCACCCTCCCCACTGACCCCAAACCAGCAGTTCCAGTCTCATCTGGCGAGAGCAGAGGCAGCCTCATGCTATTCCTAAGGGAAACTTGGAAGAAGGTTCCAGGTCAAGCATGCATGCTATCCATGGTAAACATGCACTTGGCAGATGAACCCTGGAGTGAAGGTTTTCAAGAGCAACTAGGGACCACTGGGAAAGTCTAGAGCTCAGAACTATTTTCATAAGAACATCATTTGCCTTTTTTGTTTCATGCTCACACAAATGTTGTTGGCAGAGGGCAGGAGACACGAGAGCCCAACAGAGTAAATGCAAAAGCAGCTCTCTACTACGCCAGATGCTAAACCTGAGATGGAACAGCATCGCTGTTAGGTGTCACTGTTAGGCCCCAACTGGCTTCACAGATTTTGGTGAAAGAAAAAAATTATTTTTCAAAGCAAGAAACCACAATGAGGGTTGGGAGTATAGCTCAGTGGTAGAACACTTGCCTAGCATGTGCAAGGTCCTGGGTTCGATCCCAGCACAAAAAGACAAAAAACAAAAACCTATAATGAGTCTACTGTTAATTTCAAATCAACATTTTTTAAATTTCTCAGTTTTTAATTCTTAGCATGGGAAGCAGCAGCCAATATGACCCACATAAGCAAAGGTTTTCACTTAAAGATAAAAAGGAACTCTAAGACCCAAATTTTGAGAACTGCTAGTTTAGAGGAAGAACGGGCGGCAGCTAAAGCTCGGGTTTTGCAATGGACACACCTGGTCCCAACTCTGGCTCTGGACCTCACTAGCTGGGTGCTTCCTGGGAAGTGAGCCACACACAGACTTTGTTACTGAATCGTTACAGCAACGATGGTAATAAAACAGCCCTCGAGCCGCTGTTCTGAGGCAGTGGCGCTGAAGGCCAGCAGCAGTTCCATCCCCAGTGTACACAGGGAGTGAAGAGACACAGGCTAGAGACAGCTCTTGCAAAGGTGGCCCAGCAGACTCTCAGCAGGAAGGTCAAGCCATGACTTCTCAAAGCATTCACGCCAGGCTCCTGTCAGGGGTCAGGTGTGGGTGGGACTTCCAGCCCTCACCTTTTTAGGCTGACGATGGAAGCATTCTGCCCAGCTTTGTTCAAAATTTCATTCCACTCTTCATCGTCCCCTCGGATCACGTACCTACAAAGAGGGGAAATGTCAAAACCCAGAGAGGAGAGGACTGCTTAAAAGAAAAGAGGTCAGGGGCGACAGTCTCAGACAGCTCCTGCCGTGAAAGCCCGATGAGCCGCGTTAAGGTTTGAAGATCAGAGAGAAGGGGACAGGCACGCGGCTGGGCTGAGATGTGCAGCTTCGCTCCACGGGACAGAAGTGTCGTAGCAACCGGGCTGGCAAGGGCTGCCAGCAGGCGCCAGTGGGAGAACAACCCTACACGGAGGGCAGCCTGCTGGCTTCTCACGAGACTCTCATTAAGTGCCACCAGTCCCTGCAACCCTGTTCCTAGTTGCTACCCGCAGGTGTCTGCCCAGGGCTCTGCCCCACCCCTGCTGACCTACCCCTTTTGGATCCAATAGTCCTGGCACATGGAATATGGATATGGCAAAGGTGAGGGCAGAAACTACACTCAGTACGCTGACCCGGGAATCCTGGCCACCTCCACCTCACGCCAGCCCCATCACTAATGATCCGGTCACAGACAACGTGGCACAAAGGCTCACAGGCCATTAATTCTAGAGGTATCAGTCCTGATGTGCAGGACTGTCAAATCCATCAACCTTCAGGTGTAGAGGGAGAGATGACACCGAAGACAGAGCTCCAGAGGACGCCGGCAGAGGGCTATCGAGCAGGGAGTTTTGATTTGGGACAATAAAACCCTTTCTTCAAATAAATTCACATGAAGAGTCAAATACACAGACATGACCATTAAAAGCGGGTGCTCATCTGCTCAGCATCCCTTTCCCGGAAGGGCCTCCTAGGCGTGACACGGAGCCCCAGGGATCTAGGGAGTGCAACTTGAAGCGACCCGGAAGACCAGATCCTCCAAAATTCCACAGTCAAGCAGGGTTCGAGCTGTTAGCACTCCCAAAACCAGTTTCCTGAACAGTTCCCAGGGCACCTGCACCGTGGCTGAGGGGAAACCTACAGAAGGACCCAGTGCCCCGAGGCTGACCCTTCCCTTCCCACAAGCAAGAGGGGCCTTACTGGGAGAGGTCCATGTTCTTCAGCTTCCCCACTTCTTTCTTGTGTTTCTCCTGGAATTCCTTTGCTGCTTCATCCTGTGGCCAAGGACCCAGACGGCAGGTCAGTCAAGGGATGAACAAACCACGGGAGCAGGCCAAGGGAGGGCAGAGTGGCACAAGGACAAGAACACATCCCTTCTCGGTTTAGCATTACAGGCGCCCTTAGGATTCCAAGAGACCTATGTGTACAGAACACTAAAGAGTACCCAAAGGACAGAACGGTCCCACCAACAGAGGCTGGGTTCCTGTGCTTCCACGCACACAGTAGGAGGCACCATCCTAAGCCCAGGTGCAACGACACATGGGCTCAGACCTGTAGAGCACCACTGGGCTTAGAGTGCAGGGACTCTTCAGGGGATAGGAAGACGTGGCCTGTGATTGTGGGACGCTGAGGAGAACAAACTCTGACTCTGAAGCCCCGAGCAAGGACATACCAGGTCGTCACTCAGGGTCTTTATCGTGGGCTCCATGACCACGTCCTTCACCGCCACCATCTGATCCTCAATGGCCTTTTCCTGCACCTCATTAAACAGCTACAAAACACAACATGGAGAAGGTGAGGCAGCAGCAGCAAGGACTCGGTCCCTCATCACCAAAGCACTGAGTGTCTTAAAAGGTCTATCTCCAAGACGCAGAGCCGTGCTCTAGAGAGTTCAGGCGCAGTCAGAACAAATACACGATGGAGAGCTCAAATTCCCCATGCTGGACCCTCAGGAGAGAACCCAGAACTTTATACAGATTCAGCCAATGTCCCAAATGTCTTTGCGTGCATGCATGCGTAGATCTGCAGTAAATACAGCCACCCGTTACCAGCCATTCAGACGCAGAGCAGGGAGCAGGTTTGTTCCATTACTGTAGAGCCCAAACCCTTCTCAGGTCGAGGTTACCTTCACCACTTTGCGGATGATCCGGTTGAAAAGGCCCATTAACTGGCCTGAAGGCAGCTCGATCTCTTTTTCCAGCTGGTCCACAGACTTATGCTGCAGGCCAATCCCCAAGAGAAGAGCCTAGGAGATGAAAACCAGCTGGAGTTGCTTCCAGGACAGGCCCTGGCCCATTAAAAGGTCCCGAGAACCGGTTATCCTCTTTTCAACCAAACCTATCTCAGAAGCCCCGGCCCCTACCGTTTACTCTGGCATCTCTTTCATCCCGTTGCTGAAACCCTCAAGAAACACTCCCCCTGGAATCCCCAATCTCCTTTTAATCATCCTGACAAACCCCTACTTCACGACTGCACCGGGTCTGAGGCTTCCTGGTGCTGGTAGGGCACAACTGGGCATCAAAGCAATGTGGTGGGGTGGAAAGAACATGGACCCAAAGTGCAGCTGACCACTGACTACGCACAACTGGGTTCGACCCTAGACCTGTAGGACAGGCCGTGACGCACCCACCGGCTCCATCAGACTACGTCGACGGGCCCAACCCGACGCCCAGCACACAAACACCCCCCTAGCCTTCCTTGCTCTGCCCGCACACGAGCACCAGTAACCTACCGACTGGGCAGCAGACAGGGCCAGGTCCCCCAGCTGGTTCAGGAAATACAAGCGGGAGATGGCTGGTATCAGGTCCATGATGAGGTGATAGTCAACCATGTTCCGTGAATACATCTCTAGTCGCTTCAGGTCGTAGGGGAGGAAGAGCGCCTCCAGCTCCCCCCGGCCTAGGGCTGCAGATGTGACCAAAGTCAGAGGCCAGGGCTCCAGGAGCCCACCGAGGGGTACCTGGCCCCTGACCCAACACAACCTGGGCTGACCATGCACTGACCCTCCTCCCAAAGGAGGGGGCAGCTCCATGCCAGGCAGAGGAACAGCTGGCGTGTGACTTCAGAGTGCCCGCACCAACACAAAGGACTAAGGAAAGGCCCCTGTGCCCTAGGGTCAAAGGGACATGACACCACCCTTCTCCCACTGCCACTGCTCCTCAGGATCCAGCTTCACGGAGTACGCATGCCCTGCCCAGCCAAAGGGACTCAGATTTTTCCATCAAAATGCAATTGGAAAAAAAAAAAAAAAAAAAAAAATACAGACACGTTACATGTGTATACACACATAAATATGCACCTAGATATAACAGCTGTTAATGTTAACAATCCTGTGAATAGTTTTAAAATATTCATATTGTAACTATTCAAACAGAACTGATGTGCATAAAAGTACCTCCACAGGTTGGCCACACACCCTAAGCACAATGTCACAAATGAGGATCTGAGGGAGTCCCCTAGATTCCAAGACTTAAATCAGGCCCCACAGCTAGCTGCTGTCCGAACTTCTGACAATGCTCCCGTCTAGTCACATTCCCAGAGCTCAGTCACGAAGCGGAAGATGGCATGTGTGACAGTGTGCCTAGGGCACAGCCTGGACATGGCAGGAGTCTGGGGTGCAGGAGGGGGTGGGTGGGAACCAGGCCCGCAGCCCCAGGTGAGCACCTGTCCTGGGACACACGCCCACCCGCTCCCTTCTCCACCATCCCACCCAGCTCACCCGGTTGGGCTGGCTTCCCCACGTTCCTGTTCTGAATGATGTTCAGAGCCAGGGAAGGAGAGAAGGTGCCGAACTGGTAGGACAACAAGGCCAGGAACCGCCTTCGGAAATCTGCGGGACGCAGTCGGGCGGAGTCAGTGGGCTGCAGGCATCCCGGCCATCACCCCACTGCACCCTCCCCACTCCACCGGTGGGCGTTCACCTTTCCAAAAGGCCGAGAGCCAGGCTCCCTGGTCTGCCTCGTCCTCGTCGGTCAGAGTCTTCAGCATGATGCACGAGTGTTCCCCGGTCAGGTCATTCTGGAGACACACATTCCTACTTGGCACCGGGAACCCCTTGTCTGAAGGGTCCACTGGTGGTAGCGGGCAAGCACACTGAGAAGGCTTGGCGCTCTGGGCCCTCCTCCTGCAGTCAGCAGAGACCCTCCACAGCAGGCCTTGCCCTCGTTCCTCATGGCGCCTAGTTCACACCCAGGCTTTTAAAAATCACTCTGCACACAACTCCCGAAAGGTGCCAGGGAAGCGAGCCACTTGCTCCTTTCAGGGAGGTTCTGAACTCAGGACCACGAGAGCATAAACAGCCTGATCCAGTCAATGTGGCTTTGGTGCCTTAGAAGCAGAATCCAAGGTCAAACCCAGTCCCAAGCTGGCAGCTGGCATGGAGCTCAGGCTAACAGTGATGGTGCGACCACAGGTTTTTAAGTTTTTTTTACTATATAACCAATTCCCATAGCACAAAAAATACCTAGTGGCGTCCCACTGAAGAGCACTCAGGGAACGAGACACCAGCACCAAGTCACAAGCGAGCAGCACAAGGCCGTGGGCAGGTTGCACCGAAGCTCACCACCCTCAACGCCAAATCCACCCAGGCTGGACCAGGCACACTTAGGAGGACACAGCCCACACCTGCGCTGGTCCACACCCCTCACAAGTGGCTGGATACCCAACAGTCTTCATCAGGTCCACCTTGAACCATCAAGTGGACACTCTACATGAAGCTTGGATACCAGTTCTGCCTGCTCCAAATCACTTCCTGCACTCCCTCAGCTGCTCCCCTCCCGGGGAAGCAAGCAATCCAAGAATCCACCCTCCCAAATGCAGCCTCGCACCTCTGTACCCACACACTCAGCCTGCCCTCCTGTTGTGGGGATGAGGTGGCTGCCCATCTGCCCGTGTCCTAGTCCCACCTCCTCCACCTGGGCCGCTGTGGGCACCAACTCTGCAGGACACAGGCATGCTTCGAGACTCTCCCACCTGACAAACCCTCCCTGCCACCTGCCTCCCTCCGGCCGTTTTGTTTCTTTGCTCCCTTTCACATCGGAAAGGACGTCCACTGGTGTTCTGTGTCCTTACCCTCCACTGTGTCCAATCAGATGGCAAGCTTCACCCCATTCACATCACCAGCGTTGGTAAACCCACTCATTCTCTGTCCTCTTACTATCAGAACAGCAACCAGGCTCCCTCCTAGAAACACTTCTTACTCTCGATTTCTAACAAGGCTGCTCCTTCTCGGTCTCCCAGGCTGTGTCTCTCTGCTCATCCTTCTACACATTAAGCCCAAGGCCTCACCCGCTTCTACTTCCAGTAGCTTCGACAATATACATCCATTCTCTGACCACATACCATACAGCAGATGCTACTCTAAGTGCTGGAAACCCACTAGTGAACAAAACGGACCCAAGAATCCCTGATCTCATGGAGAATATTCTAGTATGACTATGCTGCTAACCTTCCAAACTTCACCTCCAGCCCCAACTGCTTCCTTCAGCTCTGGACCCCCATGGTCAAGTGGCGAGGGTTCAGGATGCAGTGCTGTCCCTCCGCCTGGTGCCTCATTGTGCTAGATCTCACAGCACATAACCACTCTCTGAAGAGAGCTTGTGTTCAGCTTTCTGCCATTTACACCCATTACAAAATAAGCTTCAAGGTTATCTTTTTAAAATGATTCTCTGCAGGTGCTAATACATTTTTAAGTGAACTGGAAGTTCCTAATCCTCACACCTTCCCTTGATAACCCAGCAGCTCTGCCACAGCCACACATTTTAATCTCTCCTTCACATATCAACCTGTAATACAAGTCTGCTCAACTGCACTCCTAAAATTCAGGCCCCCGCCCCCAGTCTACAGGATCCTACAATCTGATGAACAAGTCCATGGGTACCCTCTGCTGTTTTATCAGGAAGCATGAAGTTTACATGTGCTAGGCATACCCCATGTATATGTGATCACATGGCCTCGCAAGGAGGCTCCTTCAGTGCCCTCAAAACACTATCCCTGGGCTAGGGGTGTAGTTCAGTTGGTAGAGTTCTTGCCCTGTAAGCACAAAGCCCTGGGTTCAATCCCCAACACCCCAAAAAGGAAAAAAAAAAAGAAACCCTCTGCAGAGGCACAGGAACACATGCTCAGGGCACAGAGGTAGGCACCAGGGCTCTGTGCAAGGAGAGACCTGCTGCCAATGGTGATCACATACCCAACCCAGGCTCTGCCCAAGCCTCACTCACCGGGGTCTGTCTCAAATAGACAGGAACAAACCCAGCTCGTTTCCAGAACCTGCAGAAAGGAAAACAGATCATCATGTGTACCTTCTGACAAGGGCCAGGAGGAACAGGGAGTTGGCAGACACAGACACTGGCTGCATGGGGCATGTGGTCCATAGAAGTCTTTCAATGTCAAGGGGGTGATACCAGGAAAACAGGCCAGGCACTCACTTGAGGAGCCTAGGGGTCAGGCCATAGGAAACACCCAGGTAATCCAGGCGCTCGGCAGGCCTCTCATTCAGTTTGAGGAGTAAGGGAGGCAGGTCCTTCCGGGGAGTGACGACCTCTTCCAACAAGCTGACAGCCTAGGGAGAGGCAGGCAGAGGACACCATCCACCCAGAGGAAAAGGGCATTAGTGACATTCTTAAAAGCACCCCACACACATCACACAGCAAAACCAGGAGATATTTCTTGGTTTGTCCCTGTAGTTCTCAAACAATTTCAATGAGTCACGTGATCATTCCCAGGTATCCCAAACACCTGGGCATGCGTAGAATCACACTGCCGAGTCAAGAAAGGTGGGAAAGGGGCCGATTTAGCAACATCTAATAAAGTCACCAATCCACAGAGGTAGGGTTCTGAATATCCAGCTTCAAGTTCAGGTTCTGTCATCTGACAGCTCTGGGATCTTGGAAAATGACAATGTCTATACCTGACATTAAACAAAGTCCCTTTCCTAGCTCCCACATAGGCACACTGTGAAGACCAGTGAGTACATGTGGAAAACTGCCATCATCCTTAGCAAGGACTGACGAACTTTCAGGGTCAGTGCTAACAAGGAGAAAGCTGCAGAGCAGGGCTTCTCAAACTGACATGCATCAGTCACTGGCAAGCACAGGGAGCCAACACTGGAGTCCAATTCAGCACATCTGGGTGCGGACCACAATACCCCCTACAGAACACAGGGGTGCTCTACCGCTACGCTAGATCACCACGGCACCTCCCTTTTTTTTTTTTTTTTTTTATTAATTTTGAAACAAGGTATCACCAAGTTGCTGAGGTTAGCCTTGACTTTGTCATCCTCCTACCTCAACCTCCCCAGTCCCTGGGATTACAGGTATGCACCACTGTATCCAGCTACAAATTCGCATTTTTAACAAATTTCCAGGTGATACTAGTAGTACTGATCTCAGTATCTCCACTCAAGCACTAGGTTGGAGAAATAGTCACCTCCCTAAAAGGGAAAGCGCCTAGACCTCTAGACAGTTCTCAATGGTGCCCCTCAAGTCCCAAGGAACTACCCTCCCATGCCCAGCACAGGGGTCTTGCCCAAACACACTCACCTCACTGCTTACAGTGTGGATTTCTTGGGATGTCTCGAGGACCTTTTCCTCCAGGCAAGGGAACCTGCCTTCGTAGTACATCTGCAGCAGCTGCAAAGCTCGGCTGCCATAGCCCATCTATGAGCAAATGGGCAAAGCGAAGAGATGTTCTTAGTCGAAGCCATTTCTACTCCCCATGTTGCTTCCAGAGCCTTCACTCCTGGTCAACTGCACTGGGCAAAGGGTACTAAGGAAATCCCTCAGTGTGGTTAAAGCTAAAACTCAAGATGGAAAAAAGCATCACCCCCCAATTCTTACAGACGTCTAGCCCATCAAGAACAGTCCATTTGCCACTTGAGGTCAAGGACAGCTGTCTGTCCTGTTTGGTTTCCAGATTAGTAAGCCCCAAAGAAGGACAGTTTCTAGGCCACGGATGGGGAAGTTTCTACAACTAATTGCTCAGTGGAGCTTTTCAAGTGACAGAGGATAATTACAGAAAGTCAATCTGGTTCAAGTCCCCCATTCTCAAGAGGAAGCGTATCCCCTCATCCTGTCCACTGGGCCCCCCACACACTGGCTAAACTCTCCAGAGCAGAGAAGTGCCTGGAACTTCACTTTTTAACCAGCTTATTCAAGTAACCAAGTACATCTGCCCTAAAGAGTTGCCAGCAACGTGACCAACACTAACAGCACAACAGGTTCGAGGCATATGGACGGACATATTACCCCTTGATAATCCGGGTGAACAGCAATACGAACAACCCTTCCACCGGAAAGGCCACCGAAGTCTGGATCTTGGAACTATGTAAGAGACACAGAGCAGTAACTTAGCAACACAAACACCTTCCAACACGACCAGCTTTGCTCAGATGTGTGAGGGACAGCCCTTTACCTGTTCTGACACTGTCCATGGAATCAGGTCTCCGGAAGCCTTCTTGCCTCGAGACAGGCTATTCAAAATGGACTGACGAGAAATCTCCCCCTCAAGGCACACCTGAGGAAGGCAGTGAAGTCAGCCAGCTCCAGAGGCTGAACGTCAACACCCAATCACCTGCCTCATCAGACCCAATCACTTGGCTCAAGGTCAGCAGTCAGCGGCTTCCCCTCCCACACCGATGTCCCGATGCTCCCTAAACCTCTGTACCTGGACAACGGCAAGCACTTCAGGAAGGGCATTCTGGGTCGGGGGCACAGGAGGCAGAAGGCAGAAGAGGTGATGAGCAGGCGCATCAGAGAGCATCTGGAGATCGTTGGGAGAGTTCTGCGGGGCACGGGCACAGGTCAGCGGGAAGCGCCCACCTCCTCTCATCCTCGACTCGAGACTCAATGCTTCTTTGGAATCATGGGGTGCCGGCAGTGCCACCTTCCCACAGCCAAGTAGGCACTAGAACCCAGTCAGGCGCCTTCCTAGCATCACAACAGGCCTGAGACTCTTGATGGCTTATGTGGGACAGAGCCTCCAACCAAAGCCTACTGTCGTCGCAGGCCAAGTGCTGTGGCCGCAGAGCGCAAGAAGAGATTTAGCACTACCTCACGGCCAGTAAGTGAGCTTTCTCCAGAGGCTGCTATTTCTAGAAAAACCACCACGAAGTGACTCTTCAGCTTTCCATTAAAGGTTGTCCATAAAAATACCACATAGACATTCAAAAGTATCCTTCCCAGCCTGCCCATTAGTTTTTAAGAGTTTCGAATATTCTAAGCCAACAGATTCACTGCTTAAAAACAAAACAGCTCAGCAATACAAAGCTGGTCTCAGGCCAGCTGGGTTACAGTAAGTGCAATGGCATCTCGACCTATCAGGTTAGTAGGCAGGTGAGAAATACAAGTGCCCTTTAGAAACAGGAGCTTTCCACCTCCTCCAGTTCCCACTCGCAGAACCACGTGAAGAATTCCACCCTCTGCAAGGCCAGAGGCCCGGCACTAGCCACACCAACTACACTGGGGAGGCAACCCCTCCAGCAAGACCATGGGACCTCACCACCATAAGGACATTTAAAGTACCATTGGAAAGGCCACCTGAGCCACTGGGTAACAAAAGGTATGAAAAGACAAGTATAAGGGCTGCCCCGGGAGCGTCAGTCGCTCCCGGTGGAAGCACGCTGCAGGGTGAGCATGGTTACCTTGTAATGAGAAGCCACGTAGAGGGCCATAAGCCGCTGGAGGAAGACTTCAGAGGCCTTGTGGTAGCAGAAGAGGGTATCTCTGTTAACATAGTAGCTGGCTGGGAGTTAAGCAAGCAAAACAAACAGAGGGCCCAACAGGACTTCTGGAAGTATAGGTTTCCCCTCAGCTTGCGAGGAGGAGCCCAGCATCCTGAGCAGACATAAGGTTGGAGAAAGGAAAGCGAGAAAGTTCTTTTTTTTTTTTTTTTTTTGAGAAACAGTGTCCCACTATGTTACCAGGCTGGCCGTGAACTGTTTGCTGGCTCCAGCAACCCTCCTGCCTCAGTCTCCCAAGTCAGGCAGGGACTAGACACGCGACACCATGCCCAGCAAGAATGCTCCACGTGTACCTCACCCAGAACCTTTTAATTCTTGCACTACCCCTCGCTTTCACAGGGCCCCCGAGGCCCAGAGGATACAGCTCACAGGCTTCGGGTAAGGGGCAGCCCGACACGATGCGCGTGATGTTGAGGCAATCCAGGCACAGCAAGTCGTTCAGCCACTTCTCCACTGCGTCCCCAGGGGCGTATCGGATCGACTCCTGGAGGGAAACCTCGTGCAACGTTCGTGCTACTCAAGTCAGACACACACCATCAGAAACAATTATTAAAATGCACCATATAACAGAGCAAGGATGTTCCCTTATCTTCACATGGTGCCCAGACACCCAAGTCTTGAGTACTTAAAGGGAGTAGTCTGAAATTGTTCTGGTGGACAGTCACCTTGCCATGATACCAACCCCACAGGGCTCTACTAAATTAATGCAATCATGCCCCAGGACAGGGACAAACAAGGGTCCAGTCACCAGAGGGTCCAAGTGAAGCTCCCACGTGATCCCTGGACAGTTATACTCGGAAAAAAAGTCCTCCTGGGGACTCCTTTCTCTGATGACAGGAAAGTCTGGTAACTGCCCAAGAGGTCACAAGGGAAGCAAGGGTCCAGCCTGAGAGTCTGAGGGGACCTGCTATGAACCTGAGGGCCTGGTGAGGGTTGTGAGGGTACCTGATGCCAGTCTGGCTGTCGTGGTGGTCTTGTTCTCCGCAGTGGTGCTGACCTGGCTCTGGGCACTCTGCTGACGGAGCTGTTGAATTAACTTGAGGGACAGTGACCGGCCAGTGCCCTCATATCTAGGAGAAACACACAGGCAGTCAGGCACAGGGATCCCAGCCCACCCCGGGTGGGGGATGGGGACCCGCCTGCTGAAACACCAGGGTCTGCTCCCCAAAGAGGGTCTTGCTCATCTGAGCTTCCAGCACAGCATGCACACATCCGAGGGCAGCCTGATGGAGCCATTCAGGCAAGGAAAGAGATCTCTCAGCTTCAACCTCCCAAGGAGATTATTCTACACATTTTGGAGGACCAAGTCTTGAATCAAGAAAACAAGGACGGAGGCTGAGCGTGGTGGCTCATGCCTGTAATCCCAGCAGCTCAGAAGGCTGAGGCAGGAGGATCACAAGTTCAAAGCCAGCCTCAGCAACAGAGCAAGACCCTGTCTCAAAATAAAATTAAACAAAAGGGCTGGGGATGTGGCTCGGTGGTTAAGCACCCCTGGGCTCAATCCCCAGTACAGTAAGTAAGGACTAAAAAGATGACACAAGTTAAAGCCTTTAGCATAGGGAAAGCGGTACAAAGTTAAATGTCAACTAATGGGGGGAGCTACTACTCGAAGTAACACGCAAGAGCTGACGAACCAGGAGCGGCCCCCAACTGGGAATTCAAGATAAATCCATTACCCAAGCGCTCCTTTCCATCACCACTCAAAAGGTGACATAAAACAGCGGACAAAAAATACTTGGGGGGAAAAAAAGTTAAATCATTTATAATCTGGTCATGGAACCAGCTCATTTTTTAATATTTTTTAGTTGTAGATGGACACAATATCTGTATTTTTATGTGGTGCTGAGGATCGAACCCAGTGCCGCCTACGTGCTAGGCAGGCACTCTACCACTGAGCCCCCGGCTCTCTTCATTTTTGAGCATTTCCTCCTTGCTTTTAGTCACAAGAATGTGTGACTGCAGGGCACTCGCTATTCCACAGGTTTTCCGTTCCATGTGTTTGTATTACATCATTTCACAGCATTGAGGACTATACAAATAAATACTTAAGTACTTTTACATTGTGATCCAAGTTAGGTTAAGTGCTTCATTCCTCCCCATCCCATATAAAAGTTCTCTCAAAAGGAAATCCACATATTTCATAAGTATGTATGTATGTATATATGTACACACATGTGCACAAAACCTGAAAAACTAGAGCAGGAGATGTAGCTCAGTAGTACAGAACTTGCCTAGCATGTGTGAGGTCCCCAGTTCAATCCCTAGCATGACAAAAAAAAATTCTTTCAAGCACAAGTTTATGGAGAAAGTGGGAAAATCTTCAAAATGGGGGAAAAAATTTTTGTAAATCATGTATCTGGTAAGGAAGGGACTTGTACTTAGAACATAAAAGAAACCTTACAACTCAAATTTTAATAAAGACAACCCAATTAGAAAAATAAGTAGAAGATGCTTAACATCATTAGTTGCCAGGGGGAAGCAAATAAAAATCATGAGCTATTACGTCATACCCACCGGAAATGGCTATCATCAACAAGCCATAGCAAGTATTGGCAAGGACGTGGAAGAATTAGAGTCCTATAATATCATCCCATTATCTGCAGGGAACACATTCCAAGATGGTCCCTGGATGCCTGAAACTAGTACTGAATCCTGTAAAGATATACCATGTTTTTTCCTATACATACATAACTATAATGAAGTAATTTATAAACTAGGCACAGGGGCTGGGGATATAGCTCAGTCAGTAGAGTGCTTGCCTTGCAAGCATAAGGCCCTGGGTTCAATCCCCAGCACCGCAAAAAAAAAAAAAAAAAAAAAAAATTAAAAAAAATAATAATAATAAAAAAAAAAACTAGGCACAGTAAGAGATTTGGACTACAGTTCACCACAGTGAAAGTGAAAACCTCAAGGTAGGGGACCATCAAGCATTGCTTGTTTGTGGAAATTTAAAGTGGCACAGTTGCTTAGAAACACAGTCTGGCGGTTCTTCACATGGTTAATCACAGTCACCATTTGACCCAGTAATTCCACTCCGTGGCATACATCCAAGAAAACTGACAACATGTCCACACAAAAACCTATACACGAACAATCATTGTGCCCAAGAGTCAAAAGGTAGAAACCCAAATGTCCACCAACAGATGGATACATAAAACTGGTACATCCACAAAAGAGTTAACAGATAATATATGGATGAATTTTCAAAACACCAGATTGAGTGAAGAAAGCCAATCACCAAAGACCACGTACGTATTGAACCAGATGCAATGGTGCAAGCCTATAATCCCAGCAACTCAGGGGACCAAGGCAGGAGAATAGCAAGTTGAAGGCCAGACTCAGCAACCTATCAAAACCTGCAGCTACTTAGCATGACCCTGTCTCAATAAAAAAAACAAAAAGGGCTGGGGATACAGTTCAATGGTAAAGTGGTCCTGAATTCAACCCCCAGTTAAAAAAATACATTGTAGGATTCCATTTGTATGAATGTCCAGAATAGGCAAATCTTTAGAGACAAAGCGATAATGGCTCCCTGGATTTGGGAAGCATAGCAGGATTAGAGAATGATGTAAAGAATAGAATGTCTTTTATGGGGTGATAAAAGTGTTCTAGAATTGATTGTGGTACACATGGTCACACAACTGAATTTACTAAACATTGATTTAAATCGGTAAATATGGTACATCAACTATACCACAAGAAAGCTATTAAAAAGGTAAAAATCCATTTTAATATTCTGGGCATAATATTGCCCATTGTGGATGGTCACAATAAATCTAAAAAATTAACTCAAGATGTGATTTCCATTCAGAAATATTTCCAATATTGAAAATACATATTGGGGCTGGGGTTGTGGTTCAGTGGAAGAGCTCTTGCCTAGCACGTGAGGCACTGGGTTCAATCCTCAGCACCACATAAAAAATAAAGGTATTGATTCCAAATATTTATATATATATATACACACACATATATATAAAATAAAAATACATATTTATTGATCTCAAGAATCACATAAGAAAGGCAAATTTACAACAATACAAAGTGTTTTCCTTGTTCAAAACCAAAGTAAAATAGATGCACAGGAAACAAAGCAAAAGAGATAACAGAAGCCAACTCTGGATGGCTGGATTAAGATGTTTTTATTTGATGCTAGGAATCAAACCCAAGGTCTCATGAATGCTAAGCACATGCTCTACACATGTTACATCCACAACCCACGATTTTTCCTTCACTTATTTTCTAATCTTTCCATAGCAAACCAGTTAAACATTTCAAATTTTCAAACAGTTCTTATAAGCCTGCTTTCTTATGCTATTTTAATATTTTCACATAATTCTAAGATATGATTTGGTATTGTCATGCACGTACTTTTATTTTTCTTTTGGTACCAGGAATTAAACCTGGGTGCTTCACCATTGAGCCACAACCCCAGCTTTCCCCCCACCCCCACTTTGAGACAGGGTCTAGGTTGCATAACGCCTAAATTGCTGAGGCTGGTTTTGAACTTGTGATCCTCCTGCCTCAGCCTCCCTAGCCACTGGGATTACAGGCATGCACAACGGAGGCTAGTTCAATCTGTGTTCTTTTTAAAAAACACCTACAAACAGGAAACACCCATCACACAGGTTCCTAAATGTTTTATAAATGAACTTGCTGGGTTGCTTTGGCCTCACTACACTCAGTCACTAATCTACAGCCCCGAGCCCATCTCCATCCCCTGACCTTTTTTTTTTTTTTTTTTTTTTTGGGCACGATGCTGGGGATTGAACCCAAAGCCATGCTAGGCAAGCACTCTACTGCCGAGCTACAGTCCCAGCCCCCAGGTTCTGAAAATTTCAGGCCTCATGCTGCTCATTTAATGTCAGACCACAGGGGAGTGAAAGTTTATTAAGGGGTCAGCTCCAGTTTGAGAATCTCCAGGAAAGAATGAAGCAGCCTTAGAGACTCAGACAAGGATTCAGGCGTGGTTTGCAGGTCCAGGCCACATTCATTACATGCCACCTGATCTGCAAGAACCTACAATGAAAGTAACCACTCCTACCCGGGGCGCCTTACCCATTGATGGTGGATGCCATGAAAACGAGGTAGGGCCCCAGCAGGCTCTTCACCAGGGGGAGCGGGATGGCGGCGGCTTCGTCTATCACAACGAGCTCGGCCTGACCCAGTTTCACAGCATCTGCAGGGTGTATGTACTGTGGGAGAGAATGCGATTACAAATATGGCCACCTAAAGCCACAGTGGTGCGTACTGGCGACTCCCGAGAGAGGCACTCCCGCCCACCTCCCGCTCCCTTTCTCTTCTCTACTTTTGCAAAGGGAGAATGGAACAGGCATGGGGTCAGATGCCTGGGTTCTAACAGTTCAACCACTCGCTGTGGCCCTGGACAGGTCACTTCATCACAGGGCTCGGATTCCCGTTCTGTAAAACGGGAAGTACCTACCACCCATGGCTGCTCAAGACAAAAACAAGACAATTATATCGAAGTGCCCTGCCTAGTACACAGCTGACAGGCGGTGGCCACCTTTCCTTCCCTCTTTGTGCCATTTCTCCCCAGTCTCAGATCAGGGAGCCAGTGGCACAGTGTGACCCCGAGGTGGACCTCAGGTTCTCACGCTGGGTGCTGCACCCGCTGCATGAACCCACCAATCCCCCTGCACTGAGGAAAAAAATTTCCAGACTATTCTTAATACTCATCCTCATGTCCTTATGCAAACACCCCTTCAGTTTCCTCAGGGCTTCCTGCTATTTTCCAAGTGGTTTAAAAAACTGCCAGGAAGAGGTATTTTACAGAAGAGGAAATCTGAATAACCAATTAACATAATCAAAGATAATTCCACCTCATGAGTAACTGGTGAACTGCTGAAGACAAAGGGGACACCATTTCACACACAAAAAACAAACTGCTGTTAAGCACGGAGTATTGGTGAGGATTTAGTAAACTAAACTCAAGAAAACTAGTGTAAAGGTTAATGGTTACTTAAAAGTAGAATCTTGCAAAAATCAAAGAAAGCCGAAAATCTACATACACCGTAAGACCCAACAATTCCACTTCTAGAAACAAATTTGGATTTCACTCATGTACTGCTTAAACAAATCCATCAGATCTAGAAGCTTCAACCTGACAAATCTTGAAAGTCAATGGTGAGTAAGAAAAGGCGCACTATGTTGGACAAGTACAGAACACCACTGTTCATAGATGTGGGATTACATAACAAACTGAAAGGAAACGATTTCAGAATTGGTTACCTATAAGGAGTGACAGGAGGAATTGGAAGGGGCACAGATGAACCTTCAACTGTATCTGATGTGCAAGTTCTCAACAATAAAAACGATTCTTAATTATGAAATCAGCAACTGCCAACATTTCGTAAATCTGGGTGCTGGGCATCTGTGTTATTTTGGTCTCTGCACTTGCAGAGAAGTATTTCATCCCAAATCCCATTAACTGTTTGCTAGAACCTTCTGGGTCAGGGAGACAAGCCTACTCATTTCTGGCAGCAGGTCACATGTTCAACAGGTCCCATGTCTCAACTTTCAAGGGCAGAAACTAAACAAGCACGTCACAGAAGCATAGAATGCAGTCCAGGGGTCATGGCCAGCTTTAATCTAATGGCCTTCTCCACCACCAGCAAGAAGAAAGATGTCTCAAAGGAACATAAATGGAGTCTCACAAGCTGAGTCACGTCCTCTGTGCTTACACTCTAGTCTAGAGACAAAAGGACTCCAGTAACTGGACGGGGTATCCAATTACAAATCTGAGGAAGAGCAAGGGCGGAGCCAGGGCCTTTCTGGGAAAGGTTTTCCTTCTCGATTAGGGTAATTTTTCTTGATTTTTTTAGTGGTCCCTATGTTCTCGTAGCCTGCACCCTGCCCCCAGGCCCACCCCCACACACACCAACATCAGTCCTTCCTGCTCTCAGCTAATGAGATCAAGCAAACGCAGGAAGGTGTGTAGAATGAAGAGATTCTAGAAAAAGACCCAACAAGGAAAATTAAGATCCTTCAGGTAAAAGGTATGGACACAGCACACTGTTTATCATCTGGATTCTTTTATTAAAGAGTCCTCCTCAACAGGCACATCATATGTTCTGACATGCATTCGAGTTCAAGGACATAAACTGCCAGTTCACCTGGCTCACTTCCCACCCACCCCAACTCCAAAAAACAGTCATTGAACTCCCTCCGGTAAAAGCCTGGCAGCCTCAATCCTTTCTATAAGCCCTTCACACAGATGCCTTAAGAGACTGAACAAAATTGCAGTCTTTGGACCAAGAGCAGAGCATTCAAGCTTACAGAGCACCCGAGATTTATGGAGCTTTAGGGAAAGAAAATACTGTTTAAGAAGGAAAACAGGCCAATGGCTAAACCACAAGTAAAGTTTGAAAAGTTTTTTCTTCTTTTAAATAGTTAAGTTATTGCTCTAGTTACAGAGGCACCTTTTCAAAACCTGCAGTAACGAAACAAAATAAGAACCGATGTCAGAACAATGATTTTCTTTGCTCATCAGGTAATCTCAATCCCACTTGGTCCATATTCATAGGGCAGAACTACAACTTTTCAACTGGACTGCATACATTTGTTCACTTAATGCCCTTCTTTAGAAAAAGCTGAAAATCTGCAAAAGGTTTCTCATAAGACAACATTACTGTTGACACACATTTACGCCGTACACAGGACGGCTGGAAGAAAACATCAGAGTCCATTACATCCCGCAGAATACCGGTCTCACAGAGCAGGGGCTGAGCAGGAGCCTCACCTGAATGGTCTGCCTGTGTTCCCGGAACACATTCACTCTGATCACTGCTTTATTGAACTCAGGGTTTAGAGACTGAATAATCTCATAATCCAGATGTTCCTGGGGGCAGGGAGTAAAACCAATGATGAGCTTTAGAAACTCAATATTAAGAAACAAGCGAACATTCCAAAGACCACCTGGATTTAAATCAAAAGAAATTATCCCGATTTCTTACCTGATACTGCAGAGCATCAAATCCTTTAAATACAAATTCAAACAGCGTGTGGAGATTATCAGGGCTTGGAGAGGTAACAAAAATATTGGAGTACCTACAGGAAGAAGAGGGGAACTATTAAGAAATTAAAGAAAATTAAAAACAAGGAACTTAGTGTTTGCTCCTGGCACACTGGTGATAACCAGACAACAGCAGAGGAAGAAGGCAGACGCCTACCAGGGAAGGAGAGCATCTCCAGACCAGAGTCAATTTTTCTCCCCAAGGCAATGAGAACACGTTAACAAGGTACGGGTAGCAAGAGGTGGCATCCAACTACCAACATCTGTCACAGCAAAGCCCAGGAGGCACTGTGGGGACAACTGTCAGTGTGCAGAACAAGCAAACTGCCTCAGTCCAGTGTCCTGACACGAGGCCCAGCCTCATACTCAGCACTAGCTGCGCAGAGGTTTCCAAACTGCAGAGCCCAACCGGCAGTCAGGTCAAGGCCACAGATGACCCCCGAGTCCCCACTAAGTGCAAAGGATGCTCGCAGCCAGGAGGCTGAGTGGTATGGTGGAGCAGCAGGAAGAGCAAGCTGGAGTCAGGAGCTAAGGCTAAGCCCCAGCTCTACCAGCAGGGACGAGATGGGGGAGCCTGGGTGAGTCACTGGAACACCCTGGGCCTCAGTTCACCCAACTATAAAATGCCCACAAAGCTGAAGTAAGGGCCAAGGAAGATTATGCACAGAAAATTCTAGGTCCATGTCATGTCTGCATGGGAGAGCATATTATATTAGCAACTGCACATATCTTCCACCCAGGACTAAAGAAAAAAAGGTAACATACTCAAAAGCAGCTCCTCGGAAACAGACTTTTTCCCCCAACACCGGCTGGACTGGGGAAATCAAGCCAGGGCCTCAAATATGTTAGTACCAGGCACTATTTTACCACAGAGCTACATTGCATACCCATCCGACCTTTTTCTTTTGGAACTAAGGATAGAACCCAGAGGTGCTACCTCCAAGCTATATCCACAATCCTTTTTTGAGACATGTTCTTGCTAAGTTGCAAAGGCTGGCCTCAAACTTACAATCCTCCTGGCCTCAGTCTCCTGAGTCACCAAGATTACAGGTGTGCACCACTGCACTTGGCATAAGATTAATCAAGATAATTAAGATTTTTTTTAAAAAAGATCATTAAAATATCCAACTAGTACTTTGATCAGCAAAGTACATACATTCTCATTCTTAAAATTTCTTACCCCACATCCTTTGCTTTTTGTGTTTGTTCAACTGTAAACAGCAAATACAAAGGCCCAAGTGCACACAGCACCTCTGGGTGTCCTAGGAGAGACTTGCTGTTTCCATCCAGGCACCCAAAACTTAGAGAAATTGCCCAGTGAACCAGCTGAGAACGAGGAACCAGAGATAACAGTAACTCCTTACCCAAATGCCACCGCCCCAGCAATAGCCAATCCCAGGGCTGCAGATTTTCCCCGTCCTCGGGCAGCGGTGAGTGCAACAGTACTCCTCAGGGTCTTCTCCGAGATCCCCTCGATGAATTTCAAGACAGCTTTGGCCTGGACGAGACAAAGAGAAACATTATTAGATGGGTTGAGAAAGGCCCAGCTTCAGCCACTTACCACCCAAAAAAGGGGGTACGGGGCAATTCTTACAGGCCAAAAGGCACTGCTCAGACCTGGACTTTTCACTGAGTCATGATGCCAGACACTGGGATGTTTTGACCAAAACCACCACAAAAATGAAATTAAGCCAAGCAAGCAAACACGCAGGCAACCAGGGCTTCCATTTAGGGAGACACAACCCCAACAGGCACCTATCAGGCTGGCTCCCGGAGGGAGAGCAGGACGCTCGTTTTATTGGTCACCCGCAGGGGCGGGCATGTTCGCTGGCACTCAACTTAAGCATTTTCCCCTGTGCTGGAGACAAGCTACTGCAGCTGTTCAAGAGAACATCCGGGGTACCCGGATGCCAATGATGCAAAGCTGACACTGGTTGAGGGCAACTCACTGCAAGTTCCTCGGGTTTCCTGTCAGACCATGAGCCAAGACCCAAAAGTGTATTTGCTGCCCTCAGTATGATGGTCCCTGTCTCAATCTCATCTCAGTGTCAAGGCCTTAAATAGCCATCAGATGCTCAAAACTCCCAATTTCATACCTCCATTCCAGACCTCTTCCCCACACTCCAAACTCTCAGGTACAAGCACCTACTTCCTATACAGCTCCAGGGATGCCTCTGGAAGCTGCGCCCAGAGGGGACTATATGTAAAACCTCCACCTCCCCCATCTCTCACAGTGTAAGAGCCACAGCCCTTTGGGTGGCCTGCATGACCCTCCACTCTCTCCTCAGCTCCTGTCAGCTCCTTGCTGGTCCTAGAGAACCCGAGCTGCACCTCTGCCTCAGGCCTACACACTTGCTGATCCCTCCGCTAAAGTACTCGCCCTTGGAGAGACACGGGGCTACTCCCCCAACTCCTTCAAGGCCTGGCGCAAATATCACCTAAATGAGGCCACCTCTGACAAATGTACCTAGAACCACAAGACCCCCATCTTGGCATGTCCTAACCCTCTGGGTCACTTTTTCTTTTTCTGTTATACAGCTTCTACTCCACCACGTGATTTGCTAATTTCATTTAAGCAAGGCCTGTCTCAGCCATGAGAAGGCACGCTCCGAGAAGCAGGTGTCTCTCATGAACTCCTGAGCCCAGTGCCCAGGAATGCCTCACACCTAGAGGGGAAGCAAGAAGCCAGGGGCACTCAAGAGAGGTGACCCTGTACTACTCAAGGCCAAACTCTGATTCCCGGCTGCAAAGGAGGTGCGAGGTCAGCCTGGCCTGTCCAGTCCTGAGGAAGCAGTCTCACTCACTAAGGCAGCGACACTAGGAGGAAGCTAGAGACACAGGCCCAAGCAGATGGATGGGGAGAGGGACAGGGAGGAACGGGAGCAGCTTCAGGAAGTCAGAATCTCTCCAGATGGAAACACTCAATGGGGATCCAGGTGCTAATTGTCTTAACTTGGCCTTCGCTAAATGCCGTATCTTTTGATTTACTTTAGGCAAGTTGTAAATGCTGACTAAACCTAACGACTAAAAATGCATTCTAAAATGAAAAACCAACACACACAAAAACAATAACAACCCAATTAACAAATAGGCAGCCACAAGCATACTGATTCACCTCAAAAAAAGAAAATAGAGATGACTACGATCAGACGAAGAAAGTACCCGTCTCCCTCATCATCAGAGTAACAAATGAAAGCAACTATCAGATGTTCCCATGAGACTGTGAAGATTGACAAGTTCACTGCACTCAGAGCAGACCGGGCTGCAGAGCGAGAGGCATTTTTGTATACTGTCAGTAGTGGGTCACCTGCGTGACTCCCACTCTGATGCCCACAGTCCCTGACCCAGCAATTTCTGACAGACAGTGCCCACTGATGTATCTGTGAGAACTCCTAACGGTACTACTTATATAGCAAAAAGGCTAAAACCAACCCAAACGTCTACCAGGAGCCACTCACCCTATGGAGTGAAATATCCATTTACATGCACAGGGAAAGGTCCAGAAGGACACATAATAAACTGTAAACAAGAGGTGTCTCTGCAGAGTGGGACTGCCAAGTGGAAATGCCACTTTTTCAATGTGTACTTTTCATACTGATGTTGTTTGTTTTGCTTGACCATTTGTTGTTGTTGTTGTTGTTTTTAATTTATCATACTTTATTCCTTGTATCAATAGGTTAAGAAAGTAAAATCTTCCCAGGTACTGATTTATAGATACAGTTTATAAGTGGAATCAAAAAGTTCAGTTTCACAAACAATAACATTCAGTTATCTCTTTAAATGCAATTTTAATCCTTATTTTAAGCTAAGGTAAATAATTTAGTGCAATAAGCAAACTACACACAAAACCTGTATATTCTGAACTATAAGAGTGTTTCCTGTAGTTACATATGGTTTTAGTCAACTACACATTTCCATGAGTTCTTACAAATATGTTAATAACGCTACCCCAAATGCTTATCCTGCCATTAACTCACTGAACATTGTCCTGCTACTGAAAATAGATGATCGGGAAAAATGAGTTTTAAAACTTAAAAAAGTAATATAAGTCCCAAAAGGTTTTAAATCAAAAAGGCCTTTCAACATGGAAGCATCAACATGAAACTTTAAGTTTCTAAAAAAATAAAATAAAAAAATCACTCTTTAGAAAAGAATATTAAAATGAATTATCTTTTAAGACACATAAACATTCTTAGAAAAACTTGTAGTTTCAAATATCTCCTTAAAAGAAACACAAACCAGTTCACTATCTTTACTAACCTCTCAGACTACAGTTGTCTAAAAACTTCAGAATATGTGAGGCATATGTCTCAGCTGGCACAGTCAAAATGACATTAAGATTTCACATATTAAACAGCTAAAGTATAGCTTATAATGGCACAAATATATCTAATACATAAATACTACTTCATCCTTTAGATAGTCAAAAGTCAGAAGGAACTGCATAATTTTCAAGATACTTTAACGTACATGTAGTCATTAAAACCCAGTAAGTAATTCAAGTACAGTTGTGTAAAGACAGGCAATTGAAGACTCAAGTATCGATCTAAAATCAAAGACATGAAAATAAAGGCTGAAAACTTTGTTTCTCCATCTTTCATTCACATGCCTAGGTATTAGGACATTACTGTAGAAAATACACAAGTATTTTATATGATTTCCACAGAAGATAACAAAATTTCATAAAGTACAAAAAGTATCAAGATCCATAGTTTGCTTCATCGAATGCTTTTCTAGCTCGTTTCAACTCTTCGTTCATAGTAAACAAGTCTTTAACCCTAGCAAATTTCCTTGGGTCCTTTCGAATCAAGAAGATATCTTCAACTTGTACTCGACCTTGTCTTCCAATTGGCATTGCCTTATGAGTCATTTCAGTGATGAACTCTATGACAAGGTCTTCAAGAATATCCACTGACTCAGTGTAAGGGTTCTGGTCATCCCCAAATCCATACATCATACATTGTAATTCTTTAGAAAAAAGTCTCTTTCTTTTACCCTGCCCACCTTCTGCACCTCCTCCAATTTCTTCATTTTCCTCCTCAAAGGTCGGGTCTTCTTCCTCATCTGCCATCCCACTGGCCCAGCAGCCTACAGTGCCCTGTTGTTGTTTTTTAACACTATAGCTAGTACCATAGTTTCTTCCCCTTCCTCTCTCTCCCCCCTCTGGTTGGTGATACAGAGGGTACCAGAAGTGGTTCGAAGCAGCCTAGAGCCTGCAGCCTGGGCTGCACACAGAGCTACGTAGCCAGTGGTTATATTTCCAGAATGAAAAGGAAAGCGAGCCTGTTGGGACTCAGTCCTGAGCAGGCGGGGTCACTGCAGCTGTTTTCCATCCTGAGGGCACAGCCCAGTGCTAAGAAGCCTGTGCCACTCATCTGGATCAGGCTGGACCAAATCCTGAACACGCCCAGCAGCCTGAAGTCCTCTGGGCTGTGCCCAGCTGGCGGGAAGACACTGGAGAAGCTCAGTTTACTAGTGCTGGCTGCCTCGGAGCAAAGAAATGCAGCAGCGGCTTCCACCCAGCCTGCTGTTCACACGGGCCCAGGGGCCCTCAGCGGGCTCACCCTAGAACGGGGTAAGTACAAGGCCTCACGCTCCCCTTTCCTCTCACTTCTACAGGAGCCCTGAGCAAAACCTTTATACCATCAACACAGCTGAAATTAAGGACACTGGTACATTCTGTGTTCTTTCAGCCTTTTTGCTATTACAAATACCCTGTTGTGGAAAAAGCAGTGAGGAGATTATTCTTGAAATGTCACCTGTCCATCTCCCATAACCCTGAACTGCCTGCTTTGCAAACCCAGACGTGCAGAACAGCCCTGTGGCTGTCGAGCACACCTAGAACAAGCTAGAAAAAAGGCCCTTCTTGGGGAGCATCTGGTCTTGACTCACCCTCAATTGGCTGCGGCTGCTCTCTGCACACTGTGTTTCACCCTTGTGTTGCTGACCCTGGGGTGGGAAGTTCTAAACCCACACTCACCTGGTCTAGGGTCTTACAGCAGTCCACCAAGACACCCACAGGCTGGGTGTCCTGCAAGCTCTCTTTCAACTCCTGAAGCTCCAGAGCAGAAGGACTGAGACTCTCGTCCTATCACAGAAAAGAGGAGGAGGTTTGCCACTTCCACATGAGGTCACCACAAAAATCACAGCTCCCCCAAATCCCTGACCCAGACTCACTGGAGCCTGTGGGGGTAAGGCCTCGATGCTGGCCATGTGGGAGGAGATGGGCAGGATGTTGAGCTGGTCATCAATGACAAGGCACTTCTTACAAGATGCCAGAGAGAGGATAAACCTGAGGAACAAAACCACTGTAGTGAGGTGTCAGGGAGGCAGACCACGCTGGCAAGAGGGGAGAAGTCACTGGGTCCCACATGTCTCAGAAAGCCAGAACCCACCTAGAGATGATTCAGAGCCTCCTCTATAAGGCACCTGAACACATTTTACGTAGCAATCAAGAGAACCTTAGAATTCACCCAAGGTCCCCAATGCACAACCATGATTGATCTTGCTAGGTCATCTGATCCTTTCCTCATTATCTGGGGTCCTCTAGCACTAAAGTGGCTCTGACTCCACAACCAAGCCCATATGGTCACCAGTCACACAGGGAAACACACACATACACAAATGATGTGTCCCTCTGCCACAAATAAGGAGAAAAGAAAGCGCCCTGAAAAAACACAACACTGAATTCCCAGTATGCAGAAAAATACCTGGCTACACAATTCAAACATCCTCCATGCTGCAAGAAAAGGGCCTTTCCTACTTCCACGGGCTTCTGTCCTGTTCAGTAACATGCAGCTGCTCTTCCTCCCTCATTCTACTGAGCCAGGATTTCTAAACCTCAGCACTGAAATTTTTACCAAATAATCCTTTTCTTCTAAGCAGCATCCATGGCTACTCACTTGATGCCAGCAGCTCTCTCCCCCACCACCCCAAAAGTCGACAGTCAGATGTCTCCCAATACTGCCAACTATCCCGAGGGAACCACTGATCTAGGCCAGTCGCTCAAGGTGATGCACAGGCTGCTAACCGGTGGTCCCTAAAAGGAGGTTCTAAGGTGAAATTCATCTGGGAAGGGGAAATAATCAAACAGGTCCCAGCTGTTGCAAGACTTCTGTGAGGCTTGAACAGGTTGGTGAGACTCTTCATAATGGAAAAACAATGTCAGCATGTCCCACAAATCGGGCCAAAAAGTTGCCTTGTCATAAGGTCCCTCTAAAAGACCAGTGTTCTGTGAAATACAGGGAAGGGCGATCCAGACAGATCACTCCCCACCTTTGAAAGATGAGTAGGCTAAAGGCAGAGAGGGCGAGGGACTTAGCTAAGGCCACTGGGCTAGTCAGGGCCAGCAGCAAGACCGTGTCTGCATGCCCCGGCCCCGGCTTTCCATCGCTTTCACTGTACCCAGGCAGTTTCACGGCTACGGCTGCTGCAGAATCGCACCATCTTTCAAGCCTATACTGCCTCCCGACACAAAAGCTTTCATTTGGGTCCAAGATAAAAATATTCCTCCCACCATGGCTCTGCAACCCCTGGAAGGAACTGAGAAGTGTCCTAAAGACCTACCTCTCGTTAAATCGTCCCACGACATCCTGATGGGCCTCCGTCCTATACCTGGAATGCACATCCTAAGAAAGTAGGACAACATCCATTAGCAAAGTCATCCAAATAACACTGACGCCCAGGGTTCAAAGCCAAACTTCTAACACAGGAGACATCAGCAATCCCAGGGGAAAGAAAATCCACCACCACCTGCTGTGCTGACCTGGTATCGGACACCAAATGCAAGGTTTCCTACCCCGATCGACTTCCCCTCACCTCATCTTTGACATTTTCCACATTTTACCCAGCGCGCTAACTCAATAAACGGTACCTGCTCACTAGGGGAGCCAGATTTCTAGGTACACACGGATGAATGAAGCAAGACTTCTGCTCTCACAATGGTTGGAGGAAGACAAATGAGTAAATACATAGACATTTTGGCAAATGCTACAAATGAAATACAGGGTGTGGTGAAAGCAACTCGAGGAACCTGTTTATCTCAGAGATGATAAGCTGAGGGTGGAAGGATAAGCAGGAAGCCGTGTCAAGAGGGAGAGGAAGAACAAAGTGATATTGGCACAAAGTCGTTCATTCATTTGCAAATATCTAGTGAGTTTTTACAGCATGCCAGGCAGGCACTCTCCTAGGATCTGGGAAAACATCAGTAAGAAAAACTAAGTCCTGGGGCTGGGGTTGTGGCTCAGTGGTAGAGTGCTTGCCTAGGAGGCACTGGGTTCAATCCTCAGCACCACATAAAAATAAATAAATAAAATAAAGGTATTGTGTCCATCTACAACTAAAAAAACATTAAAGAAACAAAACGAAAAAATTAAGTCCCTGCTCCCATCAAGTTAAGAGACTAATATAGGAGAACAGATAAAAAATGAATAAATATGTAACTTCAGGTAGTTGTTAAGTACTTTGGAGAATAATAAAGGAGATTAAGGAGTTATGGGTGGAGCCACCACTTCTAAACAAAAGAAAGATCACACTGCTGGGGTGATACTGAAGCAGGGACTTGAATGCAGTAAGGATGTGAGTTATAAAGATATTCACAAGAGCATGTGCCAAAGGAAACAGCAAGTGCAAAGGCCCTGGGGTGAATGTGTGCAGGTCATGTAAGAGGCCAGAGGGGCTATAGTAGCAAATGATAACAGGAGTGATAATGGCAGGAAGTAGCCTTGAGATTTGAGGAAAGTCCATCTGACCAGAAAAACAAAGCTCATTAAACCCAGAGGCCAATCCTGACACCATTTCTGAGCTGCTGGATCATGGGCGTGACTTAAAACCTGCCTCTAAGAACACCAATGTGGTAACACTGGTCAGGAGACAAGCTCTGCAACTGTTTAAACACATTTCCACTCGGAACCATGTCCTCAGAGTATCGTTTGGGGAGTAAACTACCTCTTCCAGGGTTGAAATTCTTGCCAAACTGAGAGCAGAGGAGGCAAATGCTCCTTCAATAACTCTTAGAAGATGAGGGCCAAT
This sequence comes from Sciurus carolinensis, assembly GCF_902686445.1. NCBI lineage: Eukaryota > Metazoa > Chordata > Mammalia > Rodentia > Sciuridae > Sciurus > Sciurus carolinensis. Next base: position 43,759,988 of record NC_062223.1, read on the forward strand.
GAGCAGTCTGCCTATGGTCCCTTTGTTGCAAAACACAAATAAGCCCTGGCATGGCCCTTTGCGGAATATCACTACAAAAAAAAAAAATTTTGTTTTTTTTTTTTTGGTACTGGGGATTGACCCCAGAGGCCCTTAACCACTGAGCTGCTGAACACACCCCCAGCCCTTTTTATTTTGAGATAGGGTCTTGCCAGGTTGCTTAGGGCCTCCCTACATTGATGAGGCTAGTCTCAAACTTGCAATCCTCCTGCCCCAGCCCACCAAGCCACTGGAATTAAGTCACCATGTCTGGCTTATTATTATTCTATTCAGAATACTTAATATTTAATTACATAAAAGCTGCATCCTATTTGAATCTCACAAGTGCAGGATCTGAGAACAAATGTGAAATTCAGAGATTTCTATGCATACCCAGAGCCCCTGAGATTCAGCTGCAGTGACTTTTTCATTAAATGTCGTCAAAGAGCTCCCAGAGGCTGTCTACCCACTGGTCCTGCCCAACAGGAAATCTTAAAGAAAGCAGACTACAGCAAAATCAGACTGATAAGAACCCCCAAGATTAAGTTAAAAAAAAAGAAAACAAAAACAAAAACAAAAAACAGGCTCTTACCATGGTCATCGTGTACAGCTGCTTGAGTGAGTTCATGGTCCGCAGGAGGATAACCACCAGCCCACCTCCTTCCACTGTTTCTACAGTCCTGGCCAACAAGTTTGGAGTTAAGGCTTCAAAATCCTACAAGGAGACCTTAAAGGGTTGGTAATGCAAACAGCACCCCAGGGATGCTTAACCAAAGGCCAGGTGATAAGGCAGATTGAGGGCTCTGGGTACAAACCCAAGACCATACCTCCCACCTGGCTCACCAAGAAACACACACCACAACCCCTTACGTAGGGACACGATGGAAGGAAGCCTGTGGTCTTTAGGCAGGTAGACCTGGTTTTATATACAAAAAATGTTTCTAAAAATCGCTAATAAAATTGTGTTTGGAAGTAAGTCTTCCAAACTTCATTCGATTCATCAAATTACAGAAACATCTTAACATTCATTTCTAACATGTCTACAGACGAAAGTTGTTGGGCAAAACTCAACTGCACCACACGGGGGAGCTGGTGCTTAAAGGAGCCCTCATTCCAGCACCAGGTAATGGCTGGGAGCACAGCACTCGCAATTAGTGATCAAGACAAAGGAGTTCCTGGAGGAGCTTGAGGCTCTCTTTTCTAGCTAGCAGTGTATTAAACAACCCACTGGAAAGCAGGGGGAAAAAAAGAGAGAGAGAGAGAGAACTTCTGTTCTTGATTTTCCTTTTTTTCTTAACTTATATTCTTTTAAATATGATTTATAATTTACATAATCATGATCACAGTTCCTGAACATAATACATATTAAAACACATGAATTTGTGTATAATTTTTTTTTTTAAGAAGAGGACTGTCATGGATAACAACAACAAAAAAATTACAGACTAAAACAAATAACCACCAGAAATGAAAAGAAACATGAGAAACTTAGTCTGTTAACTTTCCTAGCAAGAGAATGTACACCAAGGAGAAATTCACCAGGCAGCTCTCTGAGGGTGAAGTAAGAGATTTTAAGGTATATGGGGGCTCAAGGGTTATGCTACCAAGTACTCAGGCGAGGATGAAGTGAATGCACAGGTTTATACCCAGTTGGTTAAACAAACTCCACACTGTTCATGTGTCAGGGAAGTCTCCATATGTGCCCATAAGTGCCTGGAGTTCCAGGGTCACTCAAAATTCCCTGTGCTTGCTTTATCAGCTTTAATTTAGGATCACCTAGCTGGCACATCACTGTAAGTTCTGGGGTCTCTAGACAGCTGCTATCTTAAGCAGAAAGTTCTTTTTCATAAGTGATCTGGTTTCCTTGGCAAAGTGGCCAAGTTTTCCACTAATAATGCTTCGTATTTTGGGGGTGGGGGTTGATGTGTGAACCTGTCATCGCACCTGTTCTCAGTGGGGAAGCAGGTAGTACAACACCCCTTCCTACACAGGCTGGAGGAAGTCACTCACCTGGAGGACACACATGCCAAAGGTATTGCCCAGGATCTTGTGGGTCTCATTGTAGTAGCAATAGCGAATGTTCGTGGCTGCTACAAAGAGCTCAAAGGGATCATCCTGCTTTATGTTCAAGGTCCCATTCTTTATTTTCTTCTGCAGCTGTCGCATTCTCTTCTTCCGGTGACTGCAATCGCCCCCCCATCCCATAAAGGACAATTAACTAGAGAAGTAAGAGATGGGAACAGAGGAGAGGCTCAGCGATCACTCTCAGTCCTTCAGAGCTAGTAGAACTGGAACTTCCTCACTTCAGAAAAGAACATGGAGAGGTATTGGAGCAGGAAGATTAAGTCACAGATCAGCCTGTGTGTGAACTATTCCCGTATTTTGCTGGGCCTCCTTGAGCAAATTATTTCGTTTTAAAACTAGCACTTAAACCTTGCCTTTGGCCACAGCTTGAAACCAAATCTAGGTGGCCTTGTTACCTTAGTTTCAAGCCAATGTTTCAACTACACTGCTACTCCCCAGAGGGCCTAAGGAGGTGGGGTGATGGCAGGTCACTGTACTCATGTTTCCTAGATGAATTCCTCTACTTCCACGCCCAGAGTAGGGGCTCATGTCCTCCAGGGCAGCTCTTATCCAAAACAATAACGATACAGGATATGAGGATTGAAATGGAAGCTGGACATCACTCAGAAATCCCTGAACTGTTTCTGGTCTTAAAAGCCCTGAATATCCAATTGATATTTACCTTTCCTTTACAGAAAGAGAGTTCCAGAATGATGGCTTTTAACTGATCAAAAATTTACCACAGTTCTCTAAGACCCTTCCCCCTGCAGGCCTCCACTTCCGTGAGCAGAGACAGCTGGTGAGGTGACCCCAGCCTCTCCTCCCAGCTCAGCCTGTAGGTCTACACCTTGGACATGATGTTCTGCCAGATCAAGACAAGGAGGGGGGAAGAGCTACAAGAGGCACAGATTTATAAAGGTGAGACCAGGTGGGTTAACTTTAAAAGGCAAAACTGCCCAGAACACTGTGAACTGCCTGACTCCACACCCACCTTGCATTTACCAAATAAAAAATACTGAGAATCAGAAACCCTCAAAAGAAAATTCAAAGAGAGGCAACAGAGCCTGGAGAAATAGCCCCGAGTTCAATTCCTGGTACTCAAAAAAAAAAGGCAAGAGACCTTGTCATTATTTTCAACCTATATTAAAAAGGAATGCTAGAGCCGGGATGCAGCTCAGTGATACTGACATGCTTGGCATGCAGAAGTTTCAAGCTTTAATCACCAGTACCCACACAAATAAATAAAAATGCTTACATGAACAATTATGCACAACTAAATATAGACTATGGTTTACAACTACACACCAGTGAGACACCTAAATGCTATCAAGGCCTATATGGTAAGATCATGAGTGCTTTTTATTTTAATTTTTTTGGTTTTTTTTTTGTTTTTCAGAACAGGGAATAGAACCAGGGGTACAATATTACTGAGCTACCTCCCCAGCGCTTTCTTTTTTATTTTGAGACAGGGTCTCACTATTTTGCCCAGACTGGTCTTAAAATTGCAATCCTGCTGCCTCAGGCACCCCCAAGTAGCTGGATTTATAGACAAGTGTGCACCACCATGCCCAGTCTATCTTTGTTTTTCTGCATTTTTGTATTTCTTTCTTTCTTTCTTTCTTTCTTTTTCTTTTTCTTTTTTTTGTTGGTACAAGGGTTGAACCCAGAGGTGCTTGTGCTTTACCACTGAGCCACATCCCCAGCCCTTTTTTATATTTTATTTAGAAACAAGGTCCTGCTGAGTTGCTGAGGCTGGCTTTGAACTTGCCATCCTCCTGCCTCAGTTTCCTTAGTCCCTGGGATTATAGGCATGCACCACAGTGCCCAGCTCATATTTCTTATAAGACTTTTATAACTTTAAAAAGATCAAATTAGTTACTCAAAATCTGGTTTCTTTAAGGCAGAAGCAAATTTCTTTTTATGTGTGGGTGTGGTATTGGGGATGCTCTACTACTGAGCTACATCCCCAGCTCTTTTTATTTTTCACTTTGGGACAGGTTCTCACTAAGTTGCTGAGGTTGGTCTTGAACTTGCGATTCTCCTGCCTCAGCTACCTGAATCACTATGATAGCAGGCATGCACCACAGCACCCAGCTTGTTTCTTTAAATAAAATAATTTCAGAACCTGTTAACAATAAACCTAAGTCAACAAATATTAACTGCATGCCCGCTACAAACATGCCAGAAAATGTAAAAGGAAAAAAATATAAAGATAAGACTCCTAGCTTAATGACCTTATCACCTGGAAGTACAAAAATTTTTAAAAATTTTAAAAAGATACACATAAGTCATAGTATGTAAGTGACTAATTCCAAAGCAAGAGCATGGTAACAATCATTTAAGATAAGGACTAGCACCGAAGACAGCAGAGGAATCATCAGGTATGACTGAGGAGTTCAGAAAGGCTTCATGAAGGAGGCAGGTGCCGAAAACTGGGGAGGATGTCAGTAGGTGGTGACAGAGGTGGAGAGGCACACCAGGCAGAGGAGAGAGTATGAGCTAAGAGCAAGGGGGTCTGAGGTAGCATGGAGCAGCCAGAGGTAGAGACAGGATCTGAGGGTCAACATCAAAGATCGAACATTTGAGGATAAAGGAGCGAGAAGAGACCCAAGGACAGAACTATAGATGCCAGCTAGGTTTAGGGTAGGAGATAACATGATAGGGAAGTGAAGAGGGCAAGAAGGTGATCCAAAAAAGAGGAATTCTAAAGGGACCACAGAATGGGTCCTCTGCCAGGAAACAGTACTCCATCCCAAACTCCTTCAAACTGAGTTGTAAGGGAAACTGCAAGGATCCTACTACGCGACCAACCCCATCACTATGTGATGCCCCACCTTGTAAGCAACTTTCTACAAGAATTGTAGGATAAAGGCTGATTTCCACATGGTTAGACCTGAAATGCATAAAGCTTAAGTTCTGTTTCTGCCAGGGGGACAAGAGAAAACAGAAAGCTGGTCTGCAGTGAAAAAGCACAGAGCAAACACGCAGAGGGGGAAAGAACAGAAGCAGGGCACTCTGGCTCGAGACCACCCCTGAGCAGAGCTGAAATGGCAGCCAAATACTTCAACGTGTTCCCCTGGTGCTTAAATCTATTTGTGTCGGAGGTCTGGTGTTTGCAGCTAGAAGTCATGACCATCAAGACTTCAGCAAACAAGTGTTAACACAGAGCTGTGAAGTGTGACAAGAGCTCTGGAAAGGAGAGAGAGAGACGAAAACTGGCTGTGCTAGGCCTCAGGTCTCAGGGGATGTCTACAAGCACACTTCAGAAGCCAGACCACAAAGCAGGTAGGAAGGAAGTAAAAGAGGCTCTGTTTTAAGGGGCATGGCAGTAAAACTGAAGGCCAATGCTAGCCTAAGGACAGGGCTTGGTATGCAGCTAATCATTTTCTGAGCATGGGCAAAACTGAGCATGTTTATAGGAAAAAGAAGAAATTTCAAAGGGATGAGCAGTGGCCTGCAGAAGAAAATCAGTAAAGGTCCTGAAAAAGAGAGAGAAGACCTAGAGTAGACCAAAGGGTTTTCCTTGGACATGGGATGAGGGAGATCCCCCTTTGCAAAGGAAAAAAGGAGAGTGAAAAGGTGGAATACATTTGAGGGAAGAAAAGGCTACTGAAGGAAATGGGCTTCAGATGGGCTGATCAGCTTAGAAAAACAGCAAGAGAACATCACGCAAGGCACTGGGCTGGATACTTTCCAAAGAATAAGAAAATGATTTGAAACTTATTATTGGGAATGAAGAAAGGATATCTGCTCCACCTTTCCCCGCTTAGAAACGTCCTCTGAAAAGTCATCTCCACTGAAGATCCCTGAAAATCTGTGCCAAGGAACTGTTTCCTGGCTTTTAATTAACAAGCAGGAGCTGTAAGAGGATTGGGACACCTAAGAGCCAAGCTTACCTGCTAAACCCCAATTCTTTCTTATAGCACCACAGCACTGAAGGCCGAGCCTTCACAGTTGCTTTGGACAACATGTGATGGAGGATTACCACCTGCCAAAGAAAAAAGTCAGAACCTCAGGGAACATGGAGACCACTAGGCCCAAGTCCTCATTTGACAGATTAGAAACTAAACTGATGGTCAGGGAAGGGAGGCACCCAATATCACAGGCAAGTAAAGAACAGATGGGGACTAGAAGCTAAGTCACATACTCTGAGCCTGATGGTCAATCCACCACCCTAAGTTTCAAAGACTTTTAGCTTGTCTGCTAATAAATCTCAATAGAGAGAATTTACCACTCCTAGGAAATTAAACAAAGGTTCTTACCAGGCACCTTAGCAGTCAAAGGGATCTTAATGCCATGACATGCTAAAACCCCAGAGGGCCTGTAACATACTGACTCTGGGACATGACACAAAGTAAGAGCACATTCACCAGGTCTTACCTGATCTTTTCCATGGTCCCCAACTACAACAAAGAGAGACCTTTGTCGCTCAGCTACCCCATTCTCAATGAGAATCCGGATTCGGTTATCCACCTTCTTCCGATGCATTGTGAAAGACTATCGCTAAAAGAGAAAGAAAGCAAATATAACTGGACAAAACAATAGAATATGGGTAAGGAGCACTAGCTGACTGCCTCCTTTTAAAGTATCATCTTAATCTTCCACAGGGAAGACATCAGCCTAGTTTTAAAATCAGGAAACAGGCTTGGGAGGTGAAGAAATCAGGACTTAAACATTCAAAAAATTAGGAATATAAAATATGTAATGATATATCCAAGGTATTTTCAAAACTACCTCAAGATACGGATATAAGCTGGGCACAGGGGAACACACCTGTAATCCCAGTGGCTTGGGAGGCTGAGGCAGGAGGATTGCGAGTTCAAAGCCAGCCTCAGCAATAGAGAGGCACTAAGCAACTCAATGAGACCCTGTCTCTAAATAAAATACAAAAAAGGGTTGGGGAAGTGACTCCTGAAGAGGTTGAGTGCCCCTGAGTTCGATCCCAGGTACCAAAACCAAAAAAAAAGATATGAATATAAATGCTTATGAGAAGATGTCCTAGTAGGTATACCATTTTAATACACAGAGATTAAAATTTTTAAAAAGAGACCAAGATGCAAAGTAGGTATTTCTGAATGGTCTCATTTTTATTTATTTTTTTAATGTGCTACTCATAAAGTCAGGGAAAAGAAATCAACTGAGGGCTAGGGCAGTGGCTCAGTGGTAGAGCACTTGCCTAGCATGTGTGAGGCACTAGGTTTGAGTCTCAGCACCACATAAAAATAAATAAAGAAATAAAATAAAATACCATCTACAACTAAAAAATATTTTTAAAAACTCAACTGATTGTATTTCTGTCAAATTAAACAGAAGTTTCCTCAAGTGAGGGAAAAAGTGAAGCCTCTGTAATAACAGATCTCGATACAGCTCGGTGGTAGAGTGAGTCCCTAGCATACATGAGGCCCTGGGTTCATTCCCAACAACACACACACATAAAGTTGTTATGTGATTACCTGTGAAAAAATACTGCATCATTACCATAATAAATACACCAAACATCAGAAATATCAATTACTTTACTAAAATGTAAAAATGAAAGTGGGGTACCACACCTCCTAGAAACTCCTGGGCCGGCTCAATTCTAAGCATAAAGCTATTAATGGAAATTTAACTATGCTTTAACTGTCTAATCTCCCAAGCATGTCTTATTATTAAACACTGGCAAAATCAATGGACCCTATTTATTAGTAAAGAGGCAACTACTATTAAAAAAAAAAAATTCAAGTATCCCAAAGCAGAAAAGTGGCAGGATAAGATTCACACTAAAGTCTGTCTGATTCCAAAGCCTGAGCTCTTTCCAGTTTGCCACCCTACTCAGTTTGTAGGCCCTATATTGCTAGACACATAAAGACCCCATAAAAATAAATAACAACTGTTTTTTGTTCTGGTTATTATGGGAGCCCCAGAGGTAACAGACAAGGCCCGTGAGTTCAAGCTTTCATTCTCTCTGAAGGGGATACTAAGAGAAAAAAGATAAAGGACAATTATAGATAAATCAGACGTACAAATAGCAGCTACAGTAAGGGGTCTGATGAAGATCTGAGATTACTGTGGACGAAGTTGTCATGGAAGGCGTAATGGATGAGGAGGGCCTGGACGACACACAAAGATGTTTATTTTTTCATTCATTCGTTCGTCTATCGACACATGACTACGTGCCAGGCAACCTTAGATGTACTGTCAAACAAAATAAACTCCTGAATGGGACTACCGAACAGAGTATAAATGCAAGTGCATAGTTAAATACTTACGGGCACTAGAGAATCTTGGATCAGAGAGCTTCGGTTCAAAGCCTAGGCTACAAGCACGAACAGAGAGCCAGTTCCGCGAGAAGCAAGTGCTGTCACCCACCCATTCTCCACTAGGTCCTAGTTAGAGGTCCCTGGATGGTGGAGACTGAGCCACGCAACCCCGCGGGGCGCAGAAGCACGCCCGAGACGCTGCGTCCCGCAGAAGGGGGAATCTGCCCTGCAGGAGCGTCCTAGCGAGGTGGGCGGTGGGCGCGGATGGCATATCAGCCTAGATGCAGAACCTTGGTCCTCCGGCCAGTCCGTCCTGACCCAGGAACCACACTAACGACCACCTTAGTGTGAATCTCCAGCCGCCCTGCACCGCTCGCAACTCGTACCTGTGCCGGCAACCCAGCGGCGAAGCGGAAGCACGTGGGGAAACCGAGGACGCCACAGGCAGACCCTAGCAAGGGCCCGAGTTTGCTTCGCTCCGCCGCGTGTTCCGCTCAGGCGCCGGCAGACAGCGCATGCGCGAGCACACTAAACACTCGGCGACAAAGGGACCTTCCTCAGTGCGGTCGCCGAGCGATGGCGTCATAGGCCCCGGAGGTGGGGCTACCCCTGGATCCCCCTCCGCCCCTGCGCTTTATAGGTTACTAGTGGCAGAGGCTGACGTTGGGCGCAGTTTTTTGCATGAGAACTAAGCCTGCTACGCAAGGCAAAATAAGCGCCTAATAGTCTGCACCCTCAGCGCCTGCCACTGTCAGCATTAAGCGCCTCCGTAGGCCGGGTGAAGCACGTGGTGTTCAGCATTTTCAGTACTGGCCTTATGCAAAGGGCGATGGCTCCAGGGACGTGCGAGTATTTAAAGTACTTGGTCATTTTGATGTGACTTGAGGAAACTCAGACGGCAGATTTTTTATTCATCTTTCTTGACCCTCCACCCTTGTGGTACTGACCTCATCAACCTGTCTGGAGTTCTGTAGACTCTACCCGGTTCCGCTGCACTTTGCAGGGTCCCCTCAGACCCATTTTCTAAGACTAACCCTGGGTTTCTGCTCGTTACATACCCCCTCCAAACTCCCCAGTGCAACTCGTCCAAGAACGTGACTATAAGGGTTACCCACACTTACTGTTGCATTCATATTTTGGAGCACCTGTAACTGCTTGACATTCCTTTATCGGATACCACAAACAAGTCAGAAACCGAGCTCATAGTTCTTAACTCTTTCAAGTTCCTTTCCCAAATAGGCAGGACCGATTTTAATGTAATCAGCAATACTACAACGAATTTGTCCAATACCCATCATCAAATTTTCGCAAATTCCCTCAACAAATATCAATATGCCAGACACTTCCGTTCATGGGGCATTAGTTCATAATGTTCCTACCCCTCCTTACATTAAATTACAGGTAAATTCTAAAGAAAAAATTTTTAAGTATTCAGTAAGGTGACTTAAGGGTACTGTTTTAGAGGCGATAGCGGTACAAAGACCTAAGTTTAGAAAGAATAAGCCTTAAGAATATTAGTGAAAAGTCTTCCCATACCAAAAATGTACATGTAAAGGTTCCAAGGAGATAATAACTCTTAGCAGCCAAAGCGGCCAGAGCACTGCAGCAAGTGAAAACATGGTAGGAAAGAAGCCCAGATGATGTTAGATATGTGGACCAGATTTAGAATTCAATTCTAACCACTAGAGTTGGGGTAACAAGGGAATAAGATCTGATTTGCCTTCTTCAAAGGGTCACTTTGCTGTGCAAAAAACATCACAGGAGGGCTAGAAACTGAGAAGGAACATAGCTTTTACCTGTTCTACAATGTTAATGATGGTGGTCACCTATTAGATGACTCAGGAGACGATTCCATGTAGAAACATGAATTTGCTTAAGGATTAGATAAAGGGTATGAAAAAAAAAAGATGGCACCCAAATTAACTGCCCTGAATAACTAGATAAATGGAAAGCAGTTAATGAAGGGTACTAATGGTCAATTTGAAATACCCAAGACACTCAAAAATCATGATATTTAGTGTGGGGTTTATGAACTACAAACACTTGAGGCAAATGAAATACTAATTATATACAAAATGGGATTGGATGAGATCACTTGGGTATTAATATTAGCCTATAGATGAAGTCTATATAGATGAAAGCCTGGAAAAACCAGCTAAATACCAAGCAGTGGCTAGTGAGGTAAGACACCTAAGGAATCCATTTACTAGCACTTGAGGTCCTGTGTTACAATCATTTCTCACATGGGAGTAGAAAATACCTCCTACATCTCCTGGCCCACATTATTTTGTTCTCCACACTGCAATGAATGTCCTTTAAATAGCAATTTTATTGGGTGAACCACTATCCCCACCCTGAAAAATCAGTTTAAAACCTTCAATAGTTTCCATTTGTTCTTAAAAGATAAAATTTAACATGGAACTTTGGAACTAAACTGTTCACAATAGTCCTTACTGGTTTATCCAACCTCTATTAACCCTTAACTCTGCATTTCAGTCAGTCAAGTGTTCTCAGTCAATGGAGACTGGACCTTTATATATGCTTCTTCCCCTTGTCTAGTTCACCACTCCTCATCCTTCAAGTCTTAGCTCAATTATGCCTTCAATGGAGTAATTATCATAACTAGGCTATGCAGGATTCATGGTCTTAATATCTATCATCAACCATGTTGCTACAACAATTACATCATTGTGTCTGGATCTTTAAGTAGATAGTACAATGGAAGCAGGGACCACAGTGATTTTTCTCACCACTGAATGGCTAGTGCTTAGCATGAAGACTGACACAGGATACCCAAACCTTCTGAATGAAGTCTTAGTTCAGTAGCTAAGTGTCTAACATAAATACAGTACTTACAGGAATGTAACACAAAATGCTTTTTTAAAATGCCTTCGGTAGATCAGAGACAAACTTCTGAAGCACTCGAGCCAGATTGCTGCTTGGAAGTGGATTAGGCTTCAGAACAGCCTGTTAAACTAAGGTAGTAGAAGACTAGCCTTCTTAGAAGATGAGACTACTAGATATTTAAGCCTTTTCTTCTTTCTCAAGTACTTCTTCACCTAAAGCTTTTCTAGATGGTACATACAACTGAAGCAGACTTTAAAGGCTCAAAGACAGCTGGGAATCAAGTTTTCATATAATTTTATCTAGTGTGATTTAAAGCATACAGTAGTCTTTTCCAGTAATTTTAGAAGTCAAAGTGGGAAAAGGCATAGAGATGAGGCTTATTTCTATTTTTCTGGGAGTTTGGAAAGGGCAGAGATAAACCCTAACAATTTGTTTTTATTTTCCTAGGAGTTACTTCTCCCCATATACTTTTTGTAAGAGGGACAAGCTCAGGGGGCAATATTGATTCTTTGAACTAAAATTTAAAGTCAATAAAACCGAGTATGTTTAAAAAGAACTCCAGTGGATGCAGATTTGGGAGCTTAAGGCTGAAATGAAGGGTACAAATTCAGTGCTTATCTGCATTTCATTTCTTCTAATTAGATACATCACTGAAAATACAATGAACAGTGTAAATTTCCTAAAAGCTCACTGCTCAACTACATTCTACAAAAATGAAATGGTTGTCAACTGAGCACCTCAATCAATTAATAAACCTGACAATAAGCACATATTCTCATGTCTTGTGTTTAAGTGGAAAGCCTTCCACACAACAAAGTTGTATGTACAGGGAAACAAAAGAATGGTTTAAAGTTAATTTAAAACACTGAGAGGTTATTTGTTTTAATATCAAGATACAATGATCAGAAAACTCTTCCATATTCTTTAGTAATATTGAATCTGGAAATAAAAAAGCCCTAATTAGGCTAGGTCATCAATGACATTCTACCTAAACTAAAATTTAAAAAAAAAAAAAAAAAAGTTTCATTATCCATGTGAATGACTAAAATTGTGCATGTACAAAAGTATTTTATGTGTTCTTGCTATACCAAGATACTATAGATAGTAATCACTTCCTTTGTTACTGCTAAAATACTCACTGGAGCAAATAAAAGGCCTTCTGCAGCTAAGACAAGCATTCACATATTATACAGAATACTGAGTACCAAGATTCAGATCCTGATGGGATTTTTGAAGTTTTCTGCCCCACCAAACATTCCTTAAAAAATATTGTCTGAATTAACAAATAAAAGGTTTACATTTAAAATGTGATAACAGGATTGCCCCCCATATTATTTTGAAAGGAACAAACAATTCTTTTTAAAAATACATAAGTTACCAAACTATGAATACCTTTCTTTTACACATTCACATCTGCACTGATGCACAGAAGTCTGAAACCTAGAAGGCATTTCTCCCATCTCTAAACTGATTCATAATGATTGATCACTGTATAAAGAACTAGTTTACTTTGACTTTTAAATGTCATGAAATTATTTTCTATACAGATAGCAAATTTAGTTTTATATAGGATTGCAAGCACACATCATCTAGGGATTAGCCAAAGAACCACGAAAATTTTACCCATCCCCTAAAGTACAACTAACATATGGTTGTGGTACATCCCAGGCAGATGTCATTTAAAGCACACAAGGGGAGGTGCTAGCAAAAGAAATAGTCATTTGCAAAAGTAAACAGATAACCCTTCCAATATGATGTACCACAACCACACATGAGAAAAGTCAAGAACTTATTTTATTTATTTTAAAATAAACATTGAAGATCCCCCATTACCCACCACCCTACAAAACTTGTGAATGTGGAATGTTCAACAGCCTATCCATTTTAGGTTACAAAACCAGCAAAAACTCCAGTTGTCTCATGATGAATGTTTTGAGAATAATTTTGATTTTAAGGAGCTGAGTACCTGCTGGAAAAATTTTTTAAAGGCTAAAAAATAAAATTTTAATTTCTGCACAGAGAATACCATTAACTTAGTAGCCTTTGCTTAATAGGTGGGATTAATTCTCCATGAAGTCAACGTGGAATGGGACAACAAGCAGCATTAGGTTCATAGGCACAAAGAACTAGTGCTCATACTGCTAGCACAAATTCCAATGTAGTACATATGGCTAATTCACTACTAAACTGTCCATCTCCATCAAATTTGAGGCTATCCCTATGCATCTAAGGAAGGAATCACTGCTTTGGACATAAATGCCTCCATGAAAGAAGGAGAATTCAATTAGAATTAAATTAGACAAAAGATAAGTGCAAGTACTACAGAAACAGCTGCTGGAGATAACCATAAAATGCACTAACAATGCATAGGGTGACCCATGTAAGCTGCTAGCTGTTGAACACCAGTGTTTCAAGATACAACTTTTATAAACATGTTTTTATTTGTTTTGCTTATACCATCAGAACTGAAGCTACTGACTGTCATTTCCCTAAACCAGGGAAATCAATCTAAAACACATACTGGTGCTTTTCAAAAGATAGCAATTTTAAAAGGGTGGTAGCAGCAGGCATTTGATATCTTTTTTCTTTTAAAAACTTTCAAGCTGCAGGAAAAACATGTGACCAAGAGTGTTATGATTATCCATTAGATTTTCATCGGTACCTGTACCAATTTAGGTGACAATACAAGATTATCAGGGATTAGTGATGACAATGTACATGTCATAAGGAATGATATACTACCAATCCTTATAAAAGCCATTGTCTCAAAGAAATTGTTAAGTGTTCAAAAGGTATCTAAATACTTCACATTAAGTACAGAGGCAGCCCGTTCAGATTATATCCCGTATTTGTTGCATATTTTTCAAAAAGTGCCAATCAAAGCCTGATTTGCAGTTTGGCTTTGTCTTACAGTATCAGCTGTTAAAAAGCAGTTTACATGTGTTTTTAATCACAGTTGTTTGGCCAGATGAAGAGTGCTATGTCAAAGCTGGTAGCCACCCTTACATGTGTGACTAAGGACCCATGCATAATTTGGTATGCATCTAAACATTCTGTGCTCCAATTTAACTGGAAAAAGTTGTGAAATGCAGTTGTTCTCTCAAACCACACTCCACTCCTTCCATCTTCCTTTCAAGGAAAATATTTTAGTTTTGTCAATTACCATTGAATTAAATAACTCTAGGGCTGATTGGTAGCTTTTATCAAATGTCAAAAAGTCAAAAACTTTTTTCTTCAAGCCACTTCAAATAACTATGGAGATATTATCACCCAAATAACTATGGAGATATTATCACCCCGTAAAGTATATTATGTTTACTCCTAAGCAAGGGTGAGGAATCTGAGTATCATGTGCAAGGCTCAAGATGACGCTTAGGACAGAACATGCAGAGTAAAAATAGTTTCCTTCCATATCCAGATAATATAAAGCTGACAATTGTAGTCCTGTCTTTATGGGATGAAAACAGTCCCTTTACAATAAGTTTCCTGAAAGGGAGAACAAATAGATAATAACTCTTCTGGTAACATATTATGGTACACTGGCCAGTGTGTTTTTGGCGATTAAACATAATCCTGTGAATCAGATTAATTCACTTGCTGAGTGTTCATTTGCGGCATCCCTCTGTTGGGTCTTGGGGGCCCTCCACGACCTAGAAGACAAAAATGGCATTTGATTTTTCTTTCAAATATTATTTGTTTTGCCTTCAAGCAGATTTTCATCTGAAGTCAAGAAGCATGTGGGCAGCTTGTCATCACATTATTAGGTTTAAGAGGTCAATTCTTCTGCGTTCAAGTTTCACCTGTCCTGGAAGTTGTCATGCGCAAATTTGCTCATGTTCTCTAGCTAAAAGAAGAGTAGAGCTAATGGAGTATTCCACCAGTACTCATTCATTCATTCATTCAACAAGTATTTATTGAGTGCCTACTATATGCCAGGCACTGTCATCAGGCGTTGGGAATAGATACAGCAGTGAAGACAGACAAGGTACCTGCTCTCACGGAGCTCACATTCTAGTGTACACTCTAGCTTACATTTCAGTAGTAACATCATACTATCAAAATTAATAAAAGCACCAGAATGAAAACAGACCTTATTACCTAAACTGTTAAAAAGAAACTACATAACATTCAAAATTGTATAAT
This sequence comes from Sciurus carolinensis, assembly GCF_902686445.1. Taxonomy (NCBI): domain Eukaryota; kingdom Metazoa; phylum Chordata; class Mammalia; order Rodentia; family Sciuridae; genus Sciurus; species Sciurus carolinensis. The sequence continues at coordinate 43,775,302 of NC_062223.1, forward strand.
GACTTGTAACAGATAAAATAACTTTTTACATGCTGTTAAAACATTTTTGGCTATCAATTAACTCAACTTTCATAGAATATGCTACAAGGTGGGAAAGAAGAACATAACCCACATTCACATGCAAATAACCTTTGATACTTCTAATCAAGTCAGTAATTCCCAAGTGATCCAGTAACTTTTTTTTAAAAAATGCACCTTTTTGCTGGCCAATCACTACTAGCATTCAAATCAAAGTACTTTGTAATTCCTCTTTAATATACATTTTATACATGTTATGGCCAATAGCTAGAGGAAACTTACTTGATGTTTAACCTTCCTCAAACCAGAGAACCATTTAGAACTTCAGATTATATGAAATGCTAGCTCTAACTGTGAAATAGGTGACTTCCTGCCCAAATAGGAAGTAGTTTTCCAATAGTAAAAGACAAATAAAACCAAATAACTCATAAAACCTATAATTTTGAAGTGCAGTTCAGTAAGTTAGTAAGGATTTGGGGGTTCCATTTTAAAGATGGAAATAACTTGATATTTTGGATCACTGATAGTCGTCTAAAAGGTATTCAAATTTTAATTAGTTCTATCACTTCTAAATGGTTCTCTAAATGTAACTATGGCTTATCTGGCCATTAAAGGGGTTCTGGTCCTAAAATATAATATGCATGTTTCAAAAATGAAAGAGGAATAATAAATTTATATAAATGTTCAATCTCATTCCAAAAATGTCTTACAAAAATGTCTCAATAAGTACTTCCTAAAAACATTTAGCAGGTTTTAGGACCTGAAAAATAATTTCCAGTTGGAAAAACACTTTTTCTGAGGAAGAGAAAATGTTCTCATTTTCAAGACAGCTTTATATAATAGTAACAGGGATAGTCATTCAAAAATTAAAATTTGGATTCAAGATTATATTTTTTAGAAACAGAGCATTTCATTTAATCCCTAGCAACAAGTCTGGAATAGATAAATGTATTCCTAACATGTAACCTACATGCAGACTATGAACAGCTCTTCCAAGGCCAGAACAGAAGCTCCACTTAGGAGCTAGGATCACCACCACAAAATATTACCTCGTGGGGCTCCCCGTGGTCCACTCTGCCCAGAGCCTCGCTTGAAATTCTGCTGATATCCATCCTAAAAGACAAGCTCATTAGTACTGAAAAGAAAAGGTAGTTTTTTAAAAATGCTTACCCATCTATCTCTATTCTTACAATCTAACACTTGCATAACACAGAATTCTTATTATTTGAAGACATTTCAATATCAGAGTTAAGTTATACTGTAATTACTGTACTTGTTATTCTCAAAAATATTCAATGAGGTATGTACCTCTGCTCCTGAAATTCACTGTCAGACTATATTAAACAATCTATACTGATTGCTAAGAAAAGTCAAAGTGATCATTCTCTATAACAAAATATCTTAGACATTGTAAAATTAATCCCCAATTAGTTATTGAGATCCAGCCTATATTTACCTACCCGCTGATAGCCAGAGTAGTCCCGGGGAGCACTGAACTGAGACTGTGTATAACCACTGTTTGGAGTGTTAGAGAATGAAGGGCGGTAACCATCATATCCTCCTAAAATTTAGGACAAAAAATAATAATAATTTCTTCACAGTAATTTTTACTTTCTTATTAATGACAAAGGGGAAAACTGGAAAACCGTAAGTCATGCTAGTTCTAATCCCTTATGCTGATCCAATGTGTTAAAGAATCTGTAAGTACAAACTGCTTGAGAACTTCCAATTTTCACCCACTGTGTACAGACACACACATTTAAAAATAGCAAATCCCCATAAGTTCTAGTAATACATAAGAAGACAATTCTCTCTCAAAAGACAGTGATTTGACAAAACAAAGTTTTTCTCAATTCTGTCATTCAAATAATTGAATACATAAACACTTCATGTTTAAAAATATACCCAAAAGGCTAATGTGGATATATACCTTTTCCCCAAAATCATATTTATATATATTTTACAAATCAGAGAACTTTAAACAATAAAAAGTGTTTCAAACCTGCTTCCCCCCCCCTTTTCTTTTTACCTCTGAATCCATTGGCAGGGCCCCGGTATCCATTCATCAAGCCTCTAGCACCACGGGAACCTCCACGGGACACACCACGACTATTGTAATAAGGCTGACTACTCCGTGGAAATCCAGTGTTCTGCTGAGGAGGTTGCTGGTGGTTACCAGTCACTTGATGGGGCTGGTCCTGGGAACCATGGTAAGTGCCAACCACTATAGTAAGAAAAATAGTTTAAATATTATACAATAAACACAGACACAGAGCTCATTACCATTTGTTCTCCCACATGCTTTCTGTAAGCACTATCTTCTAGCCTCTCAAAGTTTGTTTTCTAAATAAATTTACATACTAATAATAGGAAAAACAATACATTAATGAAATTCCTGTTTTTCTCCTACCCATAGATTAAGTTGAGGGGGGTAAAATTCTCCAACATGATTCCAAATCTTTTATAGCAAGATATACAATTCTATCCTTTCAAACAAATGATTTGAAAAGGCAACATATTGTTAACACCTTCTGAAAGGCATCTACGTTTTAGAAAAGAAACCCACAATAAGATTTATATGCTGAAACAGGATAATTACCACTGTGTGCCATTTAAATACTTCTTTTCATTAAAGTTCCTTATTAGTATAAGTTTTCTTGTTTTCAAATTATCCTTGGAACTGAAGGAAACATGCAAATCCATGCTCTTTCATAACTAAGCAGCAATATGGCAGAATATGCCACCCATAACACAGCTAAATCAGCAGATGCCCCCAACTCATAGCTCCTAATGCGTGATCCCATTTCAGTATCTCTGAAATAACAAGCACAGCCAATTGAGAAAACAGTTAAATGGTGCACTAGCAACTCAACCCACTTGAAGGTAAGCTTCTAGAAGGCTCATATTACTTTGCACACACCCACTCCCTTCCACACTGAGAATTCTAGTGTGGAAAACTAAATACTGAGGCACATTTCAGGTATAACAACCTTCACAGGGAATAAAAAACAACTCTAGAAGAACTGCATCTAGGAGTTAAGGAATGTTAACAAGACAAAGGAAAGTCCACAACCCAGGAACAATGGTCAACAGCCTGCCAAGATTTCTCACTTTGCAGCAAAGAGTAAAGATTCTGTAACTCTTGAAAATCTTTAGCTGAGCTATTTTACACTCAAGAAACTCAAGATACTCTTTTAGTTTTTAGGATGCTATTTTGCAATGAGAAGGTTAGAGAATAACCTAGAAGAGATAGGCTCTTTCTGAATTCCTTATTGTCCCAACTACACTACTCAAGATGTAATATTAAGGGGCTGGGGAGATAGCTCAGTCAGTAGAGTGCTTGCCTTGCAAGCACGGGGCCCTGGGTTTGATCCCCAGCAACATAAAATAAAACATAAACGAACAAAAGATATAATATTTTTACATAGATTGTCTTTTAATACATTCCCCAAATTTAAAATTACAAGCAAACACCAAATACCTATAAAATTTTCTATCTAAAAGTGTGCATTCATATGCACATAGTCAAAAAAAAATAATACTCAAATCACTTTATCAACAAGAATTTTATTCATTTTGGTCAAATCTCACTCCAAGAAACTCACAGCAGAACAATTCAAGTGTGACCTTCATTTTTAAAAAGCAGAGATCTTATGTAAGTATTTGTAAAATATAAGCTTAATAGTCTATAAAGAAAAGCCAAGCCATGTGCAGTGATGCACACCTGCACCTCAGCTACTCGGGAGGCTGAGGCAGGAGGATCACAAATTCGAAGTCAGCCTTGCCATCTTACCAAGACTGTTGTCTCAAAATAAAATTTAAAAAAAAAAAAAAAGAAAGAAAGAAAAGAAAAACAGAAAAGGAAAACCCAAAGATCTTTATCAGATTCTCTTTTTCATGTTGTTCCTTATTACAATTGTCTATGTGGAAGCTTTTTTCTCATGAGAGATAATAAAATAGGATAAATGTGTCACGAAAAGACTGAGCTGTTTGGAAACAGTAACAAAAAGAGGTCTCTGTGAGTTGATATTTGAGCACAGACCTGAAAGAAGTCAAGAAGCAAGCAGGGCAGGAACATAAGTTTATACAAGATGGTAACTATAGTTAATAACACTGTATGGTATTCTTGCATCACTGAAAGTAGATTTTGTGTGCTCACCATAAAAGCTGTAGGAAGTATATGATACGAGTAATTAGCTCAATTTAGCCGCTTCAAAATGTGTATATATTTCAAAACTTCCAAGTTGTACATGACACATATATACATACTTATATACATTTTGGGTCACTTGAACAATTTTTTTTTTAACAGAAGCAAGTCAACCATACACATATCAGTGGAAGATAATTTCAGATTAAAAAGAAAGAAAATGTAAGGGTGCGAGAACTTGCTATGATAGTTACTGGTGTGGATACAGAGGGAAAAAATGCTATGTAAGATACAGACTAGAATAAAGATAGGGCCCAGATCAGATACAATCTTTTAAATGAAGGTGTTTGAGTATCTTTTATAAATGTAATAAGAAGCTACTGAAAGATTTTGAATAGGAGACATCTGATTTACATTTTTTAAATGATCACTCTGGCTACTGTGTGGAAAATACAGCAGGCTGAAAGAGCAGTCAAGGGAGTGAAGTTAGGTGACAACTGTATTAGTCCAGATAGGCCATGATTATTAGTGGTGGTATGAAAATGTTTAACATAACAAGGTAGGGACTGGGTGTGTAGTTCAATGGTAAAGCATGTGTTTAGCATGGGTTCAATCCTAGCACCAAAAACATAAAAAAAATTTTAAACAATGCTTATAATCCCAGCTACTCAGGAGACTGAAGCAGGATTCCAAGTTTGAGGTTAGCCTCTGCAACTTAGCAAAACACTGTCTCAAAATATGTAACAAAATAAAGGGTTGGGAACCTATTCAGTGGTAGTCTCCCTGGGTTAAATCCCCAGTACCACAATCCATCAATAAATCAAGGTATATGGGACGATTTTCATTTTTAATGTAAATGTTATAAAATCTTATTTTGAAATGGTAACAGTTTCTCTCTCACAACTAGAAAATACAAGTAGAATGCAAGGGGGCAAGACAGTTTCAAATCCAATGATAAAGGGCAAAATTAATCAAGTCAAATGATACATAGTAATTAATTTCATCACATCATCTAAAAAGATGGCTAAAAAGTAAGTATATTAGGGTAATACTGAAAAGCTTAAAATAAACCTGTAGCACACATAACTTATGGGTACACAGCCATAAAGTAGATAAAGGAGCCTTAGAGCAAGAACCCTAGGTTCATCATTCAGAAGCTGAGTATAAACATAACTGACAAATTTCTACCAGATTATAGATGATTCGCCTCCACACTAATTTCAAGTATTAACATTATTGGATTTGATAAGCCTTTACTACTGAAAAAATCTACAACATTGAATAACTAGAAAATTTCAGGGTTTTTTTTTTTTTTAAACCAGTCTGATAAAATTAAGGTATTAATTAACTCCTATGATTTTAGGAGGATTTGTTAGTTTGTTGAAGGATTCCACTTAAATTCCTACGAGTTAACCAAAACCCTAAAGAGGATAGTCATACCTTACAAATGTAAGAAATCCGAAACATATCTAGGAATTGGCCATATAATGAACTTACTTGCCAAAAAGGATTTTGTTTCAACCTTGTCCACCAAATAAAGTCACTGTGAGATCTATTCACAAATTTTATAAGAAGAATCAAACCAATTCCCTATTCTAAAATTTATATAACTGATTTACTGCCATGTATCATGGTAGCAGGTAGTAGTAATTAAAAAGTAAAAATAATTAAATATAAAAGTTTATCATAATTCAAACCAGATTAATGCCAGTAAAACTATGCACACAAGTGTATATATATAAAAGTTCAGTTATCAAAGGAAAAAAGGCATAAGGCCTCCAAAATTGCATATAATTCACACCAAGTATGGACTCAATCAAGATTAGCTATGAAAAAAATTCATATGATCTACTACCAAAACAAAACTCTTGGGTACCAGTACTCTGAAGTTTGAACTGTCCTAATACTATTAATAACTGTGCTGGAAAGCAAGCAGCCAATAAAGGGACACTGGTTTGACTACCTGTTTGAAGTTGTTCTTGCTGAAGCTCTGTTTGTTCCACTTGATGAGGCTGACTGGAAAAACTCTGGTTGTAACTGGCCTGGTACTGATTTTGCTGTTTTAAAGTTTCTGGTTCATTTACAGGAGGAACTGGGGCATTCATATTGAACACCTGAAAATGGATAAATGATTAGTTTCTCCCTTCATTCCTTTCTTTGAATGTGGCAGATCTTGATGACGCTGGTTTCCCCTCAAATGTAAGTAAGGAAAATCACAGAAGTTTCAAAAACACAAATACCACCCAAAAAAATAACCCTCAGTGAGCCTCAATGTGGGAAAAGATAAATGTATATGCACATGTATGCACTGTGTTTACACTTAAGTGTTTGTACTTAACATGCAAACAGCAGCCTTAAGCTTTTTAGATATGTAAGATCTTTTTTAGTTCCTGATGCAATACCACTTGCAGAAAATTATAAATTAGTTATAACTGAGTTGAATATTTAATTCACTTTTTCAAAACTACTTTATTCACATTTTAATCAAGTTAATATTTGAAGTATTTAAACATACCTCTTTAAACTCTTTAAGCATTCCTCTGAGACCTGATTTAGCTGTATCCCACAGGTTATAGTACTTCATTATCATTATTTTATAGGATCTCTCCCAATTTCAAGATGCTTATTGAATCATGGTAAAGTATAACATCTACATTGTACTGTGAAATACCTCACTAAAACAAAAAGACTAAGCAACTAGGGCAAAATATCAACTATTAAATATAAGATATGATTGTATAGATGTTTTTGTACATTTGAACTTAGTTAATCAGATCCAAAAGGGAAAACTGCCAACAAGAAGATGCAAGTACATAAAGTTCAGATTTACCTTTGAGAATTCTAACAGAGTTTATGTTCAATTAAATATAACCCTACAATTACAGCAGATGCGGGTTCAAGCTCTGTTAAGTGAATATTCTTTGCTGACAATGTAACACGATTCTTTAGTACATACTTAAGTACTTAATATTGGTTGGATTAATTTGCTCACCGTCTGCATGGACTGGAATGGAGCTGCATTTACATTGATTCCACTGCTATGTAAAGGTTTACTTGTCCCAGCCTGAAACACCTGAGGCTGAGAAGCAGCAGGAAGGGATGATGATGCTGTAGTCTGGTCTGTGTTTAAAGAGATTGTTGCCTAAACACAGAGGGAATAAACAATTAGTGGTTTTAAAACTTTTTGTGTCAAGAAGCTCAACTACTTCATGAAAGCAAAATGGGTTCAAAAAGAAGGGTCACAGTATGAATGGTAAAGTACCTTTGCCCAATTCATGAATAAATGCTTCAATAAGTTATATAGTCTTATAGTAGAACTTGCCTGAATCTGATCAATTGGTTCCTTTTGTGGCCGTTGCTCTGTAGCATGAGAAGGCTGGTACAAGGGTTGAGACGCTGTGTAACCCTCACTTGTGGATGAAACCAAAGGAACCTAGACAGAAATTGAGAAACCAAGGTTTCTTTCTTCTTACAAAACTGACTTGTCAAAAAAATAACCCTCCTATGATGAGCATGTTAGCCCACACTTGTCATCTCAGCAACTAGAAGGTTAAGGCAGGAAGATTCCAAGTTGTCAAGGCCAGCCTGGGCAACTTAGTGAGATCCTGTCTCAAAATCAACAATAAAAAGGACTAGGAATGTAGCTCAGTGGTAAAACACCCACGGTTCAATCCCCAGTATCAAAAAATATATACATATTACTCTGCCATAAAGAATGATAAAATTATGGCATTTGCAGGCAAATGGATGAAATTGGAGAATATCATGCTAAGTGAGATAAGCCAATCTCAAAAAACTAAAGGATGAATTATCTCGCTGATAAGCGAATGATGACATATAATGGGGGGAGGGAGGGGTTAGCATTAAGGTTAGGGTTAGGTTTAGGGTTGGGGTTAAGGAGGGTGGCAAGAATGGAGGAAGAAAGGACTGTATAGAGGGAAAAGAGGGGTGGGAGGGTTGGGGGGGAAGGAAAAAAAATAACAGAATGAATCAAACAACATTACCCTACGTAAATTTATGATTACACAAATGGTATGCCTTGACTCCATGTACAGAGAAACAACATGTATCCCATTTGTTTACAATAAAAAAAAAACATATATATATATATACACACACACACACATAAATGTTAAAAATAAATACACCAACGCTGATATAGACAGGGCTAAAAACTGATACGCTTCTGAAAAGAAAAATTAATGTCACATCTCTGCATTTATAGACTACAAAACATAACAATCGCAAAAAATACATACATTTTTAAATCTCAAAATAAAATAAGCAGTTCAATATGTTCCCCCAGTTTCTAAGATTGCAAAAACTATTCTAAATTTTAGATTATCATGTCTAAACCATGTATTCTAAAAATCTACTTGGTTTAGAAAGCACACTTTATTTTAGTAAACTATTAAACACAAAAATTACAACTAAAAAAATAATCAAAAGAGAAATAAATGTAAACTCGAAAATAAAGACTGGTAACTACTCATGCCAACAGAATTTCTAAGACAAGACTTGGCTCTGATTAAATGCATGCCTGATTTTCATAAGCTAAGAAAGAGACCTAAAAAATAAACTTCGAAAAATATTGATCACTCTTACCTGTGTAGCTTCTGGTTGTACAGGAACTTGATTAGGCTGAGCAAGTCTAGATTCAGAATGAACTGAAAATAAAATTACTCTTACACAAAATCAAAATTTTTAAGAGATGTCTAAATACCGTTAATGTGGCTCCTAGTGGCAAATTTCTATGGTCAAATAATGAACAATATTTTGGTGATCAAGACAACTGGGAAGTACAGGTGATATTTTTGCTTTTAATAGAACACTTTGGTTTACTGATAGCTGGGGCTTCAGTGGTGGAGTGCTTGCCTAGCATGCATGAGACCCTGAGTACAATCCACATTACTGCACCCCAAAAAAGTTTCCACAGGAAAAAAATGAAATGCTTTAAAAAAGATACCTAATTGACCCTTATTAATAATCACCACCACTCTCCCATGCTGTTCCCCAAACCACAGTTAAATAGATCATCAAAAAATCAATTATACCAGGGGATAGGTTTGTGGTTCAGTGGTAGAGCGCTTGCCTAGCACGTGTGAGGCACTGGGTTCAATTCTCAGCACCGCATATAAATAAATGAATAAAATAATGGTCTACCAACATCTAAAAAAATTTTTTTAAATAGCATTAATACTTTGAAATTAACAGCAATATAAAAGAGAGATATGGACCAAAAAATAAAATAAAATAAAGAACCACTGATTAGTCACTTAGAAACCACCAGCTTCCACTAGAGGGTCTAACAGACTCAGCATTACTTAAATATCTAAACAGCCTTATAAGCTGTTTCCATGCTACAGGTGCTAGACTTTGACACAACTTACAGGCTAGGAAAACTACACACCTTATTTCTCTGGTAGAGCTCAGAAAATGAACACTAAAAACTGTGGCTATCTTCTAGTATGCCTAAAGTTTGTTTTGTAACTCTTGGTAGAGATATATGCTTCCTTTCCTATAGAGATATCCTCTAACTACCTTACCAAAATTAACTGTGTCACTGAACATGCTTGTACTCAGCAATTTTCTATGACATTTGGGATTATGAAACACTTAGTTTGTATATACACCACTCTGCCACTAACATTGGTATAGGATGGGGGGATGGGGGACAAGAAGACTCAAAATCACTAACAGTTCTAGAGAGAAGATCCACTTAACCCAATACAAGGCCCTGACGCTATTCATTGCTACTTCAAATAATGTTAAGAGCTGATTTAGGGAAAAGCTCAAAAATTCTCTTAAAAAGATTCCAGAGAAAAATCAACCCTACTATTTTTATTCCCAAGATTAAGTTTGAAACAAAGTCAAGAAAAATTGCACTTATGCAAGTTACAAAAACAGGCGAAACTGACCTGCAGGGTCAGGAAGAAACTGGGTGGTTACCATGGAGTTAGAGAAGAGATAACTAATAACTGAAAGAGGACACAAGTTTCTGGGGTACCAGTAATGTTCCATTTCTTAATCTGGATGCTGGTATGTTTAGTTTGTGAAAGTTCACCAAATGTGCATGCATTTTTCTGTATGTCTCTACATCATGAAAAAGTTTTAAAAATTATGGAATTATAATTCCTGTAGCAAAAACAATTACCATTTCTCTTCAAATTAAAAGACAAGAATCAATAGTTAAGCAAGCATTAAAAGGAAAAATCTCTGTAAAACCTGTAAGCACTAGTGGGTTCTATATTTACTTTATCTCTCACATAAAACTGTACAATTACTAACCAGGAGGGCAAACCAGTTGGGGCATGTCCATGTTTTGTGTTGGATTCATAGGTTGTGCAGATACAATGGCAGGATCAAGTGTCTGGTTTTCAAAATCCAGCATAGAATCCTGTAAGTTAGGACATAATGAAAGTAAGTCAAATAGTGCAAACACTTAAACTTTCTATTATAGTGTTTTACTAAAACATACTTACCTGTATAAAATTATAAGGCCCCTGCATTTGTGCCATAAGATCTTGTACTCGCTGTCTCCTTACAAGAGGATCTGCCTGAGCCACAGGAGTCAAAGAGTGAGGCTCTGGTACTGAAGGAGATGCAGCCTGAGGTTGCTGCTGGAGTGAATTTACCACCTGAAGTAGAGAGAAAGTGGAAGAATAAAACTCCACTCTTTACTATCATTAATTGGTCCCCAAGTTACATATGCTATCTATAATGCTAAGAGAACAACAGGCTTTGAAGTAGTTACTCAAATGGACCACAGTATACCAAACTTAACATTCTGATCAATGGCATCACTTCTACAATATTCTCAATCCCACAGGATCACTATGTAGCATCTCAAATTTACTTTATAAACTGCTTTCAAAGAGAGATTACTGTGCTTTCTTCCAAAATTAAATGTATTTTGCTTAAACTATTACATCCTCTATAACAACTGGATCAATAAGATCTATACCAAATATATATATATCAGTACCTGGTATCTAGTCAGCACTCAAGAAGTACTGGCTACTATTAGCATCAAAATTTGGAATTCTTCTATTTTCTCTGCCAATATAACATGACAGGACAGGATTAAGCTCTCACCACCCGACCTAAACTGCTATGAAAGCCGTTCATTCTACCGGTCTTTTCCCCAACTCTAATAACTTCCTTCTCTTCCTCATTGCTCTTAACAAATCTCTGGTCTGCTTAGAAATCCTCACTACTTTATCACATCAAATTCATATTCTCTGGATCTTTAGACCATGAAAATTACTATCTGTTGAGTCTGGGGAAATCATCTTATTTCCATTATAAACAACACTAAGATAAAAAAATCACTAAGTTATTAATCATAAAAACCAACTTATCTGTCTGCTAACAACTTCAGATGTTCCAAAAATTCCTAGAACCCTATATGATTAGCCCTTAAAAGACCCACCCAGCAGATATTAAGAACAAATCATTAGCACAGTGCTTAAGTACAATAATATGCACGTCAGTCAAATAAAATGCAAATACTTAACCACAAAGCACTATATGTTAGTTCCCAACCTTTTTGTTAATAAAACAACTATGCTAATAATTCATTTCTACTCCCTCTCCCAACCCAAACACACACTAAAGTACTGAAGATGGAACCCAGGAATGCTTTACCACTGAGCTATATCCCCCAGCCCTTTTAATTTTTGATTTTAAGATAGGACCTTGCTAATTTGCCAAAGCTGGTCTTGCACTTTTTGGCTTCCTGAATCATTGAGATTGTAGAGGTATACCACCATGCCCAACTTTCACTTCTACTTCAATATCCATGCTAAAATATAATTACCTGATTCCACTAAAAACATGTAACTAAGTCTACTTAGTACAACTAGTTGGCACATCTCTTTTACAAATCATAATACTACAGATTTTTTTATCTGTTTTTCGCCTAACCCCCGTCACATTTTTAAAATGCATTTCTTATTTGGCAAATATACATATTTTGTTGTTAGGGTTTCATGGGAATAGTATTTTCATCCCTATTAAATAACTTTCTGATGTAAAGGCCCAATTCTTTACCCATTCTATTAACATTGTACATTTTGATACTTCAACAGAGAGCTGAGGTACTGATGCAATTATACCTTTGGAGAATGACCCTGATAGCAGAATAACGAAAAGTATATTACCCAAAGCTTAAAAATACTTCCTACACTTTGGAGGTAAAGGAGACATGAAAAGACGATTTAAAAAGGCTAGGACCAACCAGTAAGGCTTTTTTTTTTTTTTTTTCTTTTCTTTTTACTCTTTTGCAAGGCACACCAAAAAGAAATTCAAGTACAAGTAAATAAATCAAAGCTAACTTTTCCTCTAATTAACTTATGCCAGGATAGTCTGAAGGCAGAGAGGAGAAATATTAGGAGAACAATGAACTAGAGATGAGAACCTGGGGGAAAAAAAAATGCTTGATATGAGATATGAGATAACACCAAGCAACACTCAGGAAATCCAAAGTCTCATATCTAAAAAAAACAGCATTAGGGTGAAGAAGGTCATACTTCCTACAAGGTTGGTTCTTCTGAAACTATCAATATGGAAGACCAGATTTTAACAGATCAACCTGATAAAAGAAACCATAGTTTTCTACTTTTGACAGATTAACTCATAACTTTGTATAAAATAATTTTTATAATCAGCAAGCAGCAATTCTAGTACATAGTCACAGGAATAAATGAATCATCTTTTACCAGTCTTGTGTATGAATTTGTTATTATAATAAATATACTAATGCTGCAAAAAAAATCTTAATTGGTCCGCAGGAGAGATCGAAATTACTAAAGACAAAAACAACCTTGTAATACAGAGAATTCTTACCTCAACCGTTTCAACTGTCCACTCATCTACCACCTGCTCCTTTTCACCACTGCTGAACTGTGTTTCTGCCATAAATTGTCTATTTACATACTGCAAAGCAAAGTAAATGTTTGAGACATCTGTTTGAAAGACAGAAAGGTAGAGGCAGCATTAAAAAAAAAAAAAATCATACCTCTGTTGATTCAACTTCACTTTGCTCAGTGTATTCTTCTGCTGGCTCAGGTTCTAAGAGGTTAAAAAATTATTAAAAAAAAAAAAAAAAACAAACAAGATTTCAATTCAGTGAAAGCAGTTTATCTAACACTAGAATGGTGGATAATTGTCATTCACAAACCTGTCCAAACTCAGAACATACAACACCAATAGTGCACCCTATTGCTAAACTAGACTTTGGGTGACATGCCAAAGGCAGTTCATCAACTGAAACATATGTACCACTCTAGCTGGGGTGGTATGCATGGGTAGGGGTAGGACAAAGTGGAAAATTTCTATAAACTTTGTTCAATGTTCCTGTGAAACTAAAACTGCTCTAAAAAAATACTCTAGTTTTTTAATCATGTAAAAAATGCAACAATTCTTTTTAAAATCCGAATAATAGTTCACCTATATTTTACCATTTTTACAGTAATATGTTTAGAAAGTTTTCTTTACCTTTATTGCAAAACAAATTAGTATTATTAGAGTTTATTCTACATGGGGTGTAATATAAATACAGAGCTACCACATTAAAATCCTTCTGTTTCCATAAGTGATGGTATAAAGCAGCACACAAATTAAAATCTTATTCTCCATTTTAACATAATTAGGAAAAATAAAAATACTGCCCTATATTGTTATCTGCTACTATAAATTTCAACAATGTACAATCTTCTCTTCTGGTTTCAACTTCAGAACTAACACTTACACAGTAATTACCATGAACCTGGTACTCCATATACACTTTACATATTACATTCTAAATGAAGACCTGAGGTACAAAAAGCTTCAATAACTTGTCCAAAGTTCTATAGCTGGTAGGCACTGAAACCAAGATTTGAACCCAGGCAGTCTGATTCTAGAATCCATGCTTTTACTATTAAAAATTTATGCTCTGATAACGTACATTGTACTCACAATTTTACTCATTTTAAAAAGTAGTCATAGTTAAGTAACCAGCAACATGATTTAGAGTATTTTGATAGGTGTTAAAATCATTTAGAAAAGACCTTGCCATTGAGACGTTAATAAGGCAAAATTACAGTATTATAATCCTCCCATCATTAAAAAACAATATTCACCCTATATACAGGCATGATAAACAGCAGTTAAGTTCACATGTCAGACAAAAATTCTATTTTATAACCCTTACAAGAAGTGGCCCTCCCCAAATTCCTCCCCATCAATCCTTCAGCAAGAGAAATACCACTTTATAACTGTGATGATCAAGATCAATAAAACAAATGATGGAGTGAATACTTCAAGGAATGACTATTTTTTGTTTTTTCTCCCCCTCTTTTGAGGGCATTACTCGATGTGCTTTGTTTTTTTAACATTTTGTCACACTTAAAGTTTCTTTACAAATTTGTTGGTATGTATATAATAACTAAATAAGTAGAAAACTTGCAGCAAAGGAAAGTCAGACTCAGAACCTAAACTAAAGCTCATATTTCCCTAAGTACTCACCAGCTTCAGCTACCTGGTCTTCCACTATAGGTGCAGAGGCTGCCTCTTCTTCCTCACACAGCCCATTCTGATGATTATGGGTGCTATCAAAGTAGTTTGACTGGAAAACACGCTCAACAATTTCCTTTAGAGCTTTATCTAAAAAAGAATATGAATTAGATAAGAGTATCAGATGAGCAAAGATTCAACATTCTCAAGTACTGTAATAAAAAGAAAAACACCTAACCAACTACTGCAAAAACATATACATAAGATTTAATCTCACTGAGAAGAGAAGGTATTACAGAGTGATAAAGAAAAAGAACCACCTATCTAAGCTTTGTGGGGGCGTAAGGGGGAGGAAAATTACATCATGAATAGTACACATAGGCCCAAAAGGTTGGACCTAGTCAGAGGAGATCACTTGGGGTTTTCCTGTTGTAACTGCTACAAAAGCTGAGAGAGATGAGTAAAGGTGTGTAAAAGTGTTTCAAGGAAGAGGAAAGAGCATTTATAAAGTCCTAAGCAAGGAAGGATGCCAAATTCAAGAAAAGGATACCACTGTGACTGGAGCACAGGAGGAAGAAAAAGCGTAGGAGTAAAGATGATGCTGCAGAAGACTGGATAAAGGCCAGACTGTGAATGCCCTTGAAGTTAAGAAAAAATGCATGTAAAACATGTTAAAAAGAAGTCTTTTAGAGATTTTAAAGAGGGGAAAGAAGTAGATTCAGTAAGCAACTGTATTAGATAAAAAGACATAAAAATAGAAGAAAAAGAGAAGTAGACTCAAAAGGCAAATGAAAATAGTCAAATTTGGTATGCTAGGATATTGAAAAGGTAGGGGGCCTTAGAGGTATACAAAAGAATTATTCTCAATTTCCAGGCCTTGTAATATAAATCTGTATAAAGTAAGGTCATTCCCTGATAGGTCACTGTACAGAAAAATAAAACTTTAAGGACCATACTTGTTATCAAAGTTTTCTAAAATCAATCCTAATAAAACTATTACCAGGGGCTTGGGTTGTTGCTCGGTGGTAGAGCGCATGCCTTGCATGTGTGAGACCCTGGGTTTTAGTGAGATTGTGAAATTTAAACTTCCTTTTTAAAAATAATCTCTAGGGCTGGGGAGAGATAGCTCAGTCGGTGGAGTGCTTGCCTTGTAAACACAAGGCCCTGGGTTCAATCCCCAGCACCAAAAAAAAAAAAAAAAAAAAAACCTCTAGTTGCATATGAGATACATTATGTCCAATTAACAGGAGTCTAAGAACTAAAAATTAAAAGATAAAGGAATGACCACAAGTAGAATGTACAAGATGAAATGTTCTTTGTAAAACTTCAGTCATAAGGAAAAACCAGCGCCTACCTAATAACATAAACTTCAGAAAGTCAATCTGGTATTAATCTATCTAGTTTAAGCACAGTTAAAATTCTATGTAAAACTATGTCAAGGGACTGGGATATATCTCAGTGGTGGAGAGTTTGCCTAGCTAGCAATGTACCAAGGGCTTGTGTTAGATACCTAGTGCTAGTATCCCCAATGATCCATGTCAAAGGCTTGGTTGCCAGCCTGTGGTGCTATGGGGAGATGGGAACCAGTAAGAGGCAAAATCTAGTGGAAGAAGTTAGGTCATTGGGGGTGTGCTCTTGAAGGAAATACTGGTACCCTAGGCCCCTCCTATCTGCTTCCCAATTGTGTTGAGGTAAACAACTCTGTTCCACCACAGGTTCCCCGCAATGGTTTGCCCTGCCACAGTCCCCAAACCAACAGAGCAAGGTGACCATTTACAGAGATCTCTGAAACTATGAGCCAAAAAACTTTCCCTCCTAATAACTCAGGTACTTTGTCATAGTAACAGAAAGCTGATTAACATCCAGCACCACAAAAAACACAAAACCATGTAAGTTAGGACTCCTATCTTTACAGACTGTCACTAATGGTTTTTTGTTTTGTTGGGGTACTGAGGACTAAACTCAAGAGATACTCTACCACTGAGCTACAGCCCCAGTCCTTTTAATTACTTATTTTCAGAGAGGATTTCGCTAAGTTGCTCAAACTTGCAATCCTCCTGCCTCATCCTCTTGAGTGGAGGAATTACAGGCATGTGCAATGGTGCCCAACTGTCACTAGTTCTGACTTACATAAAACACATACCACAAACATGCCCAAAAAGGAAACAGGAAAGTGAAACAGTGGATGAATGTAACTTACGCACTTCAAAATTTTCTTCAACGTTAAGGAAAAAACGAATTTTTAAAAATTTAGGGGTTGGGGGTCGTGGCTCAGTGGTAGAGCACTTGCCTGGCATGTGTGAGGCAGTGGGTTCGATCCTCAGCACCACATAAAAATAATAAAGATTTTTTTTAAATTAAAAAAAAAAAAAATTTAGTTACAAAATCAGAGTGATTTTTTGATACTTACAGGTTGTTCCACATACAGATTTTTCCTTCCCTTCCAACAAGTCCCACAAATGAATGGAGGCATGTTCATACTGCTCATTCAACCTTATAATAATAACAAATAATTAATTACCTTTTAGTTGTTAATTAGAGGCAATTATTTAGAAGTTTCTATTATCAAACAGCAATATACCTTAAGCTCATGTCCCGTTCAGGGTCTACTAACTTGTAGAATTCATCCAACAATGACAATTCCTCTTCAGACAATATTGGTACTCCATTCAACCCTTGTTTCAAGTCAGTTCGCACTTCATCGTCTCCCAATTTATCCAAAACATACTGTAGCTCTAGTACAGTTTTTAAACGTTTCTGTTCAGCTTCTTCTCTCATAAGCTGCTCCCGGCGTGCTGTCTTCTTTATTGTTTTCTGAATCTATAAAAGAATATAAACTATAAGACACCAAAATTACAACTTTTTAAGTACCTTCCACCAACTTACAAGGAGATACTAAAACCCAGTGTCTCCTTGCACCCAACAATCCACTGCTATCAGAAAGGCATTCTGACTGAAAATAACATCTAAAACTGATGGGTTTTTATGAATAAGAGGACACTGGAAGAGTTTTATAAAACTTAAATATTTAGTTCAATCAATTTCAGGTCCAATGTAAAGAAGATATATTTCATATGGCTGGGTTTAGTGGCACACACTTATAATTCCTACTCAGTAGGTTGAGGCAGGAGGATCCAAGTTTGAGGTCAGGCTGGGTAACTTAGCAAGACCCTGTCTCAAATAAAAAGCACTGGGCATGTACTTCAGTGGTAAAAGTGGCTCCTGAATTCAATTCTAAGTACCACAAAAAAGGATGATTCCAAATTTAACCAATCTATTTTAACATAAGATATGTCTTAAGCAGCTGCTAAAAATTCAGAACACATCTTTTTCTAAATGGTAATATAACTACTGTTGCCAATGAATTAATGTATTTGGCATTTGTTCCTAAACAATCTAGCAGACAAGGACAGTAAGGAAGTGGAATGGGTACATATGAAATGATTACCCATGAGACAGATGCCACAGAAGCTATGGATAGGTACAGAGATGTTCAATATATTCTTAAGTTTTATATGTTTGAAAGTTTCTGATACTAGAACATATAAAAATTAGAATTAAACTGAGTCAATTAAAAAAGCATGAATTATTTTTCCTACTACACTTTTTCTTCCCTGGAAAGGTTGAAGGGATAGCATCAGCCATACGCAAATATTTCTCTCTTCCTTTTTTAATGTTTAGCATCAGTTTGGGGATACAGAAAGGTCAGTCTTTTCAAAAACTCATTGCAGTGTTTTCCTTTCCACATTTCCCCCTTCTCAAACTTCACAGCAATGAACTGACCCAGAGAAAACCAAAAAATAGCCAGGCACAGTGGCGCATGCCTGTAATACTAGCAGCTTGGGAGGGTGAGGCAGGAGCATCGAGAATTCAAAGCCAGTCTCAGTAACTTAGCAAGGACCTACACAACTTAGACAGATCCTGTCCCAAAATTTAAAAAAACAAAAACAACTGAGGGGATGTGGTTCAGTGGTTGAGCACCCCTGGGTTCAATCTCCAGTACAATTAAAAAAAAAAGGACCCATGATATCTACAATATGGGGGAAAGGGACAAGACCTGAGAAGAATGATGACAGTTACAAGAAGACAAAACCATAATGGTAGCAGAGTGGGCAAATGATATGTTAGCAATAAATGGAAAGGAAATGAATAATATATATGAACAGACAGATAAGATATAAGTTAGGATGGATAAGAAAGCTTTCAAGGAGAAAGTGACACCCATTAAAATGAATGAGTTTTTCAATCTTAGGGGAGGCAGTTTACATCTCTTTTAGGTAGCCGGAGAAGAAGCAAGAATATGAAAGGAAGTGAGATGCAAAAGAAGATAATGAAGAAAGCTACTTTTGATGAAACAGCACTTCAACTAAGGAATAAGGTGAACTAGAAAAGGTAGGCTGAAGCTCTTGAATGCTTAGGAAAAAAAAAAAAAAAAAATCACTGCCAATGAAGTTAAAGGTTCAGACAAACGTTCCTGAAAACACTAAAGAGTTAAAATAAAAGCAAAGAATACAGATATATAACTTATTCACTGACAATGGTTTCAGAAATGCTATATTAAATTGTATGGCAACACTGCTTCTATGACCCATGAGAAAGGAAGGAAAAAGAAAATGAAAAGGAAAGAAAGAATTAATTGAGTACAGTTCATCAAGCCTGAAATTCTGATCTAAGCCAAGAGGAACAAACCCCTACGTGGATCTACTATGGTCTATATATGTCCCCCAAAATTCATGTGTTGGAAACAATCTCCTCAATACAACAGTCTTCCAAGGTAGGGCCTTTTGGGTGTCTATTTAGGTCGTAAGAGCTCATGAATGGATAAATGCTGTTGCTAAAAGGGACTGCAGAAGTGGGTTCACCCTCTTACCTTTCTACCTCCACCATAAAAGGATATGGCAAGAAGGTCCTTACCAGAGGCTGGTGCTTTGGTCTTGGTCTTTCCAGCCTCCGAAACTATGAGAAATAAATTGGGTGGGGAGGGTTTACGGGGAATAGAACTCACGGGCACTCAACCATTAAGCCACATTGCCAGCCCTATTTTGTATTTTATTTAGAGACAGGGTCTCAGTGAGTTGCTTAGCACCTCACTTTGCTGAGGCTGGCTTTGAGCTCTCAGTCCTCCTGCCACAGCCTCGGAGCCACTGAGATTACAGGCATGTGCTACTGTGCCTGGCTAAGAAATAAATTTTTGCTCTTTATAAATTATCCAGTCTATGTATTTTTATAGCAGCACAAAACAGACTAAGATATCGTTTGGGGGAAAATCGTCACAATTTTTCCTTCATCAATTATAATAAGATCAACATTAAGTGCTTAAAATATATTAGTTATGTATCAAACACTCTTCTAAGCACAGTCCTATGAAGTAGGGACTACTATTTTCACCACTTTAAAGATTAGAAAACTGATATGCTATGATGGCCTCTTTCTTTTACCCTTCTATTTTCTCCAGAAAATCTTAATACAGGAACAGAGAAATTAAGTAATTCATCCAAGGTCATAAAACAAGTGATAGAATCAGATTTAACCTAGGCAATCTGCTTCCTGAATCAGATCTATTAATCCTTGTATTACATTATTTCTCATGTAAAAGACTGTCAGAGATAACTTTATAATTTCAATGTTACTAGCCTTTCCTCAAATAAATTACTTATTCAGAAAACTTATTTTTTTTACACCAATGAGATCTTTAAGATAACTTACTATATGACTTTTGTCCTATCTCAAAACTTAAGTCCTTTAAAAGACATCTCTCAGGTGTTACAACAAACTACACAGACTTGCTTCCAAGGCATCTTACATATAATCTGATCCTCTGGGCCCAGTGGCACAGACTTGTAATCCCAGCAACTCCAGAGGCTGAGGCAAGAAGATCTCAAGTTTAAGACTAGCCTCTGCAATTAGCCCTAAGCAACTTAGCAAGACCCTGTCTCAAAATAAGACATTAAAATAAAAAAGGACTTGGAAGGAGCGAGGCTCAGCGGTTAAGCACCCCTGGGTTCAATCCCTGGTACCAAAAGAAAAGATACAATTGGATTGACTGCTCACCTTGCAGAGAGTTTATAAATGTATAGAAGGACTAAAATCCAAAACACAAATTTTTCTCTAACCCTATTTTTAGCATTTCATAAACACATGTATTATCTTTTACATACATCTTGACTTAATGCCATGAAACTTCTCTGTAGTTCTTTTGCAAATTCCAAATTATTTGTGACTTCCTGGTACTTTGATACAGCATCCTAAAATGACAAAAACAGAACCCAACTTTATTAGAATCACAAGAATTGTAAAATTCATTTGCTTATTCAAAATAGTAAGCATAAAATATAACATCTTTACCAGCTGATCTTGATTAAGCCTTTCTCCTTTATTCATTCGTTCCTGGTAATCATCAAGCTTACCCTATTTAAAAAAAATTTTAAAAAAAATTACATTCCATATTTAAAGTGTGTACCAGTTTAATGTAAAAATGACAAAACCCAAGCAATCGTCAAAATATGTCTCAAATTTTGCCTTATACTTTTGAGATATACTCTAGATTAAGTAATAAACACTAAATTTAATAGTGAACTAAAAATAATCATCACAGCTGAATGATATCAAATACCTATAAATCAATGAAACATTGTTTATCTTTTACGGTACTCGGAAAAGCAGCAGAAAGGCCCAGGTGTACAGTTCCTAATCACATGGGGGAGGGTCACAATTTGATTAGGATTCTGTTTCTACCCAAGTAAGCATATCAGACATTTACAATATTGAATTTTTATGGCCTCTCTCCCCTTCTTCCTCCCTTCAAGGATTCACATGAATAGATAGTATAAAAAGAGGGTGTTTTCCTAAATAATCCCACAGGCATATATTGTCTTTGATATACTTTATTTATCTTGAATAACATGAGATATTTCCAAGTTACTGTTTTCACTTAAGGGCAGTACACTAGTCAACAGTTTTGCTTAAGGATAAGGGTAAAAAAAAAGGACCCTCTGGCTTAAGATTACCTCTATTTGCCAAATTGAAAATTTTGAAGGTTTCCCACACTACTACTATTAGATAAGATTCCAAAGAAAAAGGATACTTAGGTAATAAAAGAGTCAAGAATTAAGTTATTATAGTTAAGGGTTGGAAGATAGGAAATAAATCCATACTAAGAAGAAAATACTTAATATAACCATAGTAAAATTTGAACATATGTAGCGAGCAACAGTAACATTAACTAAGAAGCCAAATACAATGGAACATACTAATAAAGAACAAGAGCTTCAGAAACCAGGTTAAAAGCAATGGTAGTGAAGTTTTTATAAGTCAAATGATCCATTTTCTTTGTACCAGAAACAAGTCAACTTGCATAACCATCCTACCCTGAACTGAAAGGTATCACAATTAGTCACACTGGATGTAAATAAAAACAAGACAATTATTAAAACATTAAAAGCTAATTAAAAGTATCCAATTTTATTTAGATGAACTACTTCATGCCACCTATAAGCCCTCAGCTAAAGAGGTACAAATTCAAGTCTACTGGTTGAAAAACAGTTTACACTGATCTGGTGAGCATTACCCCAAGTGCAAAAGACGTGCTCAATTACCTCAGAACACTCTAAGGGTTAATAAAAACAGCTCATTCCCTTTGAAAGAGAACAGGCTATTTTCCTTCTTCCCTGGAACTACAGATTTAACCCAGAGGCACTTTTCCACTCAGTCACATTCCTAGTCCTTTACTTTGAGAGAGGGTCTCATTAAGTCACTTGGGGCTGACCTCAAACTTGTGATCCTCCTGCCTCAGCCTCCAGAGTTTCTGGGATTGATTAATAGGCATGCACCACTGCTGCCAGCATCTATTTTTCTTTTAAGGAATAAGACACTGAAGTTTTGTTTTTAATTTATGACTCAGGATATTCCGATGTAACAGAATTATAGTCAGAATTCCTCAATCCAGAAACATACAGACAATAGCCAGGTGCAATAGCATATGCCCACAATCCCAGCAATTCAGGAGATGAGCCAGATGGACCAAGTTCAAGGCCAGTGTTGGCAATAAGACCCTATCTCAAAATACAAAATTTAAAAGGGTTAGGGATGGAGCTCAGTGATAAAGTGCCTATGGGTTCAATAACCATTACCTAAACAAAGACACATAAAAAGATTTGCAAATAGGCATGCCTAAAATTCAGTACTAATTTATAGCAAAAAATCTGAACTAAACAGGGTACACTGTGGTGGAAGGTGGGGGGTGTGCTGGTGACACCTATTTCCTTATTATCTTCCTTTTTCCTATACTATTATACACTTTTTAAGGAAACTGTTGCTGAATCTAGAATATAAAGTATACTATGTATCTCTCACAGAGTTTATGTTTAGTACTCTTAATATTCTGCAATGAACACATAATAAAAAATGGTTATAACTATATGCTATATAAAAGATGTTAAGATGGACAGATTTGAGGATATTGTCAGTACTTTCAAGAGCCATGAGCCTGTACTATTGTATAGTAGGGTAAGCTATTCAATAGCAGAAAAGGTCCAAATTTTTACACAATCACAAATTTAGTATTCAGTCTACCTGAGAGCTATAGCAGATTACATTTTCCCAAAATAGCTACAACATCTGCAGCACCATATGCGATTTACAATGTGACCTTGGCACTCCCCCATTAAGAACTAGTCAAATTCCCCTAGTACTGTACCTACATGGGCTCAAACCAGTACAGTATAAATGATCCTGTATGACTTTCAAGGCCAAGTCATAAAAGCAATCCATCTCTGCCTTGTTTACTGGTCTCTATATCACTTGGGTTTGGAGCCCTTGGCCATTACACAAGAAATTCAATAACTATGGGGTTGCCATGCTAAAATGAAGTAAGCCATGAAAGGAGGTCTCATTTAAGAGTTCTGCTCAGCAATACTGTGTTCCTAGCCCAGGCATCAAACATGAGTGAAAAAGTCTTAGTTTTTCTCAGGTATCATAGAACAAAGACATCAATCCTAATTGATAGGCAGAAATCTGTGAATATAATAAAATGGATGGTTTTAAACCCTTAAATTTTTTTTTTTTTTTTTTTTTTTTTTTTTGTAACTGGGGGTCTAACCCAGGGCTTTGCAAATGCAAGGCAGACGCTTTGTCACTGAAGCTACAATCCAGCCCTTAAGCCCTTAAATTTTGGATTAGTCTCTTACACAGTAATAACTGGAACAAGGTTAAAAGGAAAATAAAAAGTAGCTACCAAATCAAACTCTAGCTTCATGGTACACAAGAATCTTTAAATAATATTCTGTCAATGCAAACTATGCAAAAGAAGTAAGGCAAAGTGGTGCATGCCTGTAATCCCAGCTACTCAGGAGGTTGATGCAGAATGATTTCAAGTTTGAGGCCAGTCTGGGCAATTAAACAAGATCCTATCTCAAAATTTAAAAATTTCTAAAACAGTTGGGAATGTAGCTCAGCGGTTGAGCACAACTGGCTTCAATCCTCACTACTGCCAAACAAAAAGCAAAAAGAACTCTGCACAGACAAAACAAAGATGTGTTTTACTAAACTTATATACCTTTTTACTTTAGTTTTACATTACTGTTAACATGTTTTTTGTTTTCCAACCGATAACAATTTGAAAGCCAAGATTCTTAAAGTGAGGAGGATGGCTACTACTACAACAAATGAGTTAACTGTGATGGAAGAATTATGTAAGTCATAACTAAACAATCTCAAGAATCTCTAACATGAGATTTCCAAAAAGTATGCCACAGTTCTTTATACTTAGCTAAATTTCCCAATCAAAAGATGCAGGAAACTAAATGATGGAAGCTACCGGTCTTTCACGAAATATACTTTCTAATCACAATAAAAAGTTTCATCATAGCATTATGAAAGTTCTTCAGTTAACAATTAATACGTTCTAATCTATTATACATACATTATCCCCTGAACCTTGCTCAAGCTTCAGAAAAGCAGGTTTCTAAGCCTGGCCAAAATTTATACTAAGAAACAGCATTCACTGAAGAAATAAGCAAAACTCATTAATAAAACTACTGAATCACATAATAAAAAACTGTTTAGAGGACACTCCCTTTTTCTTTACCTGTATAATACAGGATCTCCTGGCTGTTGAGGTGTATGCCAAGGAATCAGGTTGGAAGAAATCTCTGTTCACTGCTACATATAATCAGATCTCTACATAGCCAGACTCTCTGCTTGTCTAAATCAGTGATTCTCATAATTCTCAAACCAGCAACTTCAGTAACAGCTGGGAAACAGAAATGCAATGTCTCAGGCACGACCCTAAATCTACTGAATCAGAAACTCCAGAATTAGGACCCAGTAACCTATGTTTTACCAAGTTTGCTGGGTGACTGTGCACACCTAATTTTGAGAAACACTCAATATAGATAAAAAATAATTCCCTTGTAATAGAAAAACTAATAATACTGAGAAGTAAGATATTATTTTGAATCACACATTCAATATTGTGCCAGGCACAGTAACACACCTGTAATCCCAGGGACTGAGGATGCTGAGGCAGGAGGATCACAAGTTCGAGGCCAGCCTCAACAACTTAGCAAGGCCTTAAGCAACTTGGTGAGATCCTGTCTCAAAAATAAAAATGGGGGGCTGGGGAGATAGCTCAGTCGGTAGAGTGCTTGCCTTATGAGCACAAGGCCCTGGGTTCGATCCCCAGCACCCAAAAAAATAAATAAATAAATTAAATTAAATAAATAAATAAATAAAAATGGACTGGGGATGTGGCTCAGTGGTTGAGTGCCCCTGGGTTCAATCCCTAGTACTGAAAAAAAAAAAAAAAAAAAAAGAAAAAAGAAAAAGAAAATCTGTGACCTTAGAAATCACCACAAGGCAACCTCCATTTGGAAAGACATCACTTAGAAGCTCAGCTCTAAAGAATTCAGAAAACTTGCCGAGCACAATGGTGCACCTAGCAATCCCAGCAACTCAGGAGGCTGAGGCAGGATGATTACAAATTCAAGACCAGCCTCAGCAATTTACTGAGGCCTAAGCAACTCAGCAAGACCCTGTCTCAAAATAAAAAGGGCTGGGGATGTGGCTCAATGGTAAAGTGTCCCTGCATTAAAATTCCAGTAGCAAAAAAATAAAAATATATATATATAAAACTTGACTGGTGATTTCCAGCCTGCTGATAAATCTATTTAACCTAGTAACACCTGCATAAGATCCATTTGTGATCTGAATACTAAAGGGTTACTACATTCTATCCCTAAGCAGTACTTTTGTTAATCTTTGCACTATGAGTTTAACCCTGGAAAAAATATTTTATGATTAAACTTAGTGATGAATGTGAAAATTTGTACTAAAAACCAAAAGCTTCTTAGGATAACCAATTCATCTGATTTTCTACTTTTCAAAACAGAGGTAACTATAGGTGATAAGGGAAAGGATATGGGCTTGCACTGGTCCAAATACTACAAGTTGCCTGATCTTTGTAAGAGTAGAATACTAGGAGACAAATGACAGCAGGTTAAGTGGCTTTATTCCTCTTGTTAAATAATATTCAAGTGACTTACATAAAATCCAACTGGAAAATCTTTCCATTTGGATTTCAAACTTATAGTGTGAACTAAGTCAACATAGAAGGACTTGCCTGTTACACTGACAGGTTCAACATTAACATCAACAAAAACAGAGGGGAAGACAGGAGAAAATGACTTCAAACACAGCATTGTTCTTCCCTAAGCTAGAACTTGTCTGCCTAAAATATAATAATGATAAAAAACTAATTGGTCGACTACTTCTATCAAATACATAAAATGAATATTAAGCATTTTCCTCTGGAGAATTTTTCTCCAGCTATTTTCCTAGCATAAGATTGCGTCTTCAGAAAGCCCACTAGAACATTGACAACACTGCTCTGTCCTTTCTATCTTGAAATATTTATCAAGAAATTAAATTTAGGGTTCCTTTTTCAACTACTGACCATCCTGGGTATCTTATAAAAATTGATTTATTACACCACCTGGGCAAGATAAAAATGAGGTCATTTTCCAGAGTCTTTGAAAAGAAATCATGGAACAGAGGTGTGACTACACTCAGACATCAAAAGGTTTTAAAAAATAATTACCCCAAACAAGTGCTACCTAGTCCCACTCTATCTCCTGTTCCTTTGATTCACTAAGTAACAAACATTCAAATTTAAACTATCAGACAGCTAACCCTATTAGGGAGGCACTATTATCAGTCACTTCACCTTATTGTAAACTAAGAGATAGTAGTTAAATAACTTGCCTAAGATCACAGAAAAACCATTTGTCCCTCAATATTCCTCCCCTCTTACAAGGCCACTCTGGATTACAGCTGTTGCTGCATTTCATTTCTGCTTCTGGTGAGTTGTTTTCTTCCTTTCCTTTCTCGAATTAGATTATGTTGCTGAATCATGGTACCTCTCAATCTTCCAGTTTTCCCAGAGCTTTTCATCACCAAACTTATATCATTGAAATGGGTTTTTAAATCAATACGGCAAGATGGATGTATCTAAGACAGGTGTCCTCCCAAGCTTTGCCCCTTTACTGTTATATTCAACAAATTCCATAAATGGAATGTTTTTAAATTATACATTAAAAAAATTATGTATTTAAAAAGAGATGAGACACTCCAAAATTTTTAATACATACATAAATAAAATGTTCTTCATCTAGGTAACTAGTCACAAGAAAGATAAAAAAGAAATAAAATCTGAAAAAACTAATCTTGCTATCCAGGGAAACCATATAACTCCTGTTCTTAATTAAGGAGACCTCTAAACTGGGACACAATAATTAAAAATGAAGCCTAAAATAAAAAAGAGTTAAGAGCACCTAGATATACTTTTAAGTATCTAGGTCAAATAGCTTCTAGAGTACATACAGTAAGAAGCCACAAAAGACAAAATGCAGACAATGAAAGACAAAGATTTCCTCTCAACATTCCATAATCTTTAGTGGCTTTTCCAGACATTATTTCAAGTCATCAATGCCTGCAGACCCCACCCTTCACCTAGAGAAACAGAACTGATGTCTGACTTTGCTCCAGTAACAGACAATTGAATCTGCTTTCTATTTACTCTCTACTAATTAAACTGAGAATCAGTAACTATTAAAATTCACAGGAGGGGCTGGGGAGATAGCTCAGTTGGTAGAGTGCTTGCCTTGCAAGCACAAGGCCCTGGGTTCAAACCCCAGCACCGCAAAAAAAAAAAAAAAAAAATTCATAGGTGACAAGAAAGATAACAAGTAGAAGTTTCATCAGTTTTTAAAAGGATAGTTGAGAAACATACACCACAATCCATAGACAATTCATAACAACCATTTTCAAATGCTGGAAGCATACTCAAGTACTACTAGTCTGCTCTTCCAGAACACAAGAACGTATTTAAGATTGGTGGGAGTGAATATAACTCTAACACCAACAACTCAAAAAACGTCCAAAATTTAAACACTCAGAAATGAGCTTTTGCCAGACTCTAGAAAACTAGTTAAAGCAGAGGATAAATGAACATCTGTCAGGAATGATGGATTAAGGATCACTGAGAATAATAAAAGAATGCTAAATTAGATTTCATCTATGAACTCATTATAAGGTAACTTTATGCAGGTTAAGTATCCAGGAGTTTAACAATTAAAAAAAACAAAGATAGCAGGTGTGTTGGTGCACACCTGCAATCTCTGGAACTTGGGAGGCTAAGGCAGGAGGATCACAAGATCCATGCCAGCCTGAGCAACCTGGTAAGACCCTTTCTCAAAAAAATAAACGGCTTCAGGTGTAGCTTAGTGGTAAAGTGCCCCTGGGTTAAATCCCAGGTATACCAAAGAAAGAAGACAATCCTGTAAAACCTTTATTCATTGTCCAGGCAGGTAAATCTTAATAAATGGAAGCAGCTGACCCTAGCTAGAAAAAGCAATGTTAAAGAGTTCTAGTATCACCTATTTTGAATTATATCTTTAAAAAGTCTCCAGGGTGGGGTGGCATAGGCCTGTAATCCCAGCAGCTCAGCAAGAGAGGCTGAGTTCAAAGCTAGTCTCAGCAACTTAGTGAGGACCTGAGCAACTCAACAAGACCCTGTCTCTAAATAATTTTTTTTTAAAAATGGCTGGGGGGGGGTGGGGATATAGCTCAGTTGGTAGAGTGCTTGCCTTGCAAGCACAAGGCCCTGGGTTCAAATCCCCAGCACCGCAAAAAAAAAAAAAAAAAAAAAAAAAAAAAAAAAGGCTGGGGATGTGGCTCAGTGGTTAAGCACCTCTGGATTTAATCCCAGGTATTAAAAAAAAAAAAATCTTTAAAAAATGTCTAAAGCTTGGGATTTGGTAGCTCAGTGATAAAGCACATGCCTGGCATGAACAAGGCCCTGGGTTCAATTCCCAGCAACACAAAAAACAGTCTAAAGCTTGTGGACTTAAAACAAATGATTACATGTAGTGTCAAAAGATACCTTTTGAATTATTAGTTGCTTTAACCAAACTACTCAGGAGGATGATTCCACACAACTGATTTATACACATTCCTTGAAAGTTCAAAGCAAAGAGGTGAACCTTAATTCAAAATGGAGACCAAGAGGGGTTTTTAGTGATTATTAAAGTATATTACAGTTATTTCTATTTTTAAGTAACAGTATTGAGAGGAATGCAAAGATATCTTCTAACTTATAACTGTTCTAATATCAAGCATTATCTTTGTTCTCCTAAGACTATTCACAAATTTTGCTTATTACTCAGAAAAATTGTTTTACTTGCCTACTTAACAATGCTGCCCACCTGAAAAAAAATTGGAAAGGAATAAAAATTCCACTTCAACTTAAAAAAAAAAAAAAATCACTGCAAGTAAATAACTGTGAAAAGGTATTTTAAGCCAGGTGCAGGGGCACATGCCTGTAATCCCAGCAGCTCAGAAGGCTGAGGCAGGAGGACTGAGCATTCAAAGCCAGCCCCAGCAATGGCAAGGTGCTAAGCAACTCAGTGAGACCCTGTCTCTAAATAAAAATTAAAAAAATAAAAATTAAAAAGCATTTTTACCCTCATGGATGAAATCTATTTTAATGGATTTTCCCTTCCATCTTCAGGGTTTTGTTAATGAAGCTACAAATATTTCTACACAGTGACAATCAAACTTGGAATTACACTTAGTACGTATGTGCAACATGGCACAGTGGAAATACTGGGACTGACACACAATGCAATACAACTGATAGTCTGCCCCTAATTAGCTTACCACCAATTAGAACAACACGTAAGGTTAGGACATAAAAGTAGTAAAAAAAATGTCAAGAAAGTACAGAGAAAATAGGTAGTAAAGGTTGTTAAAGAGGGCTGGGGAGATAGCTCAGCTGGTAGAGCGCTTGCCTCGAAAGCACAAGACCCTGAGTTCCATCCCCAGTCCCGCAAAAAAAAAAAAAAAAAAAAAAAAAAAAAAAGTTGTTAAAGAAACAGACTACTTTAATTGAGTTTGGTCAAAAAGCACACCTTTCCCTCTTCTCAGGAAGTATGAATTTTGAAGTCTGCCCAGTAAAGTTCTCTTTCTATCCATGTTACACTCATATTTCTACCTAACAAAACCACTGGTAGAAAACAAAGAAATGAATTCAAGCCAAGCAATTTTCATTTCCAAACTTTGGCTGAACTTCCCTAGTGATACTTGTCTCACTCTTCTCTATTGTATATCTATCATTTACTTCCCCCAGAAAAAAGAACCAATTACTAGAAGATATCCAGGAGCTTGGAACCCAAGAACAGAGATGGAAAGGTTGTCACACCTGCTATTTCTCTCCACTGGTCATGCTTTCCCAGAATTTTTCTGGTTTACAACATACCAGGCTTCAGTGGAAAACTGGCAAATGTGCATTTGGGGGCTTACCTAAGCAAAAAAAAAACTTCACGATTTAAACTTTACAAGTTAATTTCATTACAACAATGTCTCCCAATAGCTGATACAATGGGGCTTCACCATACTAATATTCTCAGAACCCCATTACATGAACGACCTAGAAAGTTCAGCAAAAGGACATTAATAAAGATAAAAAATTTAAAAAGGAAAAGCTTTTTTCTCAGCCAGCTTTTTAAAACAAATTCTAATTTAAAGTTTTGAAACGAGTGGTCTTACTTGGTTCTACACAACAATTAAACATTAAGAACTACACTTAATATTGTAAAACACTACAAAAATTCTAATTACCCCCATAAAATATTACAAGAGACACTGGAACTCACCCATTCCTACCCGGGTCATTTTATATAAGCATCTCAATTACCTCTTCCATAAAATTAGTTAAGACTAAAAGCTAAGGTGTTTTAAAGTTCCTTTTTAAAAAAACTTAGATTCTGTAACAATATGGTAACAAAATGACAAAGTTGTCAGTTTAATCTTTTACAAGTAAAAATGTTTTTTTTAAACATGAAATAGTACTAAACTAATCTTCACATATCCCTAAATATAAACTAAGAAATT
Source organism: Sciurus carolinensis (assembly GCF_902686445.1). Lineage (NCBI taxonomy): Eukaryota > Metazoa > Chordata > Mammalia > Rodentia > Sciuridae > Sciurus > Sciurus carolinensis. Next base: position 43,806,413 of record NC_062223.1, read on the forward strand.
ACTTAAAGCTTTGGCAAACTGTATGCTCACTCTGTAATGATCACACAAAATATATTCTCATTCAAATATTTGCCACATGCAAAGTACCCTAGAGTAAAATACTTTGGCCAGGTTTTAAAAAAAAAAAAAAAAAATCCATTCTCATTACAATACTTATGATTCTGCTCTCACCCCAGAAAAAGAGAACTATATTATCATAGGAATTCACAGCTTAACCTTTTAAAAAAATACTTCCCTGTTACATACATACAGAGAGAAACAAATTAAGCAATATAACTTTTTTTCCTGTGGCAAGGTGAAAGCAAAACAAAGTAATCTTGTCCTCAAAATAAGTATGATAGCCTTTTTTCTGAGACAAGGTGAACAGCAAAACAAAGTAACCTTGCCCTCTGCATTGCAGAGGAATAGCTCTTGCAACCAATGCAAAAGCTGACACAATGATCATCCTAAATGTCAAGAAAAACTTCAGATGTTAGTCCCCAAAAAAGATTTTACTTATAAAATAGTTAAGAATGGGTTTAGTTCAAAATACTTAAAATAAATCCTGTACAATAGCTGCAGAGGCACACCGCAATGCTCTAAAAAGTATCCTCACTCACAACTCTCATTCTTTTTTGTGAATATTAACTACAAAGACAAAAGTACCTAAAGACTTTAGGGAGTGGTGTAAAAACACTGAACTTTTGGCATCTGTTTTGATGACAAGTTATTTTATTTTTTAAAGCAAGAGAACACTGGTTAATCTTTCACCTACCAAAGTCACTAGAGTATAAACCTACAATATTAGGGAGTATAACACTTAACTGTTATCTACTCACACATCCTTTTACTCTACTTCAAACCTGATTTCATCTTATAATAGCAAATGAATTTTCTTTTCAGGTAACATTAGGACTTGGTTTCAAAATACCAAAATACCTCTTGCATAGCCTAAGGCCCAGTTCTGTGCAAATGAACTGATGAAGAAAACTAGTAAATCACTCAATTCAATATTACTTGTACTTTAATCAGTTAGAAATTTTGAAAATCAAGTTTAACATTTGATTTCTCCTTATCACTGGTGTATTTTTCTCTTCACTAAACATTCATGTACTTTTTATTAGCCCAAATTTCAAAAACCACCAAGCCATTTACTTGCATTATGTAATAGGATCATATTTCATCAATGTTAAGCATGCATTTTCACTGAACAGATGCTTAGCTTTCCTCTAATGGCTCAAATAATTAGAAAATAACTAACTTTTTTCCTAATGAAACAACCATTTCAATTCTCTTTTAAAATGATACTATATCATCTATTAGTTATTTCTGTTAACATACTTGATTTTACAATCCAGCATTTTGGTCCAGAAGGTTCTAGTATGAACTGGTAAGAATAAAATGCAGTTCAAACACAAGGTGCAATTAAATTGACTTTAAAAAAAAAAAAACAAAATCCAGTTGAAAAGAGTATTACTTTACTTTGTAAGAGTTTTTTCTAAAAAGGAATTCAAAACTGATTTGTAAGGCAAATCCTACTTTTAGGTGCATTAGAAATAGTGCTCACTCCTACTGAAAAATGTTATTAAAATCTCACACAGCAATCATCTAGTTAAAAAAACAATAAACGAAAAACCATGTTCTTAAATTAGGAAAAAGCCTTGAGTTTTTCATAAAGTAAAATATATAGTTCTAATAGCAAAGCCTTATGAGTAGTTACCTTAACTATTTAAAAAGTAGGTAGTTTAGTCTGTGGCTTATCAAGAAGTCTCACCAAACTGTAACCTGACCTTTCTAACTCTACTCAGCACCCCAAAACACTGAGACAGAAAACAAGATACTAAACGTTAATTTTGTGCAGTTTGTTAAATCCCCATCAATAATCTCCATAATTACTATTAAGTACATTACTTTCTCCTGCCAATGTACAGTAAGTAATAACCATCTACATACACACCACTGATCATTTGATCTATGGGGCTTATAAACCAGCTACCTTGTACTTTTTAAGATAAGCTGAACACTAGTATACAAAAGTCACCTCATGAATAGATTGGCTGCTAGTCAGTATCTGACTTTATATGAATGCCTTTGAAGAATATGAATTTCTATACTTAAAATATTACATCATTAATATTCCCATTCTAGAATAGACATTTCCTAGAAATTCTGAAGTTAAGTCATTCAAGCATCAGCCAGGTTAGCAGAAATGTTTACTGCATTAAGAGGGTTTAAAGATACCCAAGTTAGCCTCAATTTCAAATAGGGTAGCAAAAGCTAAATCACAAGGCAAGACTCAAAAGATAGTTGTCTTAGGTATGCTTATTGTATTCCACATTTGAATGCAGTTACTTAAAATTACTTCAATAATAAACATAAATCTATTATTTCAATTACTTATAACAAAACAATCATCAAAAGAACTAGATCTCAAGATTAGTATATCTCTCAATTTCAAATAAAGTCCAGGAAATTCAAATAAAAATCTCCAACCTTCAATACTGAAGAAAATGAGACAGACTATCAAACCTTATTGTTTTAACACTCTCCCCAAATGTAAAATAAATCAGTAAATAAGCAATTAAAATAACTGAAACCTAAATATCACCAATTTTTTTTCCCCATTTTACTTCCCACAGCCCAAATTTAACCAAATATCTCAAAATCTGAAGTAACAGCCAGGTGGCCGACTAAATAAGCATTTTAATGTGATTTCTTTACAATTCAAGATGTTACACTAAATGTACTATAGACAAGCAACCAGAAGCTGTCAGAGCAAAGTTATATTTTACTTTTTAAGGTAAAAGGTAAGTTAGCACGATACTCAGATGTAATCACCCCATTTTTTTTTAATATTACCTATTTGTGTCTCCCTTTCCACCGCTAATCTTACTGAAAGTTAAACTACTCTGCCAAGACCCTTTCTCCACCTAGCTACACACACACACACTCACACTCTCACACTCACACACACACAGTTGGTACACTGTCCTGAGCTGGAAGAATAAAACAAAAGGCTGACTTGAAGACAGATCTCCCTGTATGGCCTACAATGGTTAAGTAATTAAATTTTAAAAATTGTGGGTGTGGCTCGAATTTTTGGAGGGGGGCGAGGGAGGCCAGACGGGGCGGCTGCTGGTCTCTGCCCTCCCCCTCTGCTTTCGCTTTGTGCTCACAATGCAGCTCCTGTAGAGCGCTTCCCTCTCCCCGCAGCCGCCGCCATGTTAGACACTCTCTCCATGTGCCCGGAGACCTAGCCACTGTCTCAAGTCTACCCTGGACCCACCCCCCGACGAATCTCAATCGTTGCAGTCCCCCTGCCCCTTTAAGAGTCCCCCAGGGGCAAAAAGTCGCAGCAGAAAATCATCTCGCGACAGTCCTGGGTCTGAGGCTCGGAGGGGGACCTACACAAATGAAACAAAGAGGGAGTCGCAGGGGAGCCCCCCAACGAGGGGGGCGGGGGACCGCATCCAAGACCCACTCCACCCGGCCGACGGCAAAGCGACCCTACTCCAGGCTCTAAACACACTTCGCTGCCGGGGTGGCACTGGGGCCACTCAGGCCTCGAGGAGCCGGTAACGGAGCGGACAAACCCCAAGGCAAGGGGAAGGGGATGCAGGCCGCCCAACTCCACGAGGCAGTCGGTTGAGCCCGAGCCCCCCGCCCGGCCTGCTCCATTTCTTCCCCACCAGCCCCGTCAAAGACACCCGGCCTCGGAGAAGGAGAGAGGTCCTGGCGACAGGCCCCCGCCCTTGGCATCCCATCCCCGCAGGCCGAGCAGCCAGACCCACGGCAGGACTAAAGAGGCCTGGGGCAGTGCGCGTCCGCATCAGGTGACTGGCACCTCCCCTAGGAGCCCGTTTACTCGGCACCGTGCGCCGGTCCACCGCGGAGACGGGGCGTGGGGGCGGCGGGACCTGGTGAAGCGCCAGACACCGGAGGAAGCAAGGCTGCCGCTGCAGGGTCGGGGGGCGCTGGGCCTGGGCTCCACAAGCCCTCCCTCTCCCGCCAACTCTGGCACCTTTTTCTTCTCCAGGTTTCTAAGTTTCTTGTCGATCACCCCGAGAATCTGCTTCATGGCCTCGGTCTGGACAGCGCCGGTGCCGGTTGCTGGGTGCTGAGAAGCCGGCGCAGCTGCTCCAGCCCCCGCTGCCGCCTCACTCCCGGAGGAACCCGACGGCGGTGGCGGTCCAGACGACTTGCTGCCGCTTCCGCTGTGGCTGGTGGCCGAGGGCATCTTTAGACCGAGAGGAGAGAGAAGAAAAAGCGGGAGGAAGGACAAGAGCGGCGAGTCAGGAGACGGACGGAGCGAGACGCGGGACAAAACGCGCAGCCGGCGGGAGCCTGCGCGAGCGGAGGGGGAGGGGGCGGCGCGCGCCGCCGGCAGGAAGAGAACACGGGCGCGCGCGCGACCCGCCAGCGGGGCGCCCGGCTGCCCCGCCCCTCCCCCCGCGCGAGCCACGGCCGGGCCCGCCCGCCCCGGGGCACCGAGCTCGGGCCGGGGGCGGGGCCTCGCAGCGCGGCTGCCAACGGCTAGTACAACGGTCCCACCGGGGTTGGGCCGGGACTCGTCGCCTCCCGAGGGATGGGAGAGGTCAGGGCCAGGGGTGGAAATGGTCGAGGGGGTGGGGAGGACTTGAGGACAAGCCCCTCGCGACGCTCCGGCCGGTCCGGAGGTAAAGGACACTCGGGTGCAGCGGCCCTCTTCCCCTTCAGCGCCTCGGTCCGGGTGGCGCTCACCGTGCGCGCGCGGAGCCGCTGGAGATCCCGAGTGGGCTGCTGAGGGGGCGAGGGTGGCGCTGCGTTCCGTGGGCGCAGGCAGCTTCGCCCTTTCCCCGCTGCACCGAGAGCCGCTCCTAGTGAGGCGAGCGCCGGCAGCGGGAGGGACTTAGCCAGCCCTCGGGGCGCGGGGGGCGGGAGAAGCGGGGCGCGGGGGCCTTCGCAGCCGTCGGGCTGCCCGGAGCGAATGCCTGCTGGGAAGCGCCCGTCCTGCCCCCTCCCCGCACGGTCTAAGCCCCTGCGCCGGGGGGCGGCCACACGTCGCAAGTCAGAACGGCCCCCGGAGGCCGTGGGAGCGGTACCTTGCGTTTTGAGCGAAATCGAAGCTAGGGTCCTTCAGGCGAAGTCGCTTGACGTCCAAACGGGGACAATAGGTGCCAAGCAGCTGCTGTGGGGCTGGCGACTGCCCCATGAAGATCCCTTATTTGGTGGGGGTGGGGGGCAAAGGTTTCTGCAAGTAAAGGGGTACGTGGGGGTGGGAGGGTGGTGCTTTCCCAGCTTCTAGAATTCTTTCTATACGCAGAGCAAGCGAACTTTCTCACTCCACGAGGTCTTCTGAAAAAAGGGACAATTCGCAGCTTCCCCACAAAACAATCACCCAGTAACCCAGGAGTTCTCTTTATGAGCGTGCTTGATGGCTTTTGAAGTCTTAAAACTACGGGCTCGTGTTAAAAAGCATTTTCAGCCACTCTGAGCTGACATGTGTCTAGTAGGCCTGAATATTATGAATTACTAGGCATTTCATTTAAGATTTACCTAACACTTTGAGAATGTTCAATGAAATACCTTTCTTCCTCCAAGAGAATTATTCCGGGATGGGGTGGGGTGGGGTGGATGTGGACAGCAAACAGAAAATGAGAAACCAACTGCTGGAGGGGTAGGTATTAAAAAGGAATATAATCAGTGGAAAATTCAGAAATATAATGTTGTATGCAAACAGTAAGTTACCAATTTGTAATTTAAATTCCATGAAAAGGATTTAGATGAAAGTTCTACAAAACCCACTGTTCCCTTGGGAATAAAATGAGTAACACTGACTGGCAACGGTGCATCCTGAGGGATCCTGGGGAAACAACAGCAGTCGCTGGCCTTGAGATATTCCAGTTAGCTGCAAAGTCTGTTATATAGTCATTCAAATATTTATTGAGCACCTTACTGTATGCTAATTGTGATCAAAATCTCTAGTTTACATGAAGTAGGGGGAAGACAGGTACATGTCAGTGAATTGATAAGGGAAAAGCTTTGCAAAGTGATGTAAGAACCACGTCTGAAGGAAATAAAGAATGTCAGGCAGTTACCTTGAATTTTCATTACAGGAAACACAAAGTACCAAGATCTGAGATGAAATGCTTGAGGATAAGCAGGGAGGCTACCATGGCTGAAGCACAGTAGGAGATTGAAGTCCAAGACAAAAAGGAACCAGTCTTGTAGAGCCTGATAGGCTAGTGGCAGGACTCTGGCATTTGCTGAAATAGGGAGTCTTAGTTTCATGGTCAACCTGTGTTTTAAACACTTGATGCAGAGTAAAGAATTTACAGAAAGTGTTTTGGAGGTGAGAGGGTAGAACAGAGCAGAAGCTAGGAAACCAGTGGGAGGCTATTGAAATAATCCAGCCCACATATAGTAGCTAGGGGCAAGGTCAAACCGAGAAGGTGATGACAGGGGATAGGAATATATAATGAATATATTCATTATATATTGTAATAGTGAAAGCAGCAGATTTGCTAACCAGTTGTCAGATATGAGAAAAGTGAAAGTTGATCTAAGGTTATTCAAGATTTAAGGACCTAAACTATACTTAGCACTGTGATAAACAGTTATGCTTACTTAGCCTAGAGGCTGGAAAGAAAGATTACTAGAAGTGCAACTCCAACTGTATTCAGCCCAACCACTATCAACTATCATCACCACTAACTCAGACTTCAGGCCAGACCTACTGAGTTAATCTGCATTGTAATAAATCTTTAGGCGGTAGTTATGTACATTAAAGTTTGAAAAATCAGATTCCTCAGAACTTGACCAATGTTTTTGAAATCAGATATAGTCCAGTAGACAAATTTTCAGACAACAAAATCAGAAATTCCTGTGAAGCCCAGCAATTTTAATAAGCCCACTAGGTGATTCTGATGCATGCCATAGTATGAGCACCAAAGAGATCTCTAATACTTCAGGTTTGATTTGAAAAGGGCTTGTGATAAGGTGTGCCAAAGGAAGGCCCTTTCTGCTTTTCCTTGATATTTAACCCAGTAGCAGTTACCCAAGGTAAAAACTCATGGTAGTTAAATTAGGATCTTCAAGAAAAAGGAAAGATGTTTAAGGGAAGCAAGATGAGTCAACAGATATTCACCTTGCAGGGTTCAACTTATCCCATGGCATATCAAATGGGACCATTTCACAACCCATAGGAGAGCAAGGTAGGCTAAGTTATTCCACGGTAGTAACCCTGAAAGTTCTGTGACTTAACACAGGAATCCTCAGACCCTCAGACTATATTCCTGTAGCAAAGTGACCCTGCATCTATTTTTGTAAATAATACTGCCACATTCATGTACAAATATTTTATGATCAAGTGCATGCCACACAAAGAGTTGAATAGTTGTGACACAGACAATAGGGTGTGCATGACAAAATACCATCTCTTCCTTTACCGAGAGAGTTCACAAATTCTTGGCATAAAGCAATAATTGGCACACATCCATCACAATTCAGCAGAGGGCTCTGCTTATAGTGGTCACTCAGTAGATTCAAACTGATGGAGAAGCCATATCTCAAGTGTTGCTGTTAACTCTGTAACTGTGCCCATAAGGAGAGAAAACTCAGGAATATCTCTAGTAGTTAAATGCTCCAGACAGGTAGACAGTGTAGCCAGAGTTACATTACCCCTTCAACCATAAGGGGATCAAGAGATGCTATTCTAGCAGATGTCTTGTTAGAAACTGGGTGAACCCAAAATATCTAGTGAATATATATAGCTATTGTGCTTTCACTTCCTATAGTATGTCATCTTGATCCTATTTCCTTGATTTTGTGACATTCTTGCAGTGTCAGCAACTCCAGGGAGATCAGTATAATGCAAAACTGTGTCTTCAGTCTGACTTCCTTCCCAGCTCAGTGCCATGATCTCAGTAAGCCAAATTTGACTATTTCCTATTTGAAATAAAGGGGACTGAGGCTATATTTCTGTGAGTTTTTTAATGCTTTAATTTTTTTCTTTTTTTCTTTTTTCTTTTTTTTTTTTTTTTGGTACGACGGATTGAGTCCAAGGGTGCTTTACCACTGAGCTACATCCCCAGCCCTTTTTATGTTTTATTGTATTTTGAGACAGGGTCTTGCAAACTAGCATTGGGCCACACTAAGCTGCTAAGGGTGGCCTCAAACTTACAATCCTCCTGCCTCAGCTTCCCAAGTCGCTGGGATTACAGGTTTATGCCAGCACACCTAGCTTAACTTTTTTTTTTCCCCTAATGCAAAGCCAGGCAGTAGTTTGTATCATTGTATCATTGAAGAAATGGGACATTTAAAGGGACTTCTCAGCAAACAAGTGTGAAAACAGAATATGTAAGTGGAAACACTTTCCTAAGTGTTCCAAATCTTAGTACTAAAATGTGCACAATACTTTAATTCTTTATACTTTTATTATATTTTAATGTATATGTCAGTCTCCCAAACTGACATTCACTGGTTTAATTCCTTAGTCCACAGTCTCCACCAAGTGAATAGTTGAACTATTTATTCTGATAGTTTTGGCAAAATAGTCGAACTGCTTCAACTTTAATCACTCAATTAACTAATGCCAAATTTATTTGTGACAAAAGAGGTTTTTCATCTAAATTACATGAAGTGCATCTTTGCTTATAGTTGACAGCAAGAAACCTGGCCAGAGTATGAACCATACTGCTCACACAACTAAGGCTCTTAAAACCTCTTAGATTTGTTCTTCATTTTATTACAAATCATCAGTGGATGTTTCTGTCATAATTTTTCCAGTACTGCTTTTTCTGTGACAATTTAATCAAATTAGTTATGTATCCATGAGCCATCATTAACCTGAGCTTTTTCAAGCGGAAGACAGCAATTATTTTGTTCTGTTTTTTTTTTCTATATTTCAGAGGCAATAGCATACCTGACACAAATATTTTGTCAAATACTATGTATTAACACAGTGCAGTGTTGATTTCATTATAATTGATCCATACTGTCTCTTTGGTTTCTTATTTTGTGATCATCAGCTAAGATAGCATTCCTTTCCACTTACATTTTCTTATGTCCACCTCTTTTTATTTTCTAGTTATATATGACAGTAGAATGTATTTTGACATCTCATACATACATGGAACATAACTTCCCATTCTTGTTGTTGAACATGATGTACAGTTACACTGGTCGTGTATTCATATATGAACAAAAGAGAATTATGTCTGATTCATTCTATTGTCTTTCCCATTCCCATCCCCTATCCCTTCACCCCACACCCCCTGTCCAGACTGGTGAAACCACCTCTTCTTAATTGTAATATTACACTTAGAAATAGAGCTTCATATTTTGTAGAGAAACAATACGTTCAGAGTTTTTTCAGATTTCACCAAATACTATTTTCTCACTAAGTTGCTTAAGGCCTTGCTAAATTGCTGAAGCTAGCCTTGAACTTGCAACCCTCCTGCCTCAGCCTCCCAAGTTGCTGGGATTACAGGCATACACAACCATAACCAACAATACTGTTGTTTCTTAATGAACAGTCTTAAAACTAGACACTTTTCAATATTAAAAGAAAAATATGGGCTGGGGAGATAGCCCAGTGGGTAGAGTAATTGCTTTGCAAGCACAAGACCCGGAGTTCAATCCCCAGCACCGCAAAAAAAAAAAAAAAGATACTTTGGTCAATGGTACGAAAATCTTCCATGTAATTACTTACGTAAACTGCATATGTTTTAACTTCACATTTCTATTTCAGTGGTCTTCAACCTGTGGTGATTTTGCTCCTCAGGGACATGTGGAAATGTCCAGAGGTATTTATAATTATCAAAACTTGAGAGGATGATATTAATTGCATCCAGTAGATAGAGGCCAAGATGTTCCTTAAACATCCTACAATGCATAGAACAAACCACATAGAATTATTCAGGCCAAAATGTCAATAATGCCAAAGTTGGGAATGTCTGTTCTGTTTTAAAAGACCAAAAACAATAGTCATTCGTTTTAGCACTTCACAAATAAAAACACTGAGATGACATTGGGGTGGGGGAGTTCGTTGGAAATAAAATGTGAAATAACATAAAGCTGAATTATGAACAGATCGTCATCATCCTGCATCTTGGCAGTTGATGCCTAATCCTGGTCTTTCTCAGGCAGCATGTATACTATGTATTCATTTCTCCTACTAATACAACTCTCTGTGAACAATAATTTGAGAAAAATAATTGCCTTCAAGTGACAACTGCTCCACAAACTTTGTGAGGATTAAAACATGTGTCCCAAAGTTACACAGTGGGAGAGTATATAAAGACATTAGCTTATTCAAGAGTGTTCCTACAACTAGTCAGAATATATATTATTTCAGAATGAGAATAACAACACAATGCTCCCAATATTAATAGTTTACCCTTCAAGCATTAATAACTTCTTTCCCCCAGTACTGGGAATTGAACCCAGGGAAACTATATCCCTGAGCTGTAGCGACATGAAAAACGTTATAGAAAGACATAGGTCCTACATTTGGTTTTTTCCCACTTGTATAGAGTTCCAGTGGATTAAAATTTACAAAGGGGAGAGGTATAGAAGCCCCACTCACTAATTTTCATCCTTGATGCTGTGCTTCTTAAAGTAGGCAAGGACCACCAATTTCAAAATCACCTAGGGTTCTTGTTGAAATAAAGATTCCTGAACTCCATCCCAGGTATCGCATCTACATCTCAGAATCTGAGATCTAGGGTTATACATTTTAAAAATCAAACTCCCCTTTGCACATTCAAGTTTGTGAATCTCTGTTCCATATAAGTAGACTGTACATGCCATTTTCACACACACACAAAATAATGCTAAGAATATTCAAACAAAATTCTTCTTTTCAGGGTTTCTTCTCATCTCTCTTCTCAGGGAGTATGGAGAGAATCTCTTAAGTAGGGCAGGTTGACAATGACGAGGCAGGTAGAAAAGGACAGCAAACCCGAGTACTGATTCCGGAAGAAGCAAATGGATTCCAAGGTGGGGGAGGGGAGAACGTGGAGAGAAACATGCTGCGAGAAGAATGCACTCAGAATGGAGAACAGCAGGTGAGGGTGAGGGAAAGGAAGGGTGACTCAGCAAGTCTGCCCGCACTAAGGCACATCACACTGGAAAAGCTGACAGGCAAGAAAAAGGAGGGCGGGTTGGAGCCTTCCGTGAAGACCGCAGGGTCCCTCGAATCTCCACCAATCTCGGGGCCGCCTAGTTGAAGCCCGGCTAGCTGGACCGGCCCCGCGAGCCTCTGATTGAGGCGGGGCGGGGCTTACATTTGCATATGATGCGCTTTTAGCCTTGTAAGTCTTATAGTGATGCTGATACTGCAGGTCTGGGGACCACATTTTAACAACTAGAGAACTAGAGCAATTTTTTAAAATGTTTACTACAGGAGTAAGGAAAAATCTAAGGGGAAGACATTGTTTTAAAAGTAATACAAGATAATATAATGTATTATAAAATAATACTTTCTTCTGCTGGTTTTTGTTTTATATTGGACAGGCTAGTCATGCTTTTTTCAGACTTTGCTTTCAGAGGGCAATGAGAGAAGAAACAAGCAACCTTTTCTCTAGGCCTTGTCTAATCCCAAAGCCTCTGACAGTCCTGTAGTACTACTGCAAAATTACATTCCTGTGTGTTCTTTGGAGCTAAAGCTGAATTCACATGAATACTGTGCTCCTAGTCACCTAAAGAAAAACAGAGTACAGTTCTTTAGGATGGTCCAGGCTGGTTTGATAAGAAAATTTAGAAAGAAGAAGAAGAGGAAGAAGAAAAAGAAGAGAGGATGTTGTGGCAAGGAACACATTTGTGTAACTTTTTCACAGAAAAAAATATCACAATTATTTTTTAAACCTCTGCTTTTTAAAAAATTGCCAGTCATACACACATATTGCAGATAATTCAGATAAGAAATAAATTGTGCAAAAAGTAAAAGTGTTCTATAATAACTTTATTCTCATGTAACATCATAAATTCAACCCACAGTGTACAATTCAGTAGTTTTTAGTATATTTGGAGGATAAAGCAACTATCACCTTTATTTAACTTTGCTATATTTTTGTCATCCCCCAAAATAATACATGCTCCATTAGCAATCACTCACCAGCCCCAGGTTTTCACTAGTCTATTTGCTGTCTCTATGAATTTACTTGTTTCGGACACTTTATATAGATGGTACCCTGCAATCTGTGGCCTTTGTGTCTGGATGATTTCATGTAGCAGTGTTTTCAAGATCCATCCATGTTGAAGCATGTTTTTCATTTGATGGCCAATATCTCATTGTACCGATAATACTGTGTCTCCATTCAGCAGCTGGTAGACATGTAGATTGTTTCCACTTTTTGATTTTGATTTATATGAATGAGGCTGCTGTGAGCATTCATGTACAAGTTTGTTGTGTGAACATGTTTTCAATTCCCTAGGTTTATACCTAGAGTACAATTGTTGGGTTATATAGTAACTCTGCTTAACTTTTTAAGCAATTGCCAAAGTTTTTTCCAAAGTGACCATGCTATTCCATTCCCAACAACCATGCAAGAGGGTTCCGGTTTCTTCATATCCTTGTCAACCTTTGTTATTATCCATCTTTTTGTATCCTAACTGTGCTAATGAGTCTCTCTCTCTCCTCTCTCTCTCTTTGGTACTGGGAATTGAACCCAGTGCCTTGTGTATGGCAGGCAAGTACTCTACCACTGAGCTACATCCCCAGTCCTTAATAAGTATATCACAATGAAAAGTAGTATCTCACTGTGGTTTTGATCTGCTATGCTGGCTATTTTGAAACAAGATTTAGATTCTTCCCCTTCTTTGGGTGGTTTAGGTATGGTTTTACCAGAAAACATGGGAAAGAGTTAAATTTCAAGGTCTCTTACTTTATAAATCAGGATTGTCACGGCTCTGATGTCTACAGTGTCAGTCAATGCTACTAAGTACCTAGGTGATGAGGCTTTGGGAAGAGAGTACCAGGAGAATATACAGCAGTGCGTAGATACGGAGCATGTCTAATAATTAGGACTTGACTCAAATTTGATTTTAGCATGAGGAAGACTTCTCCAATTCCTTCAAGTCTGTTTACTCAACAGCACTCAGCACTTTGTGTGTCAGTCACCATACATGTTGATTCACATGTTGAATAAGACATAACTCCATGACTTTGAGGAAATCAGTGTTGAAGAAGGTAGATAGATAAAGAAAGAAAATTCAGGGTAGTACACCACATGAATTATCAGTACACAGTCACCAAAATGGTTAAAGTTTTAAAAATTGAAATGTACAAGGAACATAGAGCAACTAGAAGTCTCATAGTCTGCAGGTGGGAGCATACACTGCCCACACCATTTTAGAATGGTATTTATCATTATCTCTTAGGGTTGAATATTCATGTATCCTGAAATACAGAAATTCTACTTGTATGTATATATCTAGTAGAAATGCATATGCACAGTCAATGAAAGATATGTACAAGAATATTTATAGTAACATTGTTTTTAGTAATCAGAAATGGAAACAACTCAAATGTCTATCAATAGTAGGATATAGGTAGCATATTTGTTTAACAGAATATTATACAGCAGTGAAAACAATGACACGGATGAATACAATACATATAATGTCAAATAAAGAACCTAGACACATAAGAACACAGAACAATAAAACATAGGTAAACTACTAATCTATGGTAAGAAAAATCAGAACAGTGGTTACCTCTGGGGTTAGGTAACAACTGCAATGAGGGAGAAGAGAGGCTTTTGAGGGCTTAGTGATATTCTGTGTTTTGATCAAAGTCGAATTTACACAGGTGTATTTATTTTATAAAACTCAAGCTATTTGCTTACAGTTTGCACACTTGTATAGGTATGTCATACTTCAATTAAAACATCAACTTAAAATATTCTCTTTTTTAATGGGCAAAACCAAAAGCCTCTACCAGGAACAGACGTGGCATGTAAGTGGGAGTGCTTAACTCTTTATGGAAGGGAATCAGAAAAAGACTTTCCATAAGTGTTGCCAGAGCTGGATTTTGAAAGTTTTTGTTTTTTTTTTTTAAACAGACAAAAGTGAGTAAAGGAAAGAGATGAGGCAAGTCAGGAAGAGGAAGCAACATGCTAAAGCTCAAGGAGGCATAAAATCATACAATATGCTTTAGGAATCACGAGCAATTCCATATTGTTGGAGCAGTAACTGGGGAGGAATTTCAGGAGGGAGATGAGACCTACCAATGACAAGATCATGAAAGCCTCTTTCATCCTGTTTAACATCTTGAAGTTTAACTGTAGCTCTTAGCCTTGTAATGGAAATACATTCCCCTTATATTCTCAAAAAAATTAAGGGACATGCCCCTGGGAAAATGCAAATACAAAATTCTGCAAATAAGTCACAATTCTTCTGATGCTTACGTATGGACTCCTGGCTCGTGGATCTCACAATAAGAATTCTTTCTTTGCAACAGATAACAGGGATTAATTAAAGAGCTTCAAGAACAGTGGCAGGATCAGTTAGAAAGACCAGTGGATGCACTATGGAAGTTAGACTGGAAACTAAGTTAGGATGACTCATAGGAACTGATTAAAATGGTGAAAGAACAAATAAAGGCTTGAATTAAGCAGTATCAAAACAGAAACCTAAGGATATTCATAAATAGGGTCATCAAGAATAAGGGACTCAGGGCTGGGGATGTAGCTCACTGGTAGAGCACTTGTCTACCATGTTCTAGGTCCTGAGTTCAATCCCCAGCACCAAAAAGAAAAAAGGCAGGTGGGAGGTTGCGGATTAGACTTGAGGACTGAGGAAGAAGGTTGCTGTGGGATTCTTGTTTTTAGCTTGAGTTAGTGGTCAGGGCACCAACCAAAGACAGAAACTAGAAAGCACCAGAGACATTTCAGTTACAAACGAACTGAGGCATAGATACTTCTTGGAAAGAAGCAGACTCCACCCTGACTCCATAGGCTTCCAGGGCCTCCTGATGCTGGGTTTTGGGACCCAGTCTGCTTGTCTCCTGTGGCGCCATATGCATTTGGGCTTTGTGTGCTGCTAGAGTAGACTTGGGCAGAAACAAATCAATTTGCATGCCCTAATTCACAAAGCCACTAAAGCTTTGCCTTGAAAAATAAAAGCAAATTCTGACACCTACCAGCATTATTTGTCTCTGTGTTTGAACTAAAAGAGATATGTAAGGAAGAGATTGAACATTTGGATCCTAGGTCTACTGTGGCACTGAGTCATTATAACTGAATGTAACACTTAGAAATACATTTTTTTTTATTCCTACTTCTAGTACTGAAATTCTGCTGGGCCCTCAGATCATCAAAATACTTTCACTGAACAAGGATTGCCCTGAGCTATTTGGTGGACATTTGTGTCTGGTCCCAGCAGATCACACAGCAATAAATAAGGACTACACAAGGAGAGAGAAACAAGTAGAATCTTGTGTTTTACTGTCACAGCTAGCAAAAAGAATCTGAGCGAATTTTCCAGTTCTATTTATTAAGACAACCTGAACCTTTGGAATCTGAAGTTATCACACAAGGGAGACAAGTTGAAGGCTCCAAGTCATCTGATTTGAACATTGAGAGGTATGTGACCTCATTTTGAACCTCAGGAGAGTGAAACAGGATATATTGGTCTAATCAGATTTGCATTTTTAAAAGATCACTCTGGCTGCTTTGCAAAAAATAGATTAAAGGGAGGCCGATATGGATGCAGGAATACAAGAGGCCACTATAATCATAGAGGCAATGGTAGTGTGAACCAAGGGCTACAGAAGATATGGAGAGATTTCAAGGGAGTTAATATAAATATATTATGTATACAGTATTTCAGAGGTGGAATAAATAGAACATGGCAATTGACTGAATGTGGGAAGGTGGTAAGGAAGAGAGAGGAGTCACAGATGACGCCTAGGTTTCTGATTTGTGCATTGGGCGGATGGTAGAACCATCCCTCAAGCAGGACCAGATGGGGTGCTAGGAAATGGAAGTTCACTCTTATTCATGTTATGAGACATCCAAATGGATTTGCCAAGCACACAACTGAGTCAGGTCATAGAGTTCAGAGGAGAGGTCTTGGTGAAACATTCAATGTGGGAATCATTCAGATAGAGTGTAATAGAAGCCTTGTGGTGAGAACAAATGAGAGCTGTTGAGATAGTAAAGATAAGAGGAGAGGCTGGGGTTGGAGCTCAGTGGCAGAGCATTTGTGAGGTGCTGGGTTCCATCCTTAGCACCACATAAAAAATAAAAAGAATAAAGGCATTCTGTCCATCTACAACTTTACAAAAAAAGTAAAAAAAAAAAAAAAAAATGAACCTAAGACAACACCAACATTCAAAGGTTCTGGTAATAGAAGAAAGCAGTCCAGGAAACAGAAGTGCAGGAAAAAGGAAATTAAAAAAAAGAAAGAAATCAAAGGAAGAACTGTTTCAAAGACTGAACTGTGTTAAATAACTTTGAACAGGCGAGATGGAGACTGGAAAATCTGTTGGTTTTAGCTGAGGTGGGTTTTACTGAAAATATTTAACTAGGGTGTGGCTCGGACACTAACCAATTAGAGTGAGTGTTAGCGGGACACAGGAGCAGGGTGGAAGGAGCCTGCTGTGCTGCAATAACTCTTACCTGATGCTGGGGAGTTAAAAGGGTGTGTCTGAGGCAGTGGGCAGGAAGGAGGTATTCAGGGATTTTGGACAACAGTTCGTTTTAAAACTGATACAAAAGCATCTCAACAACTTCACGGGAAGTATGAGCACACTAGTGCGAAGGACTGAATGTCTTCTACAGTTTCAGCAGCAAGAGTTGACTGAAAACCCTGGCGAGAGGTCTTTCAGTGGAGTGGTCGGAGCCGAAAAGGATCAAAAAGGTTGGAGACGTGATTGGAGAGTAAAGAAAGTGAATTATAGAAAATTTCTTCTAGGATGTTTGACTTTGGGACAAACAGAATGACAGCTGGAGATGGGGGAGGATTATTTACATTTTTTAAATATGTAAGCAGAGATCTGAGCATGAAAATAAGCACAGATAGAGGTCTTGGTGATGGTCAGGAGGGATACTTCTTTAGAATGAATGGACCAAAGAAAATCATCTGTAGCTATTTATAGGTACAGGGACTGGAAATGGTAGGAATTTCTGCACGATGGAGTCTTTTTGTTTTTATTCCCCTCCTCCCAAAGTTAGAGGTGCAGGTTATTTGCTTGAAAAAGAGGACGTCAAAGATTAGAAGTCTAATCTTTGGTGGGCGAGGGGGGCAAGGCCTGAGAATCTGCTCTGAGGTTGGAGGCTGCTGGTTCTGGAACCATGCTTTCAGAGAAAAGCACAGAGGAAGCATACGACTACCTCCCTAGTCCAGCACCTTCATCTCCCAGTCGGACCACAGAATTCTCTTCACTGTGTCTCAGCCTCATCCATGCCTCCTACACACTCTATTTTCTACACACAAGTCAAAGTTCTTTTCAAAAGAAAGGCCATTTGCAGCTGCTGCTTAAAATTCTTCAATGACTTCCCATGTCCCTTAGAACAGAGTTCTAAGTATAAGGTGTAAGTTCATAAGAAAGACAGAAAATTGAAAATTTGCCCTTCCTCCACATTCTTGTCCTGTTTGGGCCCTGGATGGATTTGATGATGTCCTTCCACCTGGGTGAGGGTAGGCCTTCTCTTCTCCATCTCCTGATTCAAATGCTAATCTCTTCCAGAAACACCCTCACGGACACATCCAGAAATAATATCTTACCAGATATCTGGGCATCCCTGATCCCAGTCAAATTGACACATAAAATTAATCATCACAAGACATGACCCTCAAAGAGATAGGAGTTTTTACAAGTAATAGTTTAGAAATATTGGTCCTTTAGAAAAGGAGACAGGGGTCTGTCCTATCGTAAATAGATCTGCATACAGATTTACAACCACAGAGATCAGGTTCAAGTAAGGCAAGCAGGCATGGAGAACATTCCCGGAAGATGTGAAGGGTACAGGGGAATCCACTGATCACAGAGTAGGTGCTGCAGAGCATGCACGGGAGGTGCAGGAGGATAATGAGGAGCTGAGTGAAGATCAAGCTAGTATTGTAGCATTGATAGTGTAGTTACAGTCATTCTCACACTTCAATGTGCATCAGAATTACAGGGAGAGCTTTTTAAAACACAAATTCTTAGGTCCCAGTCCCAGAGTTTCCCACTGAGTAGATCTGGGGCGGAGCCTGAGAATTTCATGAAAAGTTCTTAAGTAATATGGGTGTTGCTAGTCCGAGGACCACACTTTCAGACAACTGAGGTGATGGAAGACCAGTGATGAATGTGGCAACGAAAACAGGGATGAAAAGCCAGAGTGGATCAGTCCCAACCATCTCCTGAAGGATGGTAGGTCCTGGGCCAATGGACAGGGCTTGGCTCCATTTGCTGGTAGTGATATTGACCTGACACCAACGGCCGCCATATGCGAAGCTTGGGAATGGTGTGAAGTCTGATCTTAATTCCAGTGGTGCCACCTTAGTTCCAGAGCATATACCATTGGGCTCAGAAATCTTTACTAGGCAACATCCCTTTCAGGAGTCTACCACAGAACATTGCTACCTTGTGAATTGGAGAGTATTTATACTAAGTCCAGTGGAATTAGAGGTCAGACTAAAGTTGTACCCTGGTGAGTTTGTCAGAGCTTAGCCTGTGAAATCTCAGCAGTGATATAATCAGGCATGTGGCTCCACTGACAAGTGGCAATGGTATTTGCAGCAACCAAGGACTGCCAGGCACAGACAACTAGATTAGAACAGTAATGATGTAGAGCTGCCGATAACTCCTAGGTCTCAGGCTTCACAAGCTAGAGTGTGAATGAAGTCACAATTATGTCAATACCTTTAATCATGATGCTCTAAACCTTATCCAGTTGACTAGTAGGTGTTTCAGAGTTTTCCTTGAAAATATTTGGAAAGAGGTTGTAGAACTGAAATTTGGAATATTCTCACAAGAGTAGCCTCATTTATACTTGGCTAGAATTCTGGGGATCTTGTGAACCTTGACTCCAGAATCTCAAAGCTCCAGGCTCGCCATCGTCGATGTGAGGGTGAGACGGCATCTCTCAACTTTCACTTTCTCCTAACATTTGTGAAATTCCCAGGAAAATGTATGCATTTCCACGAATCACTTCTGACTATCGTTTGCTGTTATGCTGTTAGTGGAGAGTCAAGTCATATGTTCAGTGCTTCAGGCAGACACTAGAGTATAAGAAGAATGTGAAAAATTCAGTCTGAGCAAAATGCAGGACTTACAGTAGAGAAATGAGTGGCATTTTGAGTCAGAGCCCTGTCAATCTCTGGGGACTGTGGGTAGACTTCCCCCTCTATCACCAATGTCCTAAAAGGGTACAACAGTCTCTATGGGGTCTTCAAAAGAGACCAACAACCCAAAGTTAACACACACTTTGCTCTCATTAAAAGAGCAGAACTAACCCCACTTCTATACTTCTCAAGAAGAGACTGGATTTATATTGAGTCCTTCCCTTTAATTGACTGTGGGAAAATAAGTGGGGCCACCCACAAATACCTGTGTGTGTGTATTCTGGCTCTGGGCTAGGGTAGAGCAGACCTTACAGAGCCAAGGACCCACCAGGATATGAAGCATCTGTCTGGCAAGTCATTGGAAGGTCTGAAAGTGTAGTACCACATACCCTCTGGGCAAGCTAAAGTTAACTGGAAATTAGGGCAAGTAAACACAGCTTGGCAACA
This sequence comes from Sciurus carolinensis, assembly GCF_902686445.1. Taxonomy (NCBI): domain Eukaryota; kingdom Metazoa; phylum Chordata; class Mammalia; order Rodentia; family Sciuridae; genus Sciurus; species Sciurus carolinensis. The sequence continues at coordinate 43,826,093 of NC_062223.1, forward strand.
GAATTTGAATATGTTCCCAGAGGTTCTTCACTGTGGGGCTTGAGGGATCGGACATCCATTCATTCAAATAAATATTTATGGACACATATCAGAATCTCCAGGGACACTTTTTTCCCAAAATATACAGATATTTTTATACATTTGCTTTGCACAGTCCTTCAGAGGCTATTTATTTCTTCCTATACATCATGTTTGAAATTTAGGTAATATAAAAATGATGAATGATGATGGTACTTGTTCACCCAGATGTTTTTCTCAAGTCCTAGGTAACCTACTGTAATAAAACTTTCCCAATAACCTTTCTGCAAAAATCACTACTGAAGCAGTTACTAATTTTAGAGGAAAATGTTAAAGAAATGAACCCTAGGAAAAGTCAGGTATTTTCTTACCCTTAAGAAAAAAAAATCTAGTGTTAAACATTGATGGCCTTATTCTGATTGAGAGGCCAAAGTGGAAATAATTACAACTACCATTTATTGTCCACCTACTATGTGCTGAGCTCTTCAAATATGGTCCCATTTGCACAAAAACCCAGCAAGGTGTTTTTCTCCCCATTTTACCAATAATAAAGAATGGAGATTTAGAGATTTAAGTAATTTAGCTAAGATCTAGAGATACTATTTAGATCAGAGAATCTGAGGCTTTGTCTGAGATTGGACCTAAATTTAGAGGGCAAAATTTTTTTATTATTCTTATTTTAAAAGACTATGTTTTAAGTATCTTCTTTCCTTTAGGAAATATTCTCTACCTTTATCTCCCTACCTCTGGTGAGACACTGCCTTTGGCAACCTAATAAGATTTGTATAGGTGAGAACCCTCATTATCATTCCATCCTATCTTAAAATTGTCACTTTTTTTTTTTTTTTTGCCATGGTGCTAGCTTTAAACCCAGCTTAAGATCCAATCCCCCACCCCAGCGTTCCCTTTCCCTCTTCCTTTTTAAAACTAAACTTCTCCTGCCTCACTAGAAAACAAGTCTCAGCTAACACTGAAACTTAGAGCCAAAAACCTTCTGGAATTGGGACGTTAGCACAGCTTGGCTTCCAAAGCTTTGGAACTGAACTTTACACTGAAGGAGGCTTGAACCCAGTTTTTTCTACATCTGCTCCTATATATTGCCTGCTTGCTCAGCTGAAACCCAAGTTCTGTGAAGACAAGATACTGCTCAACACTGTTGTCCTGGAGCAGGGCTTCTCTGTGCACCTAAACTCTGGCAGGGTAGGCTCTAGGTCAGGACTGATGGTCAATACCCTGGGTGTGGGGCTGGGGAGACAGCTCAGTTGATGAAGTGCTTGTCTTGCAAGCAGGAGGCCCTGGGTTGGATCCCCAGCATTGCAAAAAAGAAAAAAAAAAAAAAAAAAAACCCTGGGTGCTCTAAGCCAAGATCACCCTGGATTCCCTCTGCCACAGTTCCTCAGTCATTGACACCTTCATTTCTTGAAACTCCAGATCTTCTCATGGACTTAGAACCTTCGTTTTCTTTTGCATATTGCAAAAGTGAGCCCATTGTTCAGGTTCTTTTTATCTTCGTGGGAAGTTTTGCCACAGCGATTATTATTATTATTATTTTGTCTTTCTGGCCACAGGCATTTTGTAAATGTCACTCAGATTTACCCTGGAAGGTCTCATTAACATCCATGTTTAGACTACAAAGGTTGAGGACTTGATCTTTTGCTACAAGTCCTGGAAGTTATATTAAGAGACTGTAAGAGCAATGGGCTGGTGAATGTTTAACAGCCAGTGCTCTGGGGGAGAAGTATGTACACACACGTAATATTGTGAAATATGTATTTTATCTTTGTTCCCATTTCCTGGTTTAGAGTCCCTGAAACACTCATAGGTAGGGGCACTAGGAGAATCCTTTTGTTCTGATGTTTGGTCTTTGTCCTCACATTCTTTCACAGAGCTCCTAAGAACTGTCATTTTTCTGAGTGACAGGAGCATCTTTGGTTCTAGTGAGGTGTCTGTTAGTGGGTTCTGGATAAGGTAGGATGGGAGCTGGTCACCTTGTAATGGGAGAGTTGGAACTTGAAGCCCCACCCTCTCAGGGTATAGGGAGGGGAGCGTTGCCAATGGCTGAGTTAATCACCAGTGGCCGATGGTTTAATCAATCATGCTTATGTAATGAAGCCGCCATAAACCCCCCCAAAGAACTGGTTTTGAAGGCTTCCAGGTTTGCAAACCTCTGAGCATTGGAAGGGAAGTTTGTGAAGGCAGGATACTTCTATACCTCACCTCATATATCTTTTTATCTGCTTGTTCACCTGCATCCTTTAATACATCCTTTATTAACAAAGCAGTAAATGTGCTTCCCTAAGTTCTGTGAGCCACTCTAACAAATTAATTGAACCCGAGGAAGGGATCATAAGAACCCTAACATACGGCTGATTGGTCAGAATATGTGTTTGGGACTAGTAGCCAAAGTTGTGAGGGATGTCTTATGGGACTGAGGCCTCAATCTGTGAGATCTGACATTATCCTTAGGTACTGTTACAATTGCACTGAATTAGAGGGCACCCACCTATTCTGCTGGCAAATATGCAGAATTGCCTAGTGTGTGGGAAACTGTCCCCCATCTGATGCCAGAAGTGTTGAGTGACTATGTGGGAATAGACAGCAGGGTAGGAAAAACTGTTTTTCCCTATCTTCTTAGAATGTGTGTGTCTCTTATACACAGACATTCATATGTATGTGTGTGCATATGTTTATATTTTAATGTAATGAATAATAACTTAAAAATAAGATATATAATGCTTTTATTTAAAATTCCATATAGCCAATTGATTGTCGCAAAATACTTTTGTTGATTTTTGTCCAATTCTTAACAGTGGTTACAACTGGCAAGCATAGCTCCAACATGGACAGTGGTCAATCATTTTCCTTTACATTAACCAGTGAGAAGAAATTAAAACAGTGATAACCTATGTCCAAACTCCACTTGTTTCTCAGTGATATGTGCTACTTCTTTAATGAGTAAGATGGTAGTTTTTGAATATTGGAAGAATATTCCTTCCAACTTCTGTGCCATTCACAGTATGGCCATTATAGACACCACCTGCTTTGAATCGTATTTTCTCCATCGCTTTCTTAAGTCTAGACAATCAACAGCTAGGATTGTGATCATTTGGGGCCTCCATCAGGCGACAGTGTCTCAGAGGGCTCACTACCGAGGATAGCTGGAAGCCTGGGTCTGTTGGCATGCTAGGAGGGCCTGGCCTCTTCCTCTCCGTAGTGTCAGGGGATCTCCCTGGGTGGTCTCTCCAACAGGGCTGTAGGAATTCTATTCATGGTGATGTTCAGCCCCTCAATGTAGAATGCGGAAACTACCAGAGTCTCAAGGCGTAGGCCCAGAAGTGGCACAGTGTCACTTATGTTGCCTCCCATTGGTTAAAGCAAGTAGTAAAGGCAGCTCAGATTCACTGTGGGTGGGGACTGTGCAAGAGTGTGGTCACTAGGAGAAATGGTTCTTGGGGTCAACTTGGGAGACCAATTTCCAAAACTCTCTTTCTATTTTAATTGGTTCATCTCCATCACACAGAATGATATTTTTCCAGGCTAGTGATGTAGCTTACTGGTAGAATATGTTCCTAGCATGTGTGAGGCCCTGGATTCTATCTCCAGCACCACAAAAGAAAAAGAAAAAAAAAATCTGTTTTCAGAATGGTGGGTTTCATTTTGGTATATTCACACATATAAAAAAGCACAATTGGATCAATTTCACTCCCCTGTGTCCCTCGTCTAACCCAGCCCTAGGGGTAATGGCTATTTGATATATGAGAATTGCCATTATATAGTATATCTCCTTTTCCTACATTCTTTAGCATTCTTTTCTCGATACTCAGTACCCTGTTACACTGGACATATTTTATATTAAACTTTCATGCTATAATTACTATATGGTTTCTCTTTCCTGATTATACATAGACTGATATACCTTGGTACAAATTGGAACTTATACCCTGCTCTTGCCTCTCAGTCAATCGAAAAAAGATTGAGAATATATTTCAACATCCTCTTGACATAAGAATTGATCTGGAATTGTGTCTACTCCATCCTGTCCCACTCCCACCAAATCCTTCTTTAAGTATCCTATACTCTTCAGAAATTATGATACTATTCTATAAACAGACAGCATTCTTTCATGTATTTGTAGATCCCAATTCCTCTGCCTAGATTTTTCCTTCCTGTATTGTTCTTGAAGAATTCTTACTTACTCTTCATGACCCAGCTCTAGTATTATCTTTGTGAAGCTTCTGTAGCAGAGTTATTCATATACCGCTTTTTAGCACTTGGCACATAGTATTTTATTTTTTTCCAGTAAATGATAAGCTTCCTGAAGACAGGGAGTGTCCTGTTTATCTTTGTAATCCTAGATGCCAGAACAGTACCCAACACATAGTAAGACATCAGTGAACATTTGTCAAATGAATCAATTTGTCTACATATGATGCAAAAGATGGAAAAAGTTTCAAAGTCATTATCATTTATGAGAATTAGTTATCATACTGCTGAGCAATTATTTTTTGACCAAATTATGAAAGTTATGACTACTCAGAGAATCAATTTTGCTTTTGCAATTATGGAACCTTCAGAATCTGACTTACTCTGGTAAGTTTTAAACCATAGCAGTCTCAAGCTTCTACACCTGGACCAACAAGGCAAGGTGCTATTCCCAGTCTCAAGGTCTCAGCTCAGTTCCTTTCCTAGGAAAATTATATTAAGAGTCAGGTATCTATAGTTAGACTGGAGAAGATCTTGGTGAGCTAATAGACTCTCCCAGCTTCACTTTTCTCACTTATACAGACCTTGCAGAAGATGATTAAATGAGATAAAGCAAATAAAGCTTGCATGGTACTTCACACCAAATGTATCTCAAATGTTAGGCGCTGTTGACATTTCCTTGTG